>NC_136907.1:72964024-73305160 GCF_949606895.1 Notothenia rossii | reverse complement strand
AACACCTTTTGCTTATTTGCAAAATGGAGCACAGTTTGTTGTTTGTTTGTTTGTTGGTAAGGTGCAAATAGAAGTGAAGGTCTTCACATCATGCAAAAGATTGTGTGGTTTTAAAAGAGAAAAACCCAACTGTGAAAATACTTGGTGGTGTTAGAGCCAAACAGGAAGCAGACATTAGACAGAGACTGTCATGTTCATCTTCGTGACCTTGGGGCTGCTGGTCTGCACTGAGGCACAAGGTACGATAAAAACAAGTCTAATTCAATGTTTTAACATTTATCAGATTTAGCTCAAGTATGTGAGCACGCTTCTTCAGTTTGAAAAATGTACTCAGAACAAGTTATTTGAGATGTTTCATCTTAAAACATGTCAGGGGTAGATAACCTTCCTTTGTTTGTTTAACCATGCAATGAAGTGCTCACAAACGAAAGAAGAGGAAGTGATGTCTAAAAATTCCAGAGAAAGGTAACTCAGAGTGAAGTAATTTTATTACAGGAAATATGTCCTGCTTCGTCATGGAAATATGCAATTGTTAAAACAATACTCTGTTTAAAATGTATAATAGTTTTATTGCAATATTGTCAGATCAAAAAGTGACATGTGGAGTTTTCTCAAGTGAATTTATTTGCAGTCAAAAAACTGATCGCTTCCTACTTCCTATAAAAATTAATCGTTTATCCATAAAAACAGTCGGTTATTCAGGGACAAAATGCAGAAAACAAATCCTGGTTGTCAGTGCTTTGCATTAGAAGCTAATTATTTTTGAATAAAACATTTAAAACAGAAGAAGTATAAAGAAAAAAATGTTCTGTGAAACTTACATAAAACCAGCACACTGAATTTAATGTTAACATGTCGAACAATCTATCTGTGAAATTGAAGAATCTCCAAGAGGCAGACAGTGGAGTTTATACTGCTGAAGTAATGAAGCTTTCAGGAGACGAAACAGAAGCTGCTGAATACAAGATCACAGTTCCAAGTAGGTTTGTTAACCTCTCAAAGACTGATAGAGTTACAGTATATCTCTCACAGGCTCCACCCTCTGCTGGACTCTATGGGTACTACCTTATCATGCAAGCATTCACCTACTGAGATTTCTATAGACGTAGCTATAGACGGGGGCGGGCTTACCTGAATTTGTGCGCATCTCACTTCCGTATAAAAGGAGGCCTCGCCTCCCCACCATCATCCTTAACGGCCCGTCTACACTACAGGCATCAAAAAAATCTTGAAGCTGGGCGTGTCTGGAGCTTGGCGATTTTTTGCGAGCAAAGCGACCAACAACCAATCACATGAATCTCCCGCCCCCGACATACAAAGCAATAGCAATGTTAAAACGAAGTAAACTGGATATAAACTCTCCAAACAGGCGAAAAACCTACCAGTTTCACCCACTGTCTCTGCCACCTCCCTCCATGCCTGGTTCCTCCGGTTTGTATCCCGGTAAATAGTTCTGGTCGTAAAGAACCGGGTGATTTGCTACCGTAATATCTCGTTTGGAATATGAGGAAATGAACTGCGGTCTGGCTCTCCCAGCTTGCACGCGGTTTGATTGGCTAGCGCTTGCACTGGCGGGATTTGCATAAACGGGATTTGATTGGCTGATGGCCAAGCATCGAGCCTCAAAAGTTGAATATTGTTCAACTTTTGATGCCGATAGATGCTCGTGATGCTTGCAAAGCCATGCCATGCTCCCCACAATGCAGTTCGGCGTAGATTAAAATCTTCTACGTCACCCCATTCAAGTGAATGGGCGAAGCGTTGAAAGCATTTTTTGATGCCTGTAGTGTATACGGGCCGTTACTCTTCAGCGAGCGGAGGTGAAACACTAGCACTGAGTCTGAGACGTTGTGAGAAAGAGAAAGCGAAAGAAAGAAAGAAAGAAAGAAAGAAAGAAAGAAAGAAAGAAAGAAAGAACGAGAATTATAAATGGAGCCAATCCTGGAGCATCGTAGCTGCCTGTCGTGCCCTGGCCTGGGGCAGGACCATGCAGAGCAGGGAATGGGCCAGACACCGGGCTGCGCTGCCTGTCTCTCGATTCCGTTGCTGAATCGCCGGCATCGTGCAGAGCACTTCTGGAGGCTTGGCCCGCAGGTGCACGTGGAGGTTGATGATCCGGACCTCGAGGTGGTGGAAATGGACGATCTGCAGGACGTGCCATTTGAATTCGCTCTGCCGAGGGACCGCGTGATCGACTTTAAGGAGGGGAGAGATGACGAGATCTCCTTGTCCGACACCCCCGATTCCGACGAACAGGAGGGCCCAGCACTCAGGTCTGCGCGACTGGACTTCCCAGCGGTGATGACCCAGGTGGCGGAGCGTAAAGGCCTACCGCTCCCCCCACCGCTGCCACCGAGGCCTATAAGCCGCCTTAGGCAGGGTTTTTACGGCCCGGTGCTTCCAGCGCTTATGGCGGCTGCGGCCAATAATCTAGGTGTGTTGGGCGTCTCCTTGATTACTCCTCAAGCAGACGCCCCCTCTCTCGCGTCTCAGGACGGGAATGATTATCCAGACCGCTGCATAGGTCAGATGAACAATCTGATGTGGCTGGGACTCACTGCGCTGTCGAGAAAAGACCGAGTAGATCTCCTTGGAGCCCCCGTTTCCACGGAAGGGTTCTTTGGGTCGATGGCCTCGGTCACTCAACGTTTTAGCCGTCTAGAGGAGGAGAGGGTGCAGCTTAGCCGTATGCTACCGCTAGCTTCTCCTCAGACATCGCAGCGCTCCACGCGGACGGTGGAGCGCAGCGCAACGGCAAGATGGAGGGAGAGGCGCCGTTACACAAGTCCTGTATCTCTAGAGCCCCCCACTTCTTCGGCCCACCCCGCGGGACCGACGTACCGGCACTCACGGGACGGGCTGCCCGACCTCGGCTGACTCAGCAGCAGCAGAGAACCGCTGGGTGGGGGCGCTCCGCCAGTTGAGGCGCTCCGCCGGGTGGGGCGCTCAAACAGTGCGGAGCAGACAGGCGGGGGGAGGAAGCGCCTCAGCGGGTCTCTCCACCCGGGACGCCAGGGTGAATCCCACCTCCTCCCTGTATGAGGCCCAGATCCCTGTTGTTTCTATAAATAAAAAGGTTGATCTGTATCCAAGTCTCAGTGCCGTTTGTTTTCACAATCCTGCACTCAAACATTGTTGACTGTACATATTCCCCACTCGCTAAGGGAGATAGCTAGTGGTCATGCGCAGATGAGAGAGATAAACCGCAGGAAGTGCTATCATAGCGCTATGTGAGTACAGGGGCTTTTTGTTCGGCATTTTACTGTCAGGGAACACACTATGCCTAGAATAAAAACTCTGATTAATACAGTTTACCGTGTTGGTAAGGGCTGCATTATGGTGGAGCCCGCACTCTCTCAAGAGCGCATGGCGGTGCATTCAGGGTCCTCAGTTGAACACACTACGTCTATAAAAACTCTTATCGTGTTCAGTTTTAGTTATAGGTGTTTACTCTACTACCTAATTTTGTCTCAGTTTTGTTGGTGTTGTTTTTTCAGACAGGCGCAGTATGAGTCTGACTCTTTGTTCTCCTATTTTCAGGAAAACGACCATTTGAATGCAAAGTCTGCGAGAAGGCCTTCAAACACCAACACCACCTGATCGAACACATGAGGGTGCACTCCGGGGAGAAACCCTTTCAGTGCGACAAGTGCGGGAAGTGTTTCTCTCACTCCGGATCGTACTCCCAGCACAACTCTAGACGCAACTCTAGACGCTGCACGAATATCCGTCCTGACTCTGACCCGGTTCGAGACCTCTCTTACCTCATTCATACCAACGCAACTCCGGTTCAAGCTCCGTGCTAGAGCTTTTCAGGTTCAGAACCGGTTCTTCGGTTTAGCTCCGGCCCTTTTCACACCGCTCAGATTCCGACTGGCGCTGCGTCATTGCGTCATCGTTTGTGTCATGACGTAACCGTTTGCGTGCCTGCTTCATAAAGCCAAACCGCGCGGAAACCCCTCACAGCTCACACCGACAACAACAACAATGGCCGATTGTGTTGAAGTGCTACTCGTTTTGGTTTTGCTCTGTCGAAACGAAATGGAAGAAATGGGACGACTTTCCTACCAACTTTACAGTCGTTACATTCTACATTCAAAACTGCTTTACAATCGTAATCATCAACTTCAACGAAGATTCCGATTCCCCCTGCTCCCGCCTCGACGTATGCGGTGCTTTTGCTCTAGCCCAGGGGTCTGCAACTTTTTTGACCAAAAGAGCCATTTTGCTCCTTTTTCCCAAAACATTTTTTGTCTGGAGCCGCAAAACATATCTTGATAGCTAATAAAGTTGTATTTATTGTTATATCAGACTAAATCTACAGGTTTTTTTTACATTTATTAGGCTATTTATTACATTATATAAAACTGTTAACCTCTAATAAGAAACAAAGAACTCCTATAAGGAGAATTACAAATAATACACAGGCCTACTTCAAAATAAATTAAACACAGCACTTGGGGAGTCCTCTGCACATTTGAAGGGGAAAAAAATATTATTAAAATGTGCCCACTTTGAAATAAATAAAACATATAGATGCACCCTAAAAATAGTTAAAGGAGTGCGCTAGAATTTGAAAATACACAACCGGAAAAAATAGGCCTCTTCCTTCAGACTTCCCTCCTCCTCCAACACACAAGAACACGCACATGACCAATGAGGGCACGAGATAAATTTGTGCACAGATGGAAGGCTGACAGGCAGGTAGGCCATCCAATCATTTTAGCCGGGCCGGCTAAAATGATTGGTCGTGCTTTTTACAGCGCTACGGCTTCCACAGATGACATTTTGTTATGGATTTGTTGTCAAAGCATTTAATATATTCATTGCTATCGGGACGTTAAGAGCATTCCATGGAATATAACAAAAAGTGTTTTCTGAAATAAATTACATACCCCATTGAATTATGACTGAAGATTGTCAGCTGTCTTCCTCTCCCGTGTTGTTCCTCGATACGTAAAGGCTGCAGCACCGTTGACAACTTCTCTCTACACATCAAACATACCGGTAAACCAGCATCGTTTGCTGTGAAAGCATATAACTCTGTCCACACAGAATTAAATCCTGTGTTCCTCCGGTACTTTTCTTTGATTTATCCATAGTTCGCTCATCGAGCCGGGGGTCCCAGCGCGAGCGCCTCCAAGAAAAGGCGCTCGTGCGGGACCGTAGCAGGATGTGACGCATATTTTAGTTGACCTAATTAAAACCGTTTTGTTTTTTATTTATGTGTCACAGTATCCCCTCAAAATACGAAACATTTTAAACCGTGCAACAAAATATAAATAGTCCTACAAATACTTTTATTTTATTTCCTTCTTATTTTTTCTAAGCTCAAGGGAGCCAGAGCAGAGGGCTTAAAGGGCCACATGCTTGAAACGAACCGGATTCCAGAGCTAAGAGGCTGCTCCGCTGCGGTGTGAACAGGAAAACCCGATGCTTTTCAAGCTCCAGCTCCGAACCGGCTCTGAAACACTGTTGGTGTGAATGAGGTAGCAGAGTTTCACTCCTCAGACCTGCATGTACCGCAGTTTGATGCTTGGACTACGGCCCCAACGTGACTCAGATGAGAGAGAGGGAATAAGAGAAAGTTCTCGACTTCTGCTGTGATGCTGTGGAGATCCAGCTGGAGGACGACAGGAGAGGAAGAGATGACAAACGGCAAATTAAAGATATTCTTTTGAAGTAAAGTGGTGCTAGAATGAAGTCACCGCTATCTACAGAAGCCATATGTGCCTGAACTTGAGAAAACAAAACAATGAGTTTGGTGGTGACAATGAAATGTATTTTTTTTAGTGGGGAGTATGGGGACACATATTTTTCAAGCAGAACTTACAAAGTACCTTATTAAACGTGTAACTGACACAACCCCAGGTTGTTTTATCTTTTTTGTTTTTCTCATTGGGTCAGTCTCCGTGTACAAATTAAAGCCTGACTCAACCACGACTGTTTTAAAATGTCTAAGTTAACAAAAAAATGAGGAAGAGAATCAAACGCAAAAGTAAAGATAAGAATGTATCACCGGGTGGCGCTAGAAGACCACCCAACTCTGAACTGAAGCCTGAAGACCACAATCAGCACTAATCATTCATAGTTCATTTAGTTATGAGCCAGGTTTATATATTTGCAGTGTTGGAAGGTAACTAAGTAAAATTGGCTGCCTGTAGCCTACCCCAGCCATACCCTGACCGCAAATACCTTATTCCTTCCGTCTACTTTGATCCGAAATTCTTCTCGTTTTTCGCTGTCCCCCCGTTCAAATGAAATCGCTGCCAATCATATTTCCAAGCTCGCGCCAGGGGGGGGAGGGGTTACAAGGCTCGCGTATTGTGCTGCATTCACTTGCACTCGGGCATTAGAGATTTTCTCTCATAAATGTCCGATGAGCCACAACTTTTCTTTCAAAACAAAGCTGCCAACTGGGGTGGCAGCTGGAGTGGCAAGGCATTTTTCTGAGGTGGCAGCTGCCACCCCGTGCCACCCCGTAGAACCACCACTATTATCAGTAAACACAGGATGCTATTGAGTTCGGTGTTAGCATGCTAAAAGTAGCTTATTATCAGTTAACACTAAGTGCAGCTGAGTTGAACGCGTTTGCAGGCTAACATGAGCTAAAGGAAAAATAAATAAGGAACAAATAAAGCTGTAATAACTGAATATGTTATTTCCCAGCCTTGTCACCACTACCAAGACCATCACCAGCACCAGGTGACCACCACGCAGGAAGTGGACGAACACGGAAATGTGATCAACAGTAATTAGCTTCAAACTCTAAACAGACTCTGTCTGAGCGTCTCCAATAACAAGAAATGGTAACATTGTTCCTGAGCTTCATTTGTTTTACTTACACACTGATGATCAGCTGCTGCTGTGACATCATTAACGAGTCATCTCTGAAACATTTGGAATATGTTCTATCTATTTTCTTTGGACACAATATCTTTCAATATTATTTTATTGCCAATGAATATACACATACATAATTTAGTTGCGAAATATACTAGGTCTAATATATGTTTTGAGATGTCCTTAAGTGCCAAACAATTCATGGCACAGAGTTATTGTAATAATAATAGCAGCTGTTATAGATCCGTGTAGCACAAAGCTTTATTAGTGAACACACCTCACTTGATTGCACAAGGATCATGTGTCAGAAAAGTTTAGTGATAAAAACCACTGATATTTTTTTGCCTCCCTGCAGTAGATTCCCTAGGGGAAGAATTTTTTTTTAAATATTGAAGTTAAAAGCATCAATCTGGTGCACTTTGAGAGCAAAATGAGGAAATCTATGGATACATCTTTCAACACCCATATGAAACAGAACTGTAAGCAGATTTTTATTTTTGGATATTTTACAAATCACTCCCCTTTTAAACTCTATTCTTGTTATTTTTAACAACTCGTTTGTTTCATTATTTTTGCGGTCTAGATTTCTTCTTCTTTTTTGAAGTGAGAAGTTGTCCTTCAGTCGGACTGACGGACGGACACCCCCCCCCCAAAAAAACGAAAACTCTTCGGTTCTCCACGAATTACACAGCTCACCCAAATCAGCGTTCAAAAACCGAAAAATCCCCAATTAATGTATTGATTATAGGCCCGGGTCCGTATAGGTCGGCGTCTGGGTCCGGATCCGGACCGCGGTCCACCTGTTGCCGACCCCTGCATAGACCTTATAAAATAAGTGAATTTGGTCAGCTTGATGCATCTACTGCTTTATGGACTACGACTTTGAAACCTTGAATCTAACATTTTTGCATTTGCCATCTTTTATTTGGGTCGTCACCATCTTGGTTTTTGATGGAACTTCGCACAAGATATTGCTAAACAAGATATTTTTAGGCAACTCAAATGTTACAATTGTGATGAACTTAAAACAAACTGTGAAAGGGTTAAAGTTACAAGACCAACACACGGACAACAACTTGACAACATGTCAATCACAAGGCCGTCCATACGATTATCCATTTTACGTATTTCCCAATTTTCTATTTTATACTTTTTTATCTTGCACTCGTTAACAGTAACATTTGACATGTTCAATATTCTCGAACATATTGTCTTAGGTGGTTGTAATGTCATGTGACATGTCGGTCTAATCCCTTGTTTTTGTCTTAAAAATGTGTCTTTGTTGACAATGCAAATGAAGCATCTGTGAAGCAACAACTATTTTAGACTTGATCTGACAATAAAGTAATACCATACCATATACTACTGAAAAGCCTATCTGATCATTGATCATTGACTAAACTAGCATCACCAAAATACACAAAGCTGTCAAAGATTTGTAACGTTACAGCCTTAATGTTTGTTTACAGTCTTTGCTTAGAGCAACAGTTGTTCTTCCAGTTGGTGATACACAGTGGTGGGCCGTCAGGGCCAGCAAGGCCTTCTCTGCTGGCCTAAACATCATCAGAATATAAATTAAATTTTGATATATTTTTTCCACAAATATGTATTAAATTATTCCCTGTAGTCTATTCTCTTCATTTCATAGCTTTCCTCTTGGTTGCGCTGCTTCCAGCCTCAGAACGAGATTTGGAGGGTTGGCCTTTATGTTAGAGCTTTTATCCAATCATATTTCAGCCATAATGTGTTGCCAGGGTCCAAGAAATCTGCCCTTAGGCCTTCAGAATCAACAGTGCGGGCGCCTGTAGATTAAAGTGAACGGAAACAAAACTGTGGCGTTAACCAATCAGATTTTGAGTTGGCGACAACGGGCCAGCTAGCAGGCGTACGATGACGTTAGCACGTGCACGTCTTTTGATTGGATACGCACTATTGAGAGGCAGAGCTATGTAGAGCTAGCAAACTGAACTTGAATTTGAACGAGCTAATTTGTGTAGATTTCTACAAGCTGTTTTTTTTCAACCCACAATGGCTGAAGGAGGAGAAGAGATCGATTTGGTCGCAGATATAATTACAACGCCATTTTCAAGAAGAACTTTTCAAGAAAAGCTAGACATCGTGAGAAGAGAACGGCCAACCCCGACGCTAGCGAGCCTATCACAGCGGGGGAAAGGGTTTGTCCGCCACTTTCAAATCACTAACTACGAGCGGTACCCCTGGCTCACAGCCTCCGAGAGGCACTGCAAATTGTACTGCTGGGAATGCCTGCTATTTGTAACTGATCGATTTGGTGTTTGGAGCCACACTGGATTTGCAAACTTGAGTTGTCTAACCAAGGCAGCAACGAGACACCAAAGCACGGCTGGGCACTTACAAGCAATGGTGCTTTTGAAAACCTTTGGGGACACCCGAGTGGATCTACAGCTCAACGAACAAGTGCGCCGGGAAACGGAGCTCCACAACGAAAGGGTGAACAAAAATAGGGAAATATTGAAAAGACTGATTGATTGTGTCCTGTTTTTGGGTAAACAGGAACTTTCATTTAGGGGACACGATGAAAGCGCCGAGTCCAGAAACAGAGGAAACTACGTGGAGCTTCTTTCTTTGCTTGCTGAGAACAACACAGACTTGCATTACCACCTGTCCACAAACAAAGTGTTTACTGGGACGTCAGGCAAAATACAAAACGACCTGATTTATGCTATTGCTGAAGTGATGGGAGAAGAAATCAAAATGGAGATTAAAAAAGCACCCTTTGTCGCTGTTATGGTGGACGAAACGACAGACGTGGGTAATGTAGCACAACTGGCACTTGTCCTGCGTTATGTGACGGACACAGGTGTCAAGGAGCGGTTTGTCAGATTTGAAGATGTTACAAGCGGCAAGCGAGCTGATGACATTGCCGCTCTTATTTTCCGTTTCATGGAGGAATATGAATGTAGTCTGGATAAAGTTGTGGCACAGTGTTATGATGGCGCAGCGGTCATGGCATCTGGACTAAACGGGGTGCAGGCTAAAGTTAAGGAGAGGGCACCTATGGCCTTATTCATTCACTGCTATGCACATCGACTAAATTTAGTACTGACTCAAGGGGCCTCAAAGCTTAAAGAATGCAAGGTCTTTTTTGCCAGCCTCAATGGCCTTGCAGCATTTTTCTCCAGATCCCCTAAGCGCACGCAACTGCTGGATGACATTTGCAAGCGTCGTCTTCCTAATGTTGCACCAACGCGGTGGCAATATACATCGAGATTGGTCAATGCAGTCTTTGAGAAGAGAGTTTCCCTAAAGGAGGTGTTTGACCACATACTGGAACATCATGAGGAGTATGATGGGGATACTATGCTTAGCGCTGATGGATTTAATGCACGTCTGGATGATTTTGAGTTTTGTTTTTTGCTTGAAACATTCAATGGGATTTTTAAGCATTCAGATGTGCTCTTTGGAATACTACAGAAACAAACATTGGATGTACAATTCTGTCTGACAAGGGTGAACGAGTTTTGTGACACAATTGAGCGAGAGAGGTGCCAGTTTCGTCAGATCTACGAGGACACAGCGCGCATCTCAAGTGGTCCGAGCGCACGCAGAGGCCCACGTACAGCACAAGGAGACCTTCGCGCATACTACCCACAACTCCACAGCAATATTCTGGACAACATTCTTTGCCAGATACGGAGTAGGTTTCAAGACCACGAAAAATGAATGTTTCTCTCCCTCCTGGACCCCCGGCACTTTCAGACCTACCGGAAAAAAATTCCCGCATACAGCCTTAGCCAAATTAACACAGAGTCACGGAACACTGTTCGATCTGTCCCGGCTAAAAACAGAACTGACTGTAATGTATGCCATGACTGATTTTGAAGGGAAAAGTCCCATTGATCTCCTTGATTTCCTTAAGCAGAAAAATCTGAGTGAGAGCATGGGGCAGCTTTACACATTGGCGTGTGGCAGTGACTATCCCTGTGTCCACTGCTTCTGTCGAGCGGTCATACTCGGCCTTAAAGCGAATTAAAACTTATGCCAGAAATTCTACTGGACAGACTAGGCTTTCATCATTAGCCTTCATGTCTATAGAAAATGACTTATTGGTGGAACTGAAACGCACAGATAAACTGTACAACAGAGTCATTGAAGTCTTCTTGAGGAAAGAAAGGAGGATGGATTTTGTATTCAAATAATCAGTTGTTTTGGTGAGTACAAAGCATTTTATTTTTTATTTTATTTTAATATATTTTTGTCATTTTATGTCGTTAATATTAAATCAATATTAACGAATTAATATATATGTAATTAAAATGACAAATATATAAAAAATAAAATTTTGATGCTTCTGCAAGAGATATAGAGATGTGTGTGGCGCACTGGCTCAGCTGTGCAGTAAAAGTACTCAAGGAGACTTGTTGAATTGTTTTGGTTTAACCTTTATCAAAGTGGACATTCAGTGCTAGGAATACACTTTCACCACTGTCGCAAATATATCCTCATGAACAAATGCAAATTATTTGTTTGTTTTCTTTTATTTTCAGTGAATAGTTTGTGTCTTTATCGTCACGTTTCTTAAATGAAACTGCTTTGGGTGCGACAATGCGCTGTTTAGTGAACAAACTTGGTTTGGTGGACTTAATAAAACTTTGTAGACTAATGCCTTAAAAGCCCCTTTTATTTTTAAGTTTTGACCGTATCCAAGCGATCTTAAAGCTGGTAGTTTAACACTCTTAATTGTAAATGCGGATATATTGATTATAAATGCTTCGGAAATATTAATATAACTCTGTTGTACTTGACTATGTTAAGGTGATGCAACGCCCGGTTATACTGCGTTTCTGTCTAAATGTATAGTTTCTAGAGCCATGGCGTCATAATGATGGTATTAAGAGGTGGAATAATTCAGGTAGGACTGTGTAGGACATCACTGAAGGCCTAGGTGTGAAATGCACGGCCCGCCACTGGTGATACAGTATGAGCTATGTCAAAGAAGCTTTAAGTGTTTGTAGAGTTTTGATCCGTCTAGGCCTACTTTGACATGTCTCAACGCTTTAATGTTTAATGGGGAGTGTGGGAGAGGAACTTTGAGATAACACGCTACCACAGGAAAGGGAAAACCCCCAAAAGCATAATAGGGCCCTTTTTAGTTTGAATAGCTTAGCACACTGGCAGGTTACTTAAATTCAGCCTAAACTAAGGTTGTTTTATTTTACATGATATCACTGTGGACACGTTTCTACACTTCTGGCAGTGAGAGTTATTATAAACTGTGGACATGAGCTTTAGTATGCAGTCCGACCGGTTGACCTGCTTCTTTGGTTTTGGTAGTCATAGCAGAGCCAGCAAGATAAAACAAGAGTTATGAAAAAGGTCTGCATATTAGATCAAAAGGGGCGAGGCTACATGGGGTGATAGGCATGGAAGAAGCTGGCTCCTCCCTGTCAGTTCTTTAGAAGGGAGATAACAGGTCATGAGTTACAGTAAAGTCATTCCTGAACTCTTTGTACTGTATTGCATTCTTTCTTGTTATGTTTGTCATTAAAAGTTTATAATTTAATCTAAATTATTAAAAAAGATAATGGCATGCATGGGGATTTATGTTTGAGAATGCAGGCTCCATATTAACTTTGTTTTAAAATGTTATTACACTTTGTTTGGACAGGGAAACGACTAGATCTCCACAAGTTAGGGATTCTCAAAACACATGACTCTCCTGAAATGAAACAGAACATGTTGCCTTGGATCATTTTAAAGGGATATATGATAAATGTACTCCTACAAAGATGTTCAAGTTCAGCAACATATTCAGCTCCTCTACAAACCACACGCCTCCTCTGGAGCGAAACAAAGCACTAACCCCGTCAGAGCTGAAATAACTGGCAGTAATTAAAGCTCATTTCACGGCGCTGCAGTTTGTGAAGCTGCGCGCGTCGAGCTATTCGTCACAATGAGGTTGGACGCTGAGGAGCACAGCACACCTGTCAATCAAAGCACGACCTCTCTGGCAGTGTTGGAAGCAGTAGCCTACTCAGTTCATTTACTTAAGAACAATCACAAACACTATAAAGATGAAATTAAGGTATAACAAGTACAAGTACTCATTCTGCATAATTACCCGTTTCATAATAGTAAAAATGTACAGAAGTATTATCAGCTAGGTGTACTTCAAGTAAAACGACTCAATATGCAGAATGTGTGTTTTCACAGTATTATTATGGTTATATTTTTATCCTGTTTTATACATATAAGAGCATTTTAATATTGTAGTTGATAAATGTGGACGAAATGTAGACACTGTGTAGATAATAAGTAGTACTGCATTATACCATATCACTGAGCATATGTGTGTTATTATGTGTGCAAAGCAACTGTGAGTTTTCCATCAGCGATGTATGGTACTGTGGAAATAATACAACATCTTCCTTTGTTTATATTTGAATAATCCCAAACCTTTATTAATATCTAAACATTTAATTTGATCCCATCCCATCAGTAAAGTCTGTTCAATGACTCTTGTTCAATGATTTCATGATCAGATTCACTTCATCCACACAATCAGAATCTCAGCTATTTAAAACAGAATAAGAAATGATTTACTTGTTGATTATTATCATGATATTTACAGTTTTATAAAACATCATAGTAGTTAATGTGTAAAACAACCACCACAGTAAGTCTGCAATAAGACATTTTAATAATATATTTAAACAAATCCCACACAAATAGTCTTGAATAACGACAGGAGAATAAAAAACTATTCACTTATTTATTATGATCCTGACAGTAAGTAACAATATTTGAATTACTTTATGATTAAATACATTCTGCATACCTAATTTGTTACTTAATGTGGGCAGCAACAATAATATTTAATCTGTCAAAATAATGAATGTAATTATAAATGTGTCATTTTTTTACAGAGTAGTGAGAATAAAATATCTTTATTCAACAAATATTTAGAGCAAAGTTTACATTTCCATGCAGAGAAATATGAGTCGAGGTTAACAGAAATCCTCCTGAGCAGTGACAGCCTCCATGGCTAAACAGACACAGGAAGGAGCGCCGCCTAACGAAACTCCAGCATCTACAGAACAACTCACGAGAAGATGTTAAAGCACATCCCATAATGTTTGATTGACAGCTGATCTCTGTGCAGTGAAGACATGAACACTCAGCTCTCAGCGACAATGATGGACACACAATGAGTTTAAGAAGTAGAAGAGTTCCTCAAATGACTTCAGGCTATTTCAGTTTACAAAACTCAGCTGTGGTTTCATAATCATAATTGCCAAAAAGCCGAACTCCAGCATGTAGCGACTGAGTGAATGTGGTCTGGACTCTGTGGAGGAGAGTCATGGTTTCAGAGATGCTGTAGAAGGACAGAATACCTGCTCTGTGATTCAGGTACACTCCTACTCTGGAGGACTGAGGACCTGAGACGGGAGTTTTGATACTGTTGTGACGAAATGAATATCTGTTTTTCTCTAACGCCCAAGATTTGTCATTGCTTCCAAATAAACTTTTAGTCCCCCTCCGTGCTCTGCTGATATTCTTGTATGCGACGGCTACATCCACTCTTCCCCCTCTCGACTCCACCTCCCAGTAACAACGCCCAGTCAGACTCTCTCTACTCAGGACCTGAGGCCATGCAGTGAATCTGTCTGGGTGACTAGAATAAGACTGTTCTCCCATGAGTGTTGCTTTTCTTCTCCCCTCAGATAATACCAGCTGTGTGTGTGCTGTGTTTGGATCCAGTGTGATCTCCTGTGAATATTTTAAGAACCCAGCTCTGGTGGTGGGCTCTGCTGCTGACAGTAAAACATCCACTTCAGTCGGTGAGACGTTTGTCCATTCCTCTCTCAGGACGTCCTGTAGTTTGTCTCTGACTGCTGACAGGGCCGCCGTCACGTCCTCAAAGTAGATCAGACAGAAGTTGGTGCTGGATGAGTGTGTAGGTTCACTGAGGGCTGACAGTGAGGAGTAGCTGAGCAGAACCTGGTTGTGGTCCTCTGTTTGAAAGAGCAGCTCCACCAGCTTGTGTTTCTTTAATGGAGCTACGTCATAATGAGGCTGGAGGTGTTTGTCACAATAAGAGGCCAGACACACGAGGCAGGACTTACAGGCTCTCAGTTTCCTCCCAGTACAGACATCACAGGCCACATCTTCAGCTCCAGCATAGCAGAGATCAGCAGGAGCAGCTTGGAGACCAGTCTTCTTCAGCTCCTCCACTAAAGCTGCTAACATGGTGTTTTTCAGCAGGACAGGCCTCGGTGTGAAGCTCTGCCTGCACTGAGGGCAGCTGTGGATCTCCTTCTCATCCTCTCCATCCCAGTGGGCTTTAATACACTTCATGCAGTAGCTGTGTCCACAGGGAGTAGCCACCGGATCCTTCAGTAGATCCAGACAGATCGAACAAGAGAAGGTTTCCCGGTCCAGCTGAATTCCTTTCTGCGCCATTTCTCCTCTCAGTGGCAGCGAGTGTCTGAGTTTCACTTCCTGAGAGCTGAAACTATGAGCTGTGATCTGAACAGGATGTGTGTGTGCGCAGTCAATTTGGCTTATCAGCTCTTGGACTTTACCCACATGCTGGTTACAACCAGTACTCAAGTTGTACAAAAAAATCAGGGGGGATGGTGGATTTTATCATATGGGGACATCATTTTTGCTGATAACGCGCAGAGGGTGGGAGACCAACCAGCATACAGATCATTATTATACTCCTAAAACAACATGCATGTTATGGATGTTCAGATAATCCTGTCATTGCTCTTGACCAAGGCACCTCAGAATTGGAGTCGGTCCCCGGGCTGCCATGGCACCACTAACATTTAGGGTCAAATGCAGAGGACAAAATATTTTTCGCTTTAATTTAAAGGGGGGGAGGGGATACAAAAATGTGGTTATAATGGAAGTCTATGGTACAAATCTTGTAGGTTAACAGTCCCTCATTTATTATTCAGCTGAATCAGCTGATGATACTAATAATAAAGTCAAAACTATTTTTTTTATTCTACTAAATTCGTACAAAACAAAAACGTATAATTCATACACACAAATGAACAAAATTAGTAGAAGGGGGAGGGCTGAAGCATATGGGGAGTAGCCCTCCCGTGCATCATCATTGGCATCAATATAACAATGGAATTTATTTCGTCAAAAACGAATAGAAATTAAGGAGTACCAAAAAATAAAGAAAACTAATGAAAACTGGAGAAAAATAAATAAACAAAATAAAAGTTAGGGCAAGAAAAAAAGTAAATGCACATATAAATAATATTGGGAATATCCAATATTTGTTAGCTGGAATTATAGTGTATTTTTCAAAAAAGCAGTTACTGGTATACGATCAAAACTGGTATCTAAAGGGTTAATTTTGTATTGTGATTAATTAAATCATTATGTAAATGAAACACTTCATGAAAAAATGTAGGAAACATTTTTGAAAAATATTGATCCGTCATCATTTTATTGCAGCTCAAATACAAATCTTTTATTTTTTAACAGGGCATTAAGTGCAAATTTAAATTGTTTACAAAATATATTAAAAGATTATACAGATAATACCAAATAGGACCAATTTTGTCAATGGCTGCCTACTCCACTCCCCCCCATCTCATAGAAGTTTCCAAAGATTTTCATAATCATGCTTTTTGGTCTCAATTTTTCTGGCTCTTTTCTGACTGTTAGCTAAGCAATGGCTTTGAAGCCAAGTCTTGACATACATCTGGTCTGAACTTGTTCAGTGGAGGGAGGGCCAACACACTTGATGAAAAGCAAGGCTGACATACTTTTTACCTCTAGGGAGCTTCTAGTTGTGGTTAAAATGTTCATCTGACTAAACCCACGTTCACACTCAGCTGTGGAGATGACTAGAGTGTTCACTGCTTGAAGGAGGGGTTTCAGTTCTTCTGGTGCTGAGTGGTATCATTTCATCAACAGTTTTGAGTCTTACCAGCTAACACTAGAGAAAAACGTAGCTAAACTCCAAACTAAGATGTTATTGCTGCTTATGTTCATAGATTCCACCTTTGGTGATTAAAGTAATGAGTAATGACTAAGATTACTGACTCTTGACTTACCTGTTATTTTTAGTCTTTTTAAATATGAAGTCCCTCAAATCGCGGTGTCCTCCTTTACCTGCGCTACCTGCGCTAGTGCTGCTATGCAGCTTCTGGCTCCTGAAAACAGCTGACTGACAATAGGGTGGAGCATGTTTAACCAAAGAGTTAAACATCTTAAAAACTTCTTGATCCAAACAAGCATTTTAAGATACACAGATATGAACTTAAAGGTCCCATGTCATGCTTTTCCGGTTATTACCCGTCCCCTTGTGTATTCTGAAAGTTTTACATTGACGTGCCCATACCCAAATGGACCAATCCGTGGAGCTCCTCACACACACACACTCTCTCAGCGGCGAAACTGTGACGCACTTGCACTGTAGGTGAACTGCGTTTGGGGGTGCGGATGCTAGTGGAGCCTCGCAGATGAGGGTGCTGCAGCCCCTCAGCCCTGAAACACCGTTGGTGTGAATGAGGTACCATATAAAACGACACGCCCGTTCTAAGCCGTGTCCCTCACTCCGCACATCCCAAGCTGCATCCCCAAAAAGTTTATTATGTTGTTACATCGTTTTAGATGTTATGTTTCAGTTGTGCTCTTAATAAGCCATTAAAACAGTAAAAACACGTTCAGTTTCCTTTTGCTTTTTGTGTCTCCTGTTCACAGAAACATACCCATCTGTGATGGAAAAAGAAAGTAATCCAAAAGTAATCTAAAAGTAATCTGATAACGTTACTTTTTTAAGACACGTAACTGTAACTGTATTCAGATTACTTTCAGAGCCATGTAATCAGTAATCAGTAACTGATTACATTTACAAAGTAACCCTCCCAACCCTGAACGTAAACTAATTACTTTACCTTACTTGTGGGACAAGTTTTAGTTTCAACAATGGGTGCTCTGCTCTCTTTATAACAAACAGAATATGCTTTTTTTAAGTTCACTGCAGTATACTGTATTAATTAAGAGCTTTCACAGCATTTTTAATAAATCCCCTGTCCGCCCACTGAGCTGTCAAAGAGGAAAAAAACGAATTGAATATTCAGGCAAAATATTGTCTAAAGATTTCAAATAAATGGCTCGAAAAATATAGTTTACAAATACTTTTTAATTTTAATACATGAAACACTCTCACATAACATTATATGACATACTCACATTCCACATTAGGCAAGGCAGGTTTATTTATATAGCACCTTTCAACACAAGGCAATTCAAAGTGCTTTACAAAAATGAAAGACATTAAGAAAATGGCATTTCAAAACAGTCATTAAAAAGCAAAGATAATAAAATAAACATTAAAAGAAAAAATACATGAATAAAAGTTACAGTGCAGTTTAAGAAAAGTCTTCAGCCTGGATTTAAAAGTAGTCAGAGTTGCAGGTTTACATTACATCACATGTTTCTGACACTTTTATTGAAAGTGAGTTTATTGAAACAAAAAAAAGAAAGAATCCTGCAGCTACATTGACTTATCAAAATCAATGTTGGTGTTGGTTTTTAAAAGAAGAGGATTTCTCCTTTCAACACTGAATGCTGGAGAATTTTCCATTAAATTCATTCATTCTTTAACTAGGCAACAATGATGTACAGGAAGATTAGCTTGGTCGTGCTTTTTACAGCGCTACGGCTTCCACAGATGACATTTTGTTATGGATTTTTTGTCAAAGCACTTCAGATATTCATTGCTATCGGGATGTTAAGAGCACTCCATGGAATATAACAAAAAGTGTATCTCGAGCCGGTTTCAAACTTACCTACCCCACCTTTAATATTAACTTTAAAATCATTATAATAATAAATGTCCTCGAAATAACCTCCATACACCTCTTTTATTTAACCTGATGGTATGCCTGTTCTTTATTATTTTATGTTGTAATTGTTTGTATTATAAGTTGACTAAGTTGTTTTGAATATTATCTCTTTTTTTTTTGTGAAGACCATTAAAAAATACTTCAAACATGTGCAAGAGAGCAAACCTCAGGCAGTCATCAGTAGAGGAGCAGGAACAGTAGTTTGAAACCAAAGCCTTTATTTCCTACATTTTTCATGAATTACTACTGTACTCTTGGGGGCCTCAAAGCCTATTTGCAAAGGATTTGAATAAATTGAACCACACCTTGTTTGCACCTTGAACCAACACTACAGTTAACCTCACTTACTCTTTGGTGCTATGAAGTTTAATTATGTTGAAACATAATGGGGGGTTAGCGTCCCAAACATCTTCAAGAACAATGAAAAAGAAAGTGTGACGTGCATTGATTTGTTGACATCACCCCCTGTTGTATTTGGTGAAAAACGTAAGATGTATGATGTTTACATTACATTACATTTAGCTGACGCTTTTATCCAAAGCGACTTACAATAAGTGCATTCGACCAGGAAGATCAGATAAGTGCATCAGGCTTCATAGAGCCAAAACATTTCAAGTGCTCAACTGGCTTTAGATGAGCCAGTCCTTTGTTAGTATGTAAGTGCTCTGTTAGTAATTATATCGCTCAAAGTGGAGTCGAAAGAGATGAGTTTTCAGTCTGCGCCGAAAGATGTGTAAGCTTTCTGCTGTCCTGATTTCAATGTGGAGCTCATTCCACTATTTTGGAGCCAGGATAGCAAACCCACATGTTTTTGCTGATGGGAACTTGGGTCCCCCTCGCAGTGCGGGTGTAGCGAGCTGTTTGGCTGATGCAGAGCGGAGTGCACGTGCTGGGGTGTACAGTTTAACCATGTCCTGGATGTAGGAAGGACCAGATCCATTCGCAGCATGGTACGCAAGTACCAGTGTCTTGAAGTGGATTCTAGCAGTTACTGGAAGCAACTGCTCCTCCGCTCCAGTGAAGGGAGCGGAGGAGCGGTGTGTTGTTTACACTAACTGCTCCCTTTGCCACACCTTTGTCCAGGTGTGGCAAACCGACTTCCCTCTCTTTCACCACGCCTTCTAGACAAAAGCTTTATTTTTCTAAGTACAGCTGCACGGAAGCTGGATATGTGGTTACCTCTCAAAGGGAACAGAGACGGAGAAACAGTGCTGTATTTAACATCTGATGACCAGTATCACATAGGTAATACATCCAAAGGTAACTATCTTTGTTTTGAATTTGTGGGATTATTGTACTGCCAAAGTCTCCTGTCAAACTGAGAGAAATATTTAAATTAGGGCCGGGACTTTAACGCGTTAATTAAGATTAATTAATTACACAAAAATTAACGCGTTAAAAAAATTAACGCATTTTAATCGCACTTATTTTTGTACCGCAGAACGTTTCTCACTGGATGAGTTTCAGGGGTACCGATTATACTGGAGCACCAACTAACGTTCATGACTTCAAACAACAACAAACCACAGTGAACAATAGTCGAACGAAGAAGCTGATGAGACCGCTTTGGTTGGCCCCGTGGATGGGACATTTTGTTTTAAAAAACGGACGGATGGAAGCGTCAATAAGAGCACGGTTGTTTGCAAATTATGCAAAAAGGAATTTGCATATCACCGCAGCACATCAAGCCTCAAGTATCACCTCAATGCAAAACCTATATCAGCTAGCATGGAAGCTAGCGTGGACGTTAGCCCGACTCGGAGTACAAGGACCCACACCCAATTCGCGTTGATCAAACAGAGTGGCCTATGCAACAGAGAGATTTTATTTTTCATCAGGATATTGGAAGAATAGGAGGGATTGAGGTCAATCACTGGCACTTTTTTATTTTTATTTTAAATGGTACAGTACACTTTATGTTGAACTATTTATTATGTTGTTGGTGCAACTGGCACTTTATGTTGAACTGTTTATTGTTTCGGCCAAGGTTATTGAGAGAGTTGGACTAAAATGTATTAGATTTTTTAAATCAACTGTTGGTAAATCAACAAAGTCTGTTATGGCCTCTGAAGCAACAGAGAGATGTTTTCTAATAGTCAGGGTTTCCAATGTTCTGAATGTACTTGAAAGTATTGTGTTTTACTTAAAAAACTAAGTGTTATAGTTTACAGAAGGTCTACCTACCTATAGGCTACCTGAATCTCTGAAATGTACTATATTCTTAAATATGCTATTGCTACACTTTATGGCCAGTGAACCACCTTGAAAAAAATAAACAATGTTTTGTTGCTTAAGCTTATGTATTCAGTCATTATTCAATGGTATACTAAAATCTATGTGAAAAAAATTGCTTCTCACTGTTCTAGGGTCAAATATTTCTATGTGATTAAAAATGCGATTCATTAATTACAAAACCTGTAATTAATTAGATTAATTTTTTTAATCGAGTCCCGGCCCTAATTTAAATGCAAAGCTTGATTACTGAGACTTCTGGTGCATTGCAGTTTCTTAATCTATTGGCGAATGTTGTGATTGTGAAAGCTCCAGAATACCTTATTGAGGTGAGCTTTTTGTAAGCCAAAAATATGTGGTTTAAAAAATCGGTATATTTTGGCCTAAAAACAGTCAAACGTAAGAAATACAGCTGTTTAACTTTAATATTAGAAAATGCAAACTTCACCTCTTCAGATCGCCCAAGAAATAATTCATCCCGAAACAGAAAGAAAGTAATGTTCTTCAGGGCCGTGGGAAGTAGGGGTGCTGAGGGTGCTGCAGCACCCCCTGGTGGATGACAGGGGATCTGCACTTCTACAAGATATAATACTAATATAATACCAAAAAAATGAATTTTCAGCCTTGATGTAACAACATTCATAATTAAGTAAAGATAACACCCTTTTCACCCTGGTTACATTTGCCATTTGTCCTGTACGATGGGCGCTGTAGTGATGAAAGTGGGGGATGTTGGCTTATCAGGCGCCCGTAGCTCACATTCAAAGTGAGAGAGATAGAGAGAGGGGGTGCACCGGTACCGGCGGGGATTGTTGTTAGCTTCTGCTGCACTAACGGATATAAGAAGCTGTTTCTACAATAATGTGGAGGGAGAGTTCTGTCCTGTCAGACTGAGAGGCTCAGTGAGGTAAAGGACTCTGAGGGTTTAGATAGTTCACTTTAGTCTAAATTATCTCAGTGAGTCTCAAACGTATTGATCACAATTATGTAAACAAATATTTCCAAGGCACAGCTTTATAATTATTAGGATAAATAAAAACAGGTTTGAAATCATTCCAATGTATAGCCTACTATAGGACAGTAAACCAAAAATATTGTTTAAAGTTGGAGAGATTTAAAAATATGCATAAATAAATCAATGTTAACTGGTAAAATAAGATATGAATGAACAACAAAAATAAAATAAGTTACATTTATTTGTTATTGGCTATGGTAGGTTATTGAAAATGTTCACATACTTATTTGATTAATAAAATGCAAACCGATCTTTTTCATATGGGTGTTTAGAGTTGTACCCCCTAGATCAGTCTCTAGGAATTGGGCGCTCAAAGTGCACCAGATTGAAGCATTTTACTTTAAAATGTTACAAAAATCTTCCCGGGGGGGCACCCCCGGACCGGCCTAGAGGATGTGAAGTCCACCCCCCCAATTAAAACATGTTATAATACTAAATACATTTGAAGCCTTTTTATATAAGCTGTCCACCATGTCAATATGTTTCTCTTTTCATAGTGTATTGGTCTTTTGTAGAGGTTTTTCATTGCCAGCTAAAATATTGCCTATAGGGCAGCACATTGGTCAGAACCAGCCCTGGTGTCATCCCCACAGCACTCCCCATTTGAAACATGTTCCCACGGCTATGATGTTCCTAGTTTCTGATATCCTCTAAAAGTGGGACTTTAATGTGCGAGCATACATTCAGTTAATTATTTCCCAGTGTAACTTCCGCTTTGATATCTTAATTTACTAAATGTTGTTTTTGCACTCTGTGGTTTTACTGGCGGCTACAGATTGACTGCAGTTTGGAAAAGTAGAAGTGAAAAATTGTCATGAATGACCCTTGCCCCTTTCACACCAACGCGGTTCCCGTTCTAGCTCCATGCTCGTGCTCTTCTGGTTCGGAACCGATTTTTTCTAAGCCGTTTTCTACAGGCACATTTTACCGGCATATTTTTCATTATGATTCTACTTGTGATGGTCGGACATGACAGCCTGTGCAGCCCATGTATTGATTCCATCCGATAGCTGCTACAATACAACACAAAACATCTGCCTGCTCTCCACAATGATCAATGGGGCACATGAAGGTTAGCGTGATACTCCTGAAACGAATACTTAGTTCATCTTTTTCAGAGACTGTGAGTCGCCAGTTGAAAGTTATCAATGTATTTAAAGGGGCAGTTTGCAGGATATTGTGACATCTAGCAATCAAGCTGCAGATTACAATAATAATAATAATAATAATAGTACATGTTATTTATATAGTGCTTTTCCTGGCGCTCAAAGCGCTTTACAAGCAAGTAAAGAAGAAAAATAACAACAAAAGTAAAAAGTGCTAAGCTAGTTGGAATAGGGTAAGGGGTTAGTGGATTAGGAGTTGAAGGCAAGAGTGAAAAGGTGAGTTTTGAGGGATCTCTTTTTACAACCAACTGAATACCCTTTGCACACCCCTCCCTTCAAGCATGTGTAAGTCAAAAAGCTTGATCTACATTCAGTGTTGGGTTTGACCTCGATGGACTACTGTAGAAACAAGGCAGTGCTCATTGTAAGTTAAAAAATAACCATAAGCAATAAGAAATCAAGTTAATGTCTTTATACAACATTCCTAATGATCCAGGTTAGATGTGAAAATTATGTAGATATTAGTTATCTGTTAAATATATCATTTGAATTGATGCTTATCCTTTTCTTTACCTTTTTTTCTTATCCCTTGGATTTGTTTGTTATTATAATTAATGTTGCTCTATAACAATATCATTTGGTAAAATTCCAATGAAATAAAGAAATAAATCCTACATACTGGTTCTTTAAGATTTGAAATAAGGTTGTAAGATTTGTTCAAGTAATACATTTAAATTATGTTTCCACCTGCAGCAGCAGAGCGTCCCTCCATAATGACCCCCGGTAGCTGCTGCACCTCTGGTTGAAAACACAATGAACGTCCCCATCGCCTCCATCCTGCGGGGCCTGGGCGGAAAATGTGTTCTCAACTGGGCGCTGGTGTTCTTCCAGAGGGAACACATCTGCCGAAGCTTCCTGGGAGTTTTCAGTGTGTCCCTGGCTGTTGCCGACACACTCCTGACCCTCTCCGTCACCGCCCTGCACCTCCAGGCTGAGGGACATCTGCTGGGCTTAAAGCTGACCCGGTACCATGTGTGTCTGCTGGTTCAGATCCTTGGAGAAGTCTACAGCGCTCTGCAGTGGCCGATCGTAGTCCTGGCCGGTTTGGACCATTTCTTCTCCATCACTCGGAGGTGGCAGGCCTCCAGCAGGTTGAGCCTCTTTGTGAGCGGCCTGCTGTGGATCCTCTCTGCTCTCTACGTCTTCCTGCTGTCTGATTTCAGGCCCGTCATAGAGGAAGTGTTTCACATCCAGATCCACCAGTGCTGGGTCTTCCACACCTCTCAGATCCTGCACATTGCTACGTCTCTCCTCCTGACTTTGGGCTGTGCAGCGTTGCATGCTGGATGCCTGACATTAAAACATCCTCCTTTAAAAGATCAAACTACAGACCAAAGTAGAGCTCTCTCCAGAAGAAGTTTTGTTCTCCAGACCCTGCATATATTTCTGAACACATGGGCTCTGCTCCTGGTGATCCCGGCCGTGCTCCTCCTGCTGCTTGTGGGAATCCCTGCCTACCTGGGCCTGAGCGGCGTCTGGCTCTGCTTCCTCAACAGCCTCCTGATAGCAGTGGTTTTATGTGCAGTCTGTCCCGCCTCGCAGCTGGGGCAGGGCTGGGGGGCCGTGCCGCACGACAGCTTCTGTGAGTGGAGATTTACATTTAGCCTGGCTTCGGAGGACAGAGCCTGACCACACAGGTAAACACAAACAGGTCTCGTGTTGGAAGATGTGGACTTAACTCTTGAGACCTCAATGTGGACATGTTTGGTCAGACCACTACTTGGCTATAATAATAACAATAACAAGATGGTATTGCTCAGAGAATCAGTGTGGGTGGGATGCTGCCATTGTTTCGCATAGTTGACCGTTAGCGTTTCGTGGCAGAATGGGCTTCTGGAAGCTTCTACTGTATCGGGAACTAGAATAGAAGAGGATTTGAGAACCTCTTCATATTGTCAGCTGACACATTTTGTCACTACAATTTTACAATTGTGCAAGATGCAGTCATGCAAAAAAACATGTTTTGATACGGCCAACAGGCCTAAACCTAAATAAAAATCTATAAAAGCTCTCATTGAACAGTTATTTTTCTGTCAATCAACTAATGAGTGTATCAGGTAATTGTTTCAGTTTTGTAATGTTTGAATAATTTCTGGGGAAATCTAAATGAACACAAGTTTGGGTATCAGTCTCCTATGTTATCGTGTTCAGTTTTAGTTATAGGTGTTTACTCTACTACTTAATTTTGTCTCAGTTTTGTTGGTGTTGTTTTTCAGACAGGCGCAGTATGAGTCTGACTCTTTGTTCTCCTATTTTCAGGAAAACGACCATTTGAATGCAAAGTCTGCGAGAAGGCCTTCAAACACCAACACCACCTGATCGAACACATGAGGGTGCACTCCGGGGAGAAACCCTTTCAGTGCGACAAGTGCGACAAGTGTTTCTCTCACTCCGGATCGTACTCCCAGCACAACTCTAGACGCAACTCTACTCGCTGCACGAATATCCGTCCTGACTCTGACCCGGTTCGAGACCTCTCTTACCTCATTCATACCAACGCAACTCCGGTTCAAGCTCCGTGCTAGAGCTTTTCAGGTTCAGAACCGGTTCTTCGGTTTAGCTCCGGCCCTTTTCACACCGCTCAGATTCCGACTGGCGCTGCGTCATTGCGTCATCGTTTGTGTCATGACGTAACCGTTTGCGTGCCTGCTTCATAAAGCCAAACCACGCGGAAACCCCTCACAGCTGACACCGACAACAACAACAATGGCAGATTGTGTTGAAGCGCTACTCGTTTTGGTTTTGCTCTGTCGAAACGAAATGGAAGAAATGGGACGACTTTCCTACCAAATTTACAGTCGTTACATGCTACATTCAAAACTGCTTTACAATCGTAATCATCAACTTCAACGAAGATTCCGATTCCCCCTGCCCCCGCCTCGACGTAACGTGACGTATGCGGTGCTTTTGCTCTAGCCGGACACAAACCGGATTCCGGAGCTAAGAGGCTGCTCCGCTGCGGTGTGAACAGGAAAACCCGGTGCTTTTCAAGCTCCAGCTCCGAACCGGCCCTGAACACCGTTGGTGTGAATGAGGTATCAGAGTTTCACTCGTCAGACCTGCATGTACCGCAGTTTGATGCTTGGACTACGGCCCCAACGTGACTCAGATGAGAGAGAGGGAATAAGAGAAAGTTCACGACTTCTGCTGTGCTGCTATGGAGATCCAGCTGGAGGACGACAGGAGAGGAAGAGATGACAAACGGCAAATTAAAGATATTCTTTTGGAGTAAAGTGGAGCTAGAATAAAGTCACCGCTATCTACAAAAGTCACATGTGCCTGAACTTGAGAAAACTACACAGTGAGTTTTGTGGTGGCAATGAAATGTATTTTTTTTAGTGGGGAGTCTGGGGACACATATTTTTCAAGCAGAACTTACAAAGTATCTTATTAAACGTGTAACTGACACAACCCCAGGTTGTTTTATCTTTTTTGTTTTTCTCATTGGGTCAGTCTCCGTGTACAAATTAAAGCCTGACTCAAACACGACTGTTTTAAAATGTCAAGCTAACAAAAAAATGAGGAAGAGAGTCAAACGCAAAAGCAAAGATAAGAATGTATCACTGGGTGGCGCTAGAAGACCAGCCAACTCTGAACTGAAGGCTGAAGACCACAATCAGCACTAATCATTCATAGTTCATTTAGTTATGAGCCAGGTTTATATTATTTGCAGTGTTGGAAAGTAACTAAGTACAATTACTCAAGTATTGTACTTTAGTACATATATTGATGCTTGTACTTCACTAAATTTAAAAGAGATATTAAAAAACGTGATGAACTTGATGTAAAAATTAAATGAGTGGACTAACTGTTTAAGGAACAACAAAGTAAAAGTATACAATATATATCACAAGACGTTCTAAACATTTTAAAGTGTATAAAAACTGTGTTTATCTACAACCGTTACAACCTGCTTGATGCAGCAATTAACAATCTAATGTCATACTGTATATTTAATTATGTATATCGCATATGGAGATTTTTTTTTTGTACTTTGAGTGAAGTGGCTGTCAGCACTTTGTCAACAGAATATACCATGCATCTGTTTTGAACTGTAATTCTTATGGACTTTTTAACAGGAATGAAATTGCTTGTCCCAAATAAAACCAGTAGGTGGCAGTGGAGGTCTGACCTGTTGCTTTTGTTAGCTTCAGGTTTGTTCTGACAACCCTGTCTTGAAGAAGTACTCCAATGTTTCAGACCTTAATTGATTATTACTAAAGAAAGACGCCAACTGCCTTTTATAAAAGAAGTGCTTTGGTTTAAAATATGAAAGTGCCTGGAATAAAATAAAAGAAGAGCCATCATTTGTTTGGAGAAAGTGCTTAAGTGGTACATTTTACATGCCTGAGCCTTTTCTTTAAGTTGTTGGTGTTCAAGTTAAGTAGAATCTTTAAAGTTGGTGTTAAAAAAAACCTTTATGATTTTTAGGGTTTTCTCTTTCATGTGTTGTATAGGTTTGTGTGCAAAGGCTAAACTCCCAAAGTTGTGCCTGTCTCTCCTCCAGTGTTGGTATCAGCAGTAGGGGGCGCCAAAGGGAGTTGTAAACTTGCAGTGACTTCTAGTCAAGTAAAAATGATCCTTGACTTATTAAATGTGATATTTACCTGCTGTTTGTTCGTATATAAGTAAATTAACACCCATTGATATAAAGTTGTGAACTTATGACGAACACACACATTAATGTCATGAGCTGAGCTTGGTATTTGTTAATGTGTAATCTCATGTAAGACTGTTAGAAGTTTATGACATAGAGTCCTGAGTGCTAAATGTTAAATATGAATACCGAGACTCTTTCTCTTGGTTTATAAAGTCCACTCCTTCCTCATCCATTCAGCACATAAACTAAAACATAACTTAGTGACTTTTTATTTATTTAAGTCAGACAGAGATATACATGCTGACCAAATAATGTCTCATTTGATTTATCTTTTTGTGTATCATGTAACCCTCTAAAACACACTTGGTGAACTTACAGGTGTTTCCACTTGTGTTGTAAGTACATTTAGTCCTCAGAAGATGGCTTATCTAACTGTTTGATTGACACTTCAGGGTGAGGAAACTCCCTCTCAAGGATGTATTGTCATGTGACTACAGCTACGCCTAACTTCAACCTGACGACTGGTTTAACCGGCCAGAGGAGTAGTCACATTCTTCCTCCCTGAATAAATATCTCAAGAGTCCCTGCAGTACAGTCTGTAGCTTTGAGAAAGGCCTGCATGGATCTTGAACAAGTATTAGCCTTAAGTCCAGCTTCCTGCCTAATGGCATCAATTCTATTTTTGCACAAACTAAACTAAAACTTTATTCTTGTGAACTGGAAAGTAAGAAAGGCCAACTGTTTCAAGTGAAATGGAGGACTGTCTAACCTTAAAGGGGCACTGATATGCTTATTTTCAGGTTCATATTTGTATTTAGTGTCCCTGTCCCTACTGCAGTGTTTCTCAAATGCGGCTTTCACACCAGCGCTTTTCCCTTTCTAGCTCCGAGCGGGAGCTTTTCTGGTTCAGCTCCGGTTTCCCTTTTCTACTCCCGCTCTGTTCACACCGCCCAGAGCTGCAGCTGCTGCGTCATGACGTCACCGTTTACATCGCTGATTTGCTCCCCAACGGTGTTACGGCGCTCACAACAACAACAATGGGGGAATGCGTCGGGTCGATGATCGTGTTGCTTTTAATCACACGAAGCCAGATGAAATTAAATAACGACTTCTCCAACCTTATGCTTTTCTCCAGAGTGCCGTGGTTCATTGTTTATTAATGTGTCTCAGCGGCATTTACCGACCGCTGCAGTGCTGGCTGCTCTTCCACGGGAGTTTATTCTCCCGTTAGCTCCCGGTTAGCTCACACTGCAGCGGCCGCCCTAAAGTATTCACTGTCTGACTGTCACACAAGCAGCTGATACATATCCCCAGTTCCCCTTAAGTGAATGTGTGTCAGTCTGAATTGATGCTGTTTGGCATCACAACACTGTTATGAAAGTTTCTCTGGTATAAAATGGGTGATGTTAGCATAGCAACCGAAGCTAAACTGACTACTTGCTATTGCTATCCTATTGTGGCATAAACCGTTTTCTACAGGCACATTTTACCGGCGTATTTTTATTATGATTCTACTTGTGATAGCCGGACATGACAACCTGTGCAGCCCATGTATTGATTCCATCCGATAGCTGCTATAATACAAAACGTCTGCCTGTTCTCCACAATGATCAATAACAGTGAACGGATGGTCAAAGTAAGGTACAAATAAACAGAATCACACAAAGTCTGGTTAGTGTTGCCTGACTTTATAAAGTGTGTTTATAAGCACTACTGCTTGTAGGCAGGCATGACGACACTCTTCAGTTGACCCATGTTCAGGGGAGGTGGGTTTAGTTTCCTGCACGCCTCGATGTAAGAGAGACGTAAGCGACGCCGCCTCTTAGCTCCGAAGCTCTTGCCTCTAGACCGACAATTTTTTGGAGCTGGAAGTGAACCGGATTCCGGAGCTAAGAGGCGGCGCCTCTGCGGTGTGAACAGGAAAAACCGGTACTTTTCAGGCTCCAGCTCCGAGCCGGAGCTGAAAACTCGTTGGTGTGAAAGGGGCAAATGTGAGGGGCGCAGAGGCATGACCAGGAGGAAAAAAATGTATGAAAATGATATTGCTTTGTCAATTCCGAGTCACTGAGTGAGGATTTGCTGTTTTGCAAGTATGTCAAAGGCAGAGCAACAGCTGATGAGCTCTTTGGGACTCTTGACAGTTACCCGACAGAACACGGACTGAAATGGGAGAACTGTGTGGGCTTTTCCTCGGATGGCGCACAGACCATGTCAGGGAAAAGAAGGGGACTGCAGGCACTTATCAAGAGGGTCTCGCCCAACGCTCTAGCATCAAGGCAGCTTAGCCACGAGCTAAACGAGGTTTTGACTGAAGTTGTTAGAGCGGTCAATTTTATCAAAATCCGACCCCTGAAAGCACGCCTGTCTAATTTACAAACTCTTCAACTAAAACCCTAGATATATTTAAAAACATTTTAGAAGGCCTCACAAAATACTTTAATGTAAATTAAAATGTGAAGGAGTGTGTGTATAACAAGTCACAGAGCGTGTATTGAGATGGAACATTGGTAATATGTGGTATTTGGATATTTCAATAACAGCAGACCTGCTCTCTGCTCTTGTTTCGTGGCTTTTATTCGGATTGCATCTCTTCTGGTTTCACCGGTTTTCTCTGCGGACAGTCTGCCTCACATTGTTGGTATTTATTGGCTATGTTTTAAACATTACTGCTTTAATTCATTACTGCTGCAACTATTGATTACATTCCTCATTTAATTATCTCTGGATTTATTTCTATATCAAATGTTTGGTGTATAAAATGCCAGAAATGTGTGAGAAATATCCATCTCAGTCTCCAAGAGTCTATAAATCCATACCATAGACTATATATATAAAGGTCCATACCCACAAATATTCACTTTAATTATATAAAACAGAGAAAAGATAAACTTCTATATTTTAGAAACTGATACCGGCATTTAAAGAAATCATCAAGAGTGACTAACTATTAATGAATTCAAATATAAAAATAGTGTGAGATTGTGTTGACCCCCTAATCCTCTCTGCTCTCCTTGCATGATTCTGTCATACTGCGCTAAACTCTTTATCCTGTTGTATGTTTTAAGTTTTAATGGCCAATTTGAACATCAGATACATGTACAAAATATGGAAATGAGTCCCAGTTTCACAATTGCAGCAGAATTCCTGCTTTTGAAGGTGTGTGTGGTGTGGCTGGATGTCTCTGTGTGGACTGGCAGGACTGGCCCGTCTGGTATAGACAGCCTTCGGGCCTCTCATGCTGCTTGCAGGCCCCTGAGGCCCTTGAGGACATTCTGGTTATGCCCCCGCCCTGCTGGACACCGCCCGCTCAGCCCAGACCGGTTTGCTCTGAGGGGCCTCGGGGCATCACAGTGGCCCCTGCCCAACCCCTGTCCAGCCTCATAAAAGGAGCCCGTAGCCCCAGCAGCTCTTCACTCTTCGCTCAGAGCCGACCACCAGCCGACACTCAGCCATGTACTCCAGCAACCGCAGCAACATGTCCTCCTCATCCCGCCGCGTCGACAGCATGGGGGCCGGCAGTGTGTACGGAGGAGCCGGAGGGTCCGGAGTCCGTGTCTCCCAGGCCAACTCGTCGTTCTCCGCTGGCAGGTCCTTCAACCTGGCCGACGGCGTGGACGTGTCCGCCAACGAGAAGGCCACCATGCACAACCTCAACGACCGCCTGGCCACATACCTGGACAAGGTGCACAGCATGGAGAAGGCCAACGGAGAGCTGGAGCTGAAGATCAGACTTTTCCTGGAGGGCAAGAGCCGGCCTTGCGCCCACGACTCCTCCGCCTTCAGGGCCACCATCATAGGCCAGCAGGACCAGGTGAGATTCTATAAAGTTTAGAAAATAAATACAACGCAAAGGGAAAAGGTGCCAAGCAATGCAAAGAAGGCTTTGGAAATAACATTTAAATCATAAAATAACAAGATACAAACTTGTAGTGAAGAAAGATGAGAAACAAAAAAAACGATTAGATATACAGTATATATTATATCACCTTTTTTCATAAATAGTGTTTAGCTTTGAATGAAATTAACACATTTTACTTTGGAACATTGTAAGATTTTCTTTTCAATCTTTGGGAGGGTTTAAAATGTTAAGTTATTATAACTTCTTATTTTCTGACCAATATTGTCTTTATAAGTTCACATTTTTTAGATAATAAGGGTTTGTAATAATTGAGACAAAGTTTGTTTTCTGTAATAAAGATTCTACTTAAAAAAAATACAATTTAATATAACATTTTACTATACATATCTTTAAGATGAACATTTTTCTTACTTTTGGATCTTTCAGATAAACTTCGCTGCTCGTGGAAACGCCGCCCTTGTCCTCGCCATCGATAACGCCCAGCTGGCTGCCGAGGACTTCAAGATGAAGTGAGTGAGAGACTCTTTTTCCTTCAACACTAAACATAATATAACCTGATTGAATCTGTCTGAATGTTAAACTCTGCTGTGCTGCAGGAATGAGAACGAGCTGGCCATGCGGCAGTCGGTGGCGGCCGACATCACCGGGCTAAGGAAGGTCCTGGATGAGCTGACCCTGAGCCGCGCCGACCTTGAGATGCAGATCGAGGCTCTGAAAGAAGACCTGATCAGAATGAAGAGGACCCACGAGGAGGTGAGACCCTGAAGCGACACGGAAATAGCATTTAAAATGTTAAAAGACACAAGTCTAAAGTGCCGTTTTCCTGCAGGACCTGCTGGCTCAGCGGCAGCAGATTGGAGGTCAGGTGAACGTGGAGGTGGATGCCGCTCCTCAGGAGGACCTGACCGCCGTCATCGCCCAAATCAGAGAACACTACGAGGCCGTGGCGTCAAAGAACCGCAAAGAGCTGGAGTCCTGGTTCCAAACCAAGGTGAGAGCTCATCTTACACCACCAGGACTTCCTGTTTAAAGTTTATTAACAATTTGTTTAGTTTTTTCACTTTTATATTTTATTGTTTTGTTTTGTTCTTTCATAGTAGTTCAGGTCTTTAATTTTTAAGATTTTTCTTTCACGTTTACATTTTTAAACATAATATCAAAGTCACTTATGTTTCAAACTTTTTTTATTTCTATTTTATTTTATGATTTCTATGAGTGTTTTTAGTTTGAAAACGTTTTTATCAAAGTACATGATCATAACTTTAATAACAAACTTTCCCTCACAGACAGCCGAGCTGAACCAAGAGGTTTCTGTGAGCACTGAGACGCTGCACACCACCAAGTCCGAGATTGGAGAGGTCAGACGATTAGCGCAGAGTCTGGAGATCAAACTGCAGGCGCACATCAGCAAGGTGCACTATTTACATCTAATATTAAAGATATACCTTGTATATTTAATGTTTAGAAAATCATGAAAATGGATGTCTAAAAAGTTTTCCCTCTGTTCTGACAGTTTGAGGAGATTTGAAAGTGTTAAGTGAGTCCCCCCTCTTCCTCCTGAACAGAAAGGAGCTGTGGAGATGGCTCTGGCTGAGACCCAGAGCCGCTACTCCGTCATGCTGGAAGGTTACCAGAGGCAGGTGGAGGCTCTGGAGAATCAGCTGGGCCAGCTGAGGGGTGACCTGGAGAGGCAGGGACAGCAGTACCAGATGCTGCTGGACATCAAGACCAGACTGGAGCTGGAGATCGCCGAGTACAGGAGGCTGCTGGACGGAGAGAGGTGAGCCCAAGGAATAGTTGTCCATACCCACAATCTAAGTTCATTGTTAGAATGCTAACATCAGCCAGTTTTTAGAAATCACAGGGTGCATCTGAGGTTACTGTGGGCGTGCATTGCTGACGTGAGTTAATCATCTGAAATAAGTGTTAGCATGCCAACATCAGCTTATTATCAGTTAACACTAAGTGCAGCTGAGTTGAACGCGTTTGCAGGCTAACATGAGCTAAAGAAAAAAATAAAAAAGGAACAAATAAAGCTGTAATAACTGAATATGTTATTTCCCAGCCTTGTCACCACTACCAACACCATCACCAGCACCAGGTGACCATCACGCAGGAAGTGGACGAACACGGAAATGTGATCAACAGTAATTAGCTTCAAACTCTAAACAGACTCTGTCTGAGCGTCTCCAATACAAATAAATGGTAACATTGTTCCTGAGCTTCATTTGTTTTACTCACACACTGATGATCAGCTGCTGCTGTGACATCATTAACGAGTCATCTCTGAAACATTTGGAATATGTTCTATCTATTTTCTTTGCACACAATATCTTTCAATATTATTTTATCACCAATGAATATATACATACATAATTTAGTTGCAAAATATACTAGGTCTACCATATGCTTTGAAGTGTCCTTAAGAGCCAAACAATTCATGGCACAGAGTTATTGTAATAATAACAGCAGCTCACTATAGTTCTCTGTTATAGATCCGTGTAGCACACAGATTTATTAGTGAACACAGCTCACTTGATTGCACAAGGATCCGTTAGAAAAATGTGTAAGAAAAGATTAGTGATAGAAACCACTGATATGTGTTTGCCCCCCTTGCAGTAGATTCCCTAGGGGTCACACATGCTGGCTATTGTGTGTTTCGCAACATGTTCTATGGCACGTCTCTTTATAAGACGTTTTCGTATTTCCCACAATTAGAAGTTGCCAGTATTAAACTGTGTACACCCTGGAGGTTCAGGGGATACGAAACACAGTGGTGTTATCACATTTAAAACATATGATTAATAAATGAATTAATATACCCACATGACACCTAAGCTCAGAAGAGCTTTATTTAACAGCTGTTCTTATGTCTGTGACCCCGCCTGTTGTTCATTGATAAGCCTGAAACATTCACTTGTCAAGGCTCAGAGGCACATTTTGCAAATATGGCAGTAGCCATCGATCATCTTAAGATAAGATATACTTTATTCATCCCAAGTTGGGACAAATGTTTGTTACAGCAGCATACTACTTTGTTCTACTCCACTACAATTCAGAGGTTAACCTGGTATTTTTACTCCACTACATTTATTTTAGTTACTTTGCAGATTCTGATTAATGATGTGAAATATAAACAACCCTTAAATCAGACTTTAGTTACACCTGAGTCAAATTCAGGGAAGGTGATTGTCAAGTGCCAAAATAAACTATGCAATATATTGGAGCTCAAGTACTTTGTCAGACTTCATATTTATCTGTGGATAACCCCAACGTTTTTTTCTTATTCAAAAGAAGACCTTAACTTAAAGTATTCTTTCATGTTTAAATAAAGCCTTATAAGTTTGTCTGTTTTGCATATCCTCCTTAATATCTTTGGACGTCCTGCACTAAACTGTTTTAGAGATCACTACAGTATCTTCTTGATATTTTATATTCTATAGTTCTATCATGCCTTCTACTTTCCCCCAATTTTGTATGTAGGCTACTCTTAATATTTAAATGTTTTCATCTAATAAAACATATTCAACAACAAAATTCAATAACGTGCTTTAACCACTAGGCCAGGGGTCTGCAACCTTTTTGACCAAAAGAGCCATTTTGCTCCTTTTTCCACAAACATTTTTTGTCTGGAGTCGCAAAACATATTTCATAGCTTGATAGCTTATAAAGTTGTATTTATTGTTATATCAGACAAAAACTACAGTTTCTTTGCATTTATTAGGCTATTTATTACATTATATAAAACTGTTAACCTCTAATAAGAAACAAAGAACTCCTATAAGGACAATTAAAAATAATACACAGGCCTACTTTAAAATAAATTAAACACAGCACTTGGGGAGTCCTCTGCACATTTGAAGGAAAAAATATATAATTAAAATGTCGGTCGACCGAACATCCTTTAGGGGGGTCGTCGCCTCCTCTAGGGGGGTCCGGGGGCATGCTCCCCCGGGAAGATTTTTTTTGTAAATATTGAAGTTAAAAGCATCAATCTGGTGCACTTTGAGAGCAACATTAACCCTACCTCAATAATAGCTTAAAGCGGACAAAACGCTCTGGAGAACACTTACTAATTAACACCCTTTAATGAAGCAAACTAATGCCTTAACTTACTCAAATACAGTCGTTTACTTATTTCGGTGAAACGAATGTGCGTAGAGTTTTAAAGGATGCGGATAGTCTCACCTTGATTCTGGCGCATTGCTTATCCTTTCATAGATCTATTCTCATCCACCATCTTTGTTTGTGACGTAAAGAGTGTAAGAGTCACGTTTCTGAATCGGACACTGAGTGGAGTTGGCATTAAAACGAGAAAAAACGCGGCTGAATCGGTTGATCCATAGGTTAATAATGTATATGTGGCTATGAAGCAATTGTTTGTAATCCATAATTCCATTTTTATGTAAAAATCGGAGCACAAAAGTTAGCTGCTAATGGTAGCCACCAGAGTGTATGCAGCTTCCGGTTTTGGCTACGCGTCACTCTCACTCCTTAAGGCCCTGACACACCAAGCAGTCACCAGAGAACTCGCCGATGCCGACGCCGACTGTTGCGTCGGCGTGTTCTCCTGCGTCTTGGCCATGTGTCGCACTGGAACACACCGCAAAGACTTCAGCCAAGTACGTACGAACTGCGCATGCGTGAGTGGCAATAACTCTCCTTACCAGCAGGCGGCGGTAGTGTGTATTCGTCATTAAAAACAGGCAACAACCGGAAGACAGAGAAGAAGAACAAACTACGTGATATAAACAAACAACAAATAGCGTGTGCGTTCCATTTTCACTCTCGTCCATCGAAAACATGTTTCGTGCGGTACTGGAGCTATCAGCCATTGGAGTGTTGCTTGTGGAAGACATTCTCAAGCAACCGTTTCGCTTCTCATTCGTTAGCTGAACAGCCAATCAGAGTGATTTCTTTGTCCGACTGCCTGTGGCCGTGCGTCGGCCATGAAAGGCCAAATAAGGCGTGTCACGGCCGACGGTGCGGGACACACCAAATTGAGTTAGGGCGACAGGGCACGCTTCGTCGTCCGACTAACGAAAACGGCCGATTTCGGCCTGGTGTGTCAGGGCCTTTATAGAGAGCCGCAGTGACGCGTCCTTAAACCCAGAAGTAAACTTCTTCTGGTTCCTTCCTCAAAAACCAATGCAAATTCTCCATAGGATTTTGGAAAATAGCTCGAAATAAGGTCTGTGGTTGACACACATTTAAAAGAGGGATCACGTTTTGTTCAGCCAGATAATCTCCACATGTCAACCCTACTTTTATCATTTTTGAATCATAAATCTGGTCGCCAGAAGCAAAATGCTAACGTTATGCTATAAACGAACTACAAGCCAGCAGGGCTGCTGTGGCTGCTTGCTACAAAGGAAAACTTGCACGGCTCTCACTTGAGTGAGTGACATGCAGGCTCTGCATGCACAGCAAACCACAAATCACAATCATTCTTGATCAGATCACAGCAGTCCCGCCCCGCTAGTTTGCAGACCATCAAAACACCGGTAAAAAATGAGCGAGGCACAGGAGGACAATACCTTCATCCGGTTAAATATAGAAAAAAAACGCAATATATATCGCAGGGGGGAAAAAAATCGCGATGGCAGTTTTTTTCAATATCGTGCAGCCCTAGTTAACGTTACATCTTAGGATAATTTGTAGTCATGTTCTGTATACATACTAACATATAAGGGCATACATAGTGTGGTTTCTCCATGTTTACTAGCTATAACATTAACGTTACATCACTCTTTTTCACTTCTTACATTTTCAACCATGCAAGAAAATATAAATAGTCCTACAAATACTTTTATTTTATTTCCTTCTTATTTTTGTCTAAGCTCAAGGGAGCCAGAGCAGAGGGCTTAAGGGGCCGCATGCGGCTCAAGGGCTGCGGGTTGCCGACACCTGCACTAGGCGGCGCGGGTTAAAAAACCAGTGGCGTAGTTAATAAAACACCATAATATCAAACATAATATGACTATTAACTTTATTGTGAAATTAAAACAGAACGGTAAAGGGAAATACAGTTTCAGCCTCTCGATTTGAAGCTTATGTATTGTACCATGAACCTGTATATACCTGTAACAGTCAACTGCGTGAGGCGTTGGAAAGGTAGTAAATAATATCTTTAAAAACTACAAAAAAAAATCCCTTTCTATCAGCTGTGCACCGTTATGGTGTAAATATAACCTATCTACCAATTCGATCAAATATAACAGTCAGCCGAATTAGTGTTGATACTGCGAGGAGACGTATTGTGTGAAAAGAAATGGAAGATGTTGTTTAATTGCTAATATATTTATGATCCACGTCATGTATTCAGTTTTGGCGGCATTTCTTACAGTTTGTCAAAAGGTCTTCTCATCAGGGCTCGATAAACAAATATCTACGGCAGATATGTAATATTTAATGCAGCCGAACCGTGTATTACAATGCCGTTATGTGATGACTTCCAAAGAGAAAAGCAAGAACACTCGGAATTAAGTATTATTATTATTTTTTAAAATGTTTTTCCAATTTCATATCGGATAAACACCATATCCCGACATGCATTGCGGTGATGTTTTTAGCCCATCAAAACCTCTGAAAAAAGAAAGGTGTCTCTCAGAATCGAAAGAGAATAACCTATGGGAAAACACAAAAGCATTGTACACAATTTAAACCAATAAAGGATAAACTGATGTTTTTTAGTTGATGAGTAGGTGCAGATATCACTGTTAAATCCTTTGATCATTGGTTTTATTATGAAAACGTCGAGACCGGAAATACAGTTTTCAACCCGTAACTTTACATGGAGGCTGCCGCATACCTCAAATCATCTTCGTATAACTATATATCCTACATATCGACTGGACGTGGATTCTAAAAGTACAATATACACTTCTCGCTAGAAATCTAATCAAAAAGCGTTTTAATGGCCAAACTATCCTACAATTTAGGATTTTACAGAGAGGGTTATTTGGGAATAAACGACCATCTGTAACGTTTGCATTCAACGGGAGCACTAGAGGGCGAACACTTTAAAAAGTAATTATAGGACTTATTAAGCGCTTGAACAAACGACATATTTGGTTGTAATAAGGGCCTGAACAATCCGCCCATTTGGTCGTATGAGTTGGAGGACTTGTTGTCACAATTTACAGTAAAGCAACAGACGCACAAATCTGTCTCTGAGTGTCTCTGGGAGTCTCTGAGCGTCTCTGGGTGTCTCTGAGTGTCTATGAGTGTCTTTGAGTGTCTCTGAAGGTCCTTACACACCAAACTGACACCAAAGAACACTAAAGAACACGTCCCGACGGAACGTCTCCTCACGTCTCCTGCATCTTGGCCATGTGTCGCTCTAGAACACACCGCAAAGACATCAGCCGACGGCCAAGTAGCACGTACGAACTGCGCATGCATTAGTGGCAATAACTCTCCTTACCAGCAGGCGGCGGTAGTTTGTATTCGTCATACAAAAGAGGCAACAACCGGAAGACAGACTGCGTGATACACCGAGAGAAGAAGAACGTGATATAAACAAACAAAAAATAGCGTGTGCGTTCCATTTTCACTCTAGCAAGAAGCTCATGAGCTGGAGTTAAATAAAATCTCAGATGTGCCTTCTTAATAGTTTGTTTGGGAGTCTCTGGGTGTCTCCGAGCACCTCTGAGTGTCTCTGAGAGTCTCGGAGCGCCTCTGAGAGTCTCTGAGAGTCTCGGAGCGCCTCTGAGTGTCTCTGAGAGTCTCTGAGTGTCTCTGAGCGCCTCTGAGCGTCTCTGAGAGTCTCTGGGTGTCTCTGAGCGTCTCTGAGAGTCTCTGAGCGTCTCTGAGCGTCTTTGAGAGTCTCTGTCACACCTGCACTTTTGAAACAATATCCATAACATTAATCTGGTGCAACTTAACAATTATTTATCTAATATATTATATTCCAATCACTTGTATATAGACTCTTATTGCTATTTTTCACTATTTCACAATTTTACAATTTGTATTTATTTTCTTGCACTATTTTTTTGTTTTATTGTAAGATTGTCATCGTCATAACTACACTGTAGTTTTGTACGTATGACCAATAAAAGCCTTGAACCTGGAAAACATGCTAATAATAATAATATAAAATAATTGAGCAGATTAAAAGTTTGGTGTTGAATAATGTATCGTAACAGAGATTCCTTGAACATGACTTCTTTGTTGATTTAAATTGCCTTCTGAAAATATAAATCGTATATAATCAACACATTTGAATTGCATTTATCTTAAAATCATATCTAAACAACTGCACCTGTAAGTGATTCCTAACACTTGAGAAATCGGTAGAAAATAGACAAAGCAAATAAAAAAAAACATCAATTGATTTCACATTTTACCTTAGGTTAATTAACATAATAGTAATATCTTTAAATGCTTGAAGAGAACATGGTGTTGAGTATTGTTATTTTACACTTCAATTAAGAATCCATTTTGAAGGCCAGGATAAAGAACATCCAAGCCCCTCCACCTCATGACATCACCTGCTGATGACCTCATGACATCCCCTGCTGATGATGTCATGAGGTCATCAGCAGATAAATGATGACATCATCTGCCTTGATGTTGGGTTGGAATTCGGAACATTCAAAACATGCAAGGGTGATTCACATTTATACTCTGGTACTCCCTAGGAACAGGTCGTGTTAATTACAGGTCATTCGGATTCACACTAACTTCGACAGAAAACTACATTCAGCATACGAACAATACAGTCTTTTTCAGAGAGAAAATCTACTAAAGACAGTTACCGTTTTCTACAAAGAAACACGGTTTCATACAGACACACTTCAATTATTCTAACCACGCACAATTCAAGTCAAAACAAATTGTGCCATGGCTGGAATAATTAGCCCAGTAGTGTGTGAGCAGGAAGCCGCTCAGAGGCTCACGGAGGCCACAAATACCTTCAGCAATGCTAAACTTATAGAGGTTATCAAACACTGGGAGTTCAAATATGAACTTCTGGACAAGTACGCAAAGGACCTGGCAGTGAAAAACAAGCACTGGGAGGTGAGTTGGTCTTATCACCAGAATATGGTGATAACCAGGATCGAGCAGAGGGAAGCTGTAATAAAGGGTCTGACTCAATCAAACCAGTTGCTGGTGCAAAACAATGCCGGATTTGTGCGAGCTGAGAATGGCTGGCAGGAAGTGATCCACCAGAAGGACTCTGAAATCATGGGTCTGAAACAGGAGAAGGAGTCTCTCTCTCACCGTCTCTCAGTGTCCACAAACTGGCAGGAGAAATACAATGCACTGAAGGAGGAATCTTCAAAGAGCCTGGAAGAGAAAAAGGCGACAAACGTTAAAAGCATTGAGAAAGATAACAAGTCCCTGGCAGAGAGGATTAGAAAAGACACGGCAGAGAGAAGAGAGAGCTGGGCTTCTCTAAGCAACTTGATTAAGGATACATTCCAGAAGATTGAGGACAAAAAGTCACATCTGGAGGAAATGTCCACAAAGGTCCTGGCTGTGAAGCAAGACATCCTGGAGGAGGAAGTCAAGGTCGAAAACAACCTGGAGGAGAAGTTACCCCAGGGCCCGGCTGAGGAACAACAAAACCTGGAGACTGTGATGGTGACAGAAGTCCAAAAGATGGAGGATCAAATGAAGAATCCAGAGGAGAAATCCATTGAGGACCTAGCTGAGAGACATCACAGCCAGGCAGAGGAAGTCACCTTGATCGAGATAATTGAAGATCAGGAGGAGAAGTTCACTGAGGAGGAGTCCACACAGGACGTGGTTCAGACTCCAGAGGGGGAGGATGAAGAGGAGGAGTCCACACAGGAAGTGGTTCAGACTCCAGAGGGGGAGGATGAAGAGGATAAAGAACCAGAAGAGTTCCCCGACTTAAAGCAGACCGAGGCCGGAGAGGCAGGCCTCCAGGAAATGGAAAGCGGAGAGGAGACGAAACGCAGCTGGGCAGCAGTGGTGGCCAATAAAGACCAGAGCTGCAAAAGCAGAGAGAAGAAGGTGGAGGAAGAGGAAGAGGTGAAGGAACTGGAAGAAGTCTCCGACTTAAAGCAGACCGAGGCCGGAGAGGAAATGCTGCAGAAAGAGAAAAACAGAAACAAGAAAAAACATGAGAGGAGAAGAGAGAAGGCGTTGAAAGCGATGATGGTAAATGAGATGGACAGCCTGGCCAATAGAGGCCAGAGCTGTGAAACCTCAGAGGCGACGGATGAGAAGAAGGAAGTGGAAGAGTTCCCCGACTTACCGAAGACCGAGGCGGGAGAGCTGGGTCTGCAGAACACGGAAAGCGGAGAGGAGAAAAAACGTAGCTGGGCGGCAGTGCTGCAAGACAAGAGCTGCAGAACCAGAGAGAAGAAGGAGGAGGAACTGGAAGAAGTCTCTGACCTAAAGAAGGCCGAGGCAGAAGAGGAAGTGCTGCTGATAGAGGAACAGGTGAAGGACCCAGAAGAAGTCTCTGACCCAAAGCAGACCCCCGCGGAAGGAAAGGTACGTATGGGGAAGAAAAGCAGAAAGGATAAAAAAAAAGAGAAGAAAAGAGAGGAGTATAATAGAAGCCACTGCTAGTTGTCCACGGCGACAGTAGCTGCCTTTTCTTCCCGATCTTCATCTCTCTTCTCCTTCATCTTCCTCACCCCACCTCCATCTACCCTTCCTCCTCACCCTCTCTATCGTATTTCTATATAGGGTTTTCTCCCGGAGTGTCGGGTTTTCCCACTTTATCGAGTGATATAAAAAAAACCGCTTAAGAAATACCTCCATACTCCTCAACTCCCTCTCTCTCCCCTTCCTCCTCCCTCTATCCACCCTTCCTCCTTCACCCTTTTCTTCTAACCCTCCCGATTATCTATCAGTTTGGGCTTTCCCTGGTGTTCAGGTTTTCCCGCATTACATTTGTCTAAATTTACTTTTTAGTGCTCTTTTGTTTTGTAGAATTGAATTGCCAAGTCTCAAAAAGTCAGGCATTAAATTCAGATGTTTTTTCATTGAATACAAATAAAATGTTTAATTAAAATTTGAAAAGTTTGTGTTAAATGTCTCCAACCAACCCTGTCTCCTAAAAGTTACGTTCCCACAGAACTAAACTGTATTCTCAATTACGTTTAACTAGAAACGTATTTTCTCCCACGTCACGTTTGTTATGAACGTATCTTAAATACGTTTATTTTCTACATATCTTTGCCATTTATTGTCTTGCTTATAATAACGATAATATTCATTTATAAATATCATCTCCAACCCACTTAAACATATGAGTTAAACTAAGTGAAAGGACTGCTAACTGAAGAGATAACGCACTGTGTTGAATCACGGGCTGCCAATCCAATTCAGACAATTAGTCGATGAGTTGTCGCACGTTTATGATTATTAATATTATTGAACTGAAAAACTTGAACTTTATTAATGACAATCACTCAAGATGTGTGGTTATTGATCATGTATTTATTTGTGTTATGGTTTGTTAAAGTTAATAACAATGCATTTAATGAGATACTGAGAAATGTTGTGATCTTATCACTTTAATTAACTTTATGATCTGTGTACTAATAACAAAGCATGCAAGAACAGATGTTTGTTATCATGTTAAAAGTTCATTTTTGCATCTCTGTAAACAATGCTGTGATCCTGCAAAGAACATCAGATTTAAATAAATAAAAAATCTTTCATTAATTTACGTGAACTTCTTGTCCGAATGATTGTTTTTACGAGTCATTAGGAGAGACTTAGAGAGATGATCATAAACATGAAGCTGAACATTACTCTAACATATCCTCCTAATGAAATCATTCTAATTCAAGAATGTCATATCTTGTCTTGTTTTGCCTTATACCATTTTATTATGACTTTAGCATATCAGCCATTTTCATCGTTATGGCAACCAGCTGAATGTACCACAGTTATAGTATTAACCCCGATGTATCAGAGAAAATAAGTTCCTCTTACCTTTAAAACTCACTTGGTCCGTATGTCTTTACTTTGAGATCCATCTTGATCAGCGGTTTTCAAAGTGTGAGGCGCACCTCCCCTGGGGGGCGCCAGAGAGCTTCAGGGGAGGCGCAGCGTGAGACACAAAAGAACGAGAAAAAGACGAGTAAAGTGAGACTTGCCCACTTGTGGCTGTCTGTGGAGACTGAGTTCCCCCACCTCGCCAAAAAGGCTGTAAAAGTGCCCTTTCCCCTCCCCTCCACCTACCTGTGTGAGTGCAGGTTTTCCGCATTGACTTTGATCAAAAGCAAGTACCGGTAAAGGCTGCAGCCAGAGTATGATCTGCGTTTATTCCTGTGTGCATCAAAGACGCAGACTCATTGTTCCCACTAAAGTAGGGGTGAGTGTAATAAGGAGGCAAAGTTGACGCTCAGTGTGTTGCCGGGAGCATATAAGGATTTATCCACCATGTTGAAAATGTTAAAAAAAATATGTCTTGAGAACACGGCGTGCGGAAATATACGGGTCGTGCTGCAGCTAGATGTGCCTGTCCTCTGTAAGAAGGTGTAGGCGACTGACATGCAAGGAAGAACGGCTGTCCACAGGCTGTTCCAACTTTAACAACTGTATTAACTTCCAGGGTAGTGAATTGAACATGCAATTGTAATTGGGTGTGTGGTATATTTTCATGCACGGACACGCATGACACACAAACTGAACAACACTCAATTTTCCGATCGCTACCAGCGTCCTTGTGATCTTGTTATGATAACAAGTGCACGTTACTGATGCAATATGGTTGAGACCATTCGGGCTTATTCTAGAGGGGTGCAAGGAATAGTCCAAGTAGTGGGGGAGTTTTATACAATATGTTTAAAACATAAAAAGGTTTAAAAAAGTTATTGTTTAATGTTTTAAGGAGGTGACGCTACTCAGCCAATCAAATCGGTGCAGTCAGCACGATAGATTCAAACACACAGAGACACGACAAGAGGAGAGAAACAGTCGGAGTAATTTCAAATGGCGGAAGGTAGACAGCGAAAACAGAGCATTTAATTACATTTTATCTTACTGGACCTCTTTGAAATGCAATTGAATACCCCTGCATTATAGCAACAACAACAATAATAATAATAATAATAATAATAATAACAATAATAATAACAGCAATAATAATTGGGAGGGGGGGCGCGGCTGTTCTTATGTTCTCTGAGGGGAGGCTCACCTACCCACACTTTGAAAACCCCTGATCTAGATGCAACAAAGCGTTGGGATGGACCCATTATGAACATGAGAATATGTTTGTTGTTTGTATTCCAGGTGAGACAGTGGATAGATTGCACTTTGACAGAGGTTTGTGTAACTCACCTCTCTGACCACAGCTTGGAGTATCGACTGCAGCTCAGTGTGAAAGCAGTAACAGACGGACAGAAAGAGAGATGTCATGAGTTTCTGTTTAAAGGCCTCTCTTCTCCTTTTTCTGAGCTCTGTGATTCTCTAAAGAAGCAAAAGGTCCGCTCTCCAGTTGAAAAGAATAATGTTTGAGGGACAAATGTCCCCTTTGACAGGCCCCCAGGTGAGAGACGAGTACCAAGTGCAAGTCCCCAAGTGATAAAATCTATTTGAATTAGCCTGGATTCTTGGTTGAGATGCTATATTTACCTCTATTGAGTCCTCTTAAGTGTTTTTAATTGACCTACATTCACTAAGTTCCTGTCCCTGATGGAGGAAAGGTAATAAGACGGGAAGCAGAGCAACATGTCCCTGAATTGGAGTTTGTTTGATGTTGTTTGCTAACTGGCTGATTGGAAAGGAATGTAATCAAGTCACATGAACTGACAGGTGTTATTTGGACGGATTTGTTTCTGCGCGACAGGGAAAATCACATGTTAGTCTTTGTGACTTCAGCTAAGTTGGAGGGACTTGCCTGCATTTTTTTCTATAATTAGTGCGAATGCAGTTTTACATTTCACTTTCAAGTTTTCCAACAAAGTCAGTGCAATGCATTTGAGCTTTAACAATTTTAATTTTAACTAATTTAACTTTTCTGCATTTTTTTTAGCAACACACTTATGGCGCTTTTCCACTTCAGCACGTAGCACGGTTTAAGCGGGCCGGACCAAACCAGGCCCGCTTTCTCCTTCCCCCCTTCCTACTTCTCCACCTCACGTTTCCTCTTATACATCCATTTTTCGCAATTTGTCCCCCCGTTTTCATCTCCTCTACAGTCTACTCCTTGTCTTTATGTCATTCCTCTTCTCCAACTTCCTCTTTGGATCTTTTCATCTGTTCTTCTCTCCTCTCAATTATTTCCTTCAGTCATGCATCATCTTTTCTGTGTTTCCTTTACACCTCCCACCTGTTATCCTTTCACAATGTCTCATGTCTTCCCTTGTTGTATTTCTTATACAGTCTGCTCTCTCCCTACCTCATATTGGCATGTCTTATCTCCTCATCCCCTTCTTCAATCTCTTCATCCTCTCTCCTTTTCCTTCGCTTCATCTTCTCCTTCCTTTTTACATGACCTTCTCCCACCTCTGTGTCGAAATACTCATAAAGAATACGTCAAAATGATCACAAACCACACACACATCCCCCCTTCTTCAAACATGGACCCGGGATTTCGTCCCTTCAAACCAGTGGCGGCGCCAGAGATTTTCTCTAGGGGGTGCTGTGGGGTAGCTTGACGTTTCATAGAGGGTGCTCAAACATTAAGGGTTTCCCATTAATGTACCAGAGCTACAATTGAATTTTCTACTGCAACACTCCCCACACGCATACACAGTGCACCCGCGACTGTTACAATGAAGGCTTGATAATCAGCTCACGGCATATAGGTGTAAGCAGGGGTAAAGTTAACTATCTAAACACTGAGAGAGTCCTTTACTTCACCTGAGCTGAGGTTATCTGAGACTCTCAGTCTGACAGGAGAGAGTTCTCCCTCCACCTTGTTGTTGAAAAAGCTCGGGGTGGGCGGATTGATCCCAAAATATCGATACTTCCGATATCAGGCTATGTTACGTTTCAAAATATCGATACTAGAGCCAATAGGATCGATACTTTAATACTTTTTTTCCCGTCTCCTCTACTTGTCAATTTCTTCAAAAAACTATGTGCAGACGAACACAAGTATATGCTATTTTCTTCTCTCTCCACTGTCCTCCTCTCCTCGAGTCTCGCGCACGCGCAGCAAGCTCCCTGCCTGAACACCGATTATCAAGCTGACTGACAGCAGCCGGCAGGGCAGGACAGCAGCAGCCAGCGACTCGCGAGTGCAACACACACACGCGAATGATGGCTGAGAGAAAGAGCAGCGTTGTGTGGAGCAATTTCACAACTGGCAATTCAAACTTAGCGAACTGTGATGTGTGCAAGATTGTGTGGTATCGCCCACCCCTATACCCACTGGTGCGCGAGGCGAGCTCTATCGCTCGCTCGCACACGCACGCACGCACACAAAATGGCTCGTGCCACACACACAAACACACGCACGCACACACACACACACACACACACACACACACACACACACACACACACACACACACACACACACACACACACACACACACACACACACACACACACACAGAGAGCAGAGCTTGAATGAAACTATGTCACGCACTCACGCCACACTTGCCTTTCCTCACGCTAAGTTTTCGTCCAAAATAAATGCATATAAATATAAAAATAAAGTGAAGGAACAGCAAACCGAGCGGTCTACGAAATGAGACGGTCTTCTGCCTTAGTTCAGGAAAGTTGGAACGATATTGGGAGACACAAATGACGTCGTCTCCTAAGTACCGTGGTAAGGTTGACAAGTAACTACAATCATATTTTGATTAAAAAAAAAAGCCAATACGCGCCGTCCTCCGAGCTGGACACATTACATTGGTTTCTATCCGCAGCCGGAGATGAAACGAGTGCCCAGGAACCGTCTGCAAAGTGCAACTCCCAAAAAAGAGAATACAATAATATTCAATCACTATACTATTATACAGCTTATTACTACCAAACTCACCACACACTATAGTCTCCTGTGTGTCATACTACAGCAAGGATTTTGGAAGAATATGCTTTTGAATAAATTTGGGGAATATTTATAATGTAATTTGGCCATTGGCCTAATCATATCACCTGTGTTGGCTTTATGTTTTTGGTCAAAAATGTGTTTGTTTCCCATTTGCATTGATGTAATCAATAATTTTTCTAATTAATTTAATAATAATAATAATTTTTGAAAAAAATAAAAATAAACACATATTTCTTTGGGGTGCTTAGGGGTGCTTTGGCAATCCTGGGGGTGCTTAACATGGCCCAAATACCCGGAAATGCCAAGCAAATGCTACCACGATGGTCGGTTGTTATTGTCAATATTAATATAATAATGATTTATTTTGTAATATTCACACTCGATTTTGCCGAATTTCTTGTTGCCCCAGCTAGTCGACACCTCTTTTAGCAGAAACAAAGGCTACATTAATGTATTAAATCGATGTTAATCCATGCGTGTGGTTGTGGAATTAATGGACGTGACGTTGTGCGATTGCATTGCCGGGAAACAACTTGGCTTCATGTTAATTTACAAACTCTTCAACTAGAACCGTAGTTATATTTACAAACATTTTAGAAGGCCTCACGAAATAACTTTAATGTAAATTGAACTTTGAACTTGAATATTTGTACAAGTACAAAAATACCTGCATATTTGAAGAGCAGAATTAATAAAATCAACATTAAACCGCCAAAATGCCGTTTTACAATTCATAATGCTTATATGCACAGTCTGTAGAACTCAACCACACTTTGCAGTGCAAGTATTTTACAAGTAATTTACAATGTAGGACTCAAAGTACTTGCAAACTCTATAGTAGTTAACCTGCTATCCAAATAAAGTAGTAATCACTGATTTGCGGCTTCCACAGTTGTGCGTCTCAGTCTGGATCTCTGTGTCGGTTTTGATATGAAACTCTCTGTTTGTTGTGTTTCAGATCCACAGGGGTTATCTGTGTGCCTGATGAAGACGTCTGCTCCCCCAACCACAGGACCGCACCTAGACCAGCATCACTGTGCAGCTCTGTGATTGGCAGAGAGACAGGGGATGCCTGAGTGACACCTTCAGCATCCTATCAGGGTCGCTACAATATTAACAGCTGGAAGGCAAAGCTTTCAATGGCGGTAATGTTGCTTTACTTTTCTCCTTTCAACACAAAATGATGGAGAATTTTCCATTCAATTCATGACTTCTTTAAACTACAGGCAACAATGGAAGATTAGCTTTGGCTTCACTCGAGACTCGGTGTTGTGAGACTCTTGAACTGATGTATTGTGTGAGAATGAGCGTCATAATATATACTTCTTTACTTGAACATGTATTGTAACATTGTAATCATTCTTATAGTCCCCCTTTTTATTGTTATGTAGCAGAAACAACGTATTTCTCTAACTCTAAGGGTAAAAACTGTAAAATCCTTTGCATACAATAACATTAATTCCACTACAATCTGTTGCTCTCAAAGCCTGTCGTTAAACTGTGTAAACTGGAGAGAAACTTTCAATCAAATGAATAGCCTTCTTGCCGGCAGTAGCTCAGTCAGTAGGGGCTTGGACTGGGAGCCGTAGGGTCGCTGGTTCAAGTCCCCGAACAGACCTAAAATATGGAATGTGGACTGATACTTGGAGAAGTCCCAATTCACCTCCTGGGCTCTGCCGTGGTGGCCTTGAGCAAGGCATCCGACACCTCCAACCCCCCAGAGGTCATATTTCACTGTGTGTGCTGTGATGTGTGAATTTGCAAGGGTTTCATCCTCTAATTAGCTTGACGCTCACAAGGATCAGTGGTTTCTGTTGCTCTTCAAGTTAGCTTATTCTTTGAAACGTTCGTACAAATTTACAAAACATCATTGCTTTCCAATATTTCTAAATATACTAATAGGATCAGGTGCATACAACAGACAGAAATTAAAGAGATATAAAAAATGCCAAAACATTAAGATGTAAAAAAATTAAATACATTTTTGTCCCAGTATTGTCTGAGAAGTCAATAAATAATGTACTTTGAGTCAAGATGGCCGCCCATAGCCATAGAGATTCAGAATTCATAAACTGCAAGAAAAGCTGATGAGTCATTTCAACCGATCTTTAACCAAACACAACTGTGCATTGAAGGTGGAGTTAGAGCACTTCTGGGTGCAGACACAGGACGTGGTTTAGGGTTTTTTCACACTAAAAGAGGGTAACGTGAAAATAAAGTCCATGGCTCAGTTGGCATACATCGTAATCCCACAAAGTGCAGTATATGGAATATGACTCCTGATCATTTTTCAAGGACTTGGTGTGGTATTTTTCACCTGAGCGTACACACTCTCGAGCTGAGCTGTGTTTCTAGGCTCAGTGGGTGCTGGAGGTCCAGTTTTAGGATCAACCAAAGCGTAGATGCAGGACAGAGGCGGAGCTGAAGCTTCATCAGCTGTTGGGTCCTTACGCCGGGCTGGAGCTACGAACTGGAACATAACAAAACATTGATTTACCAAAGGTTGTTTTTATAATATTATATTTTTATATGTCATAAATTCCTCAAATACAATCCAATTCCATATTATTGTCTACAAAAGGGATAATGGTGTTTAAAAAAATGTAAGATTCATTTGTATTCTCATCTAAAAGGCATTACATTTGAGGTGTTATTAATCAAAAGCAGAGTAAGGCCAAATAAGCACACACACAAAAAAAAGCATTTGCACTGCTAACATATACAGTACTTAGCATTTAGAGAAAGACACGTTCATTTGTTCTGAGACAAATAATTAAAATGTCTGGTTCTCTGTACGTTACTGGGTTTAACTTAATAACACATGAACTAACACACAACTATCACACGGTTTGAAAACAAATGTATCTCAAGTGCAGCTTTCCCGTGAGAGGCTTCTGTTCTCAGTATGTGTTGCGGACGAAAATGCAGAAGTACAAACCACTCGGCTCAGGAAGTCACAGAGCTTTGATTAACGGCTGTGTGACAAAAATAGAAAAGCAAAGTTCTGCTCATGTTTGTGATATGCGTGAACAAAACCTTTGGTAAATGTCACTGTGTCTGCATTATGTTTATGACACCAGCATGTTATTTAGAGTTTTAAGAACGTGACACCTTCTGCTTTTTAGAAAAAGGAGCATCGTTCCATCAGGGCATCGACTTATGGAAAAAATATATTAAAAAAAAAATAAAAACACACACAAGCAAACAACAAATACACATCACTAAGAAACACAGTGCAGTTTGAACACAGATATTGCCAGACAGAGACCTCAGCAGCAGGTTTGGACAGCAGCATCGCGGTGCATCAGGTTAGTCTGACCCAAAGCTTTAAAAGAGCAAGGAGCTCAACCAGAAATGTGAGCAGCAGGACCTGGAACTGCAGACAGACGGTGGTGTAGAAAGGAGTCATGGATACAATAAATAACCATCACATACTGTGTGCATAGTGATTAGTGTGCATAGTGATTAGTGTGCATAGGGATTAGTGTGCATAGTAGGCAATATAACTGTCTGAGGCTCCAGTTATTGATTTAGATTGTTCCTCATATTCAGTCCAAGTCTGTTTAAATTGTTCAAAATCTAAAATTCAGTAAAATATTTTTACTTTTCACTCAAAAGTAAAAAAATACCTTGTCTCTTACCTTAGCAGTATCATACACTGTATTTTCGACAATCACTCCTTTACCTGCAGCTCATTCAATGCAAAAATAAATGTGGATTTGCATTAATTTACATTTCATTTTGAGAGCTTCACCTTTAATGCTTATTACTTTCATACAATGTACATGACTTGAGCTGCATCTACATTGACTCCAGACATTGTGTATATATGCGTCTAAATTATCTTTTTCAAGAGAATATTATAAAGAGCATGTTTCTGTTTGAGAGGTTTCAGACATGTTTTATGCTCAATAGACAATGAGGATGTGTAGGTGGCATATGATGAACTTGAATAAAACACTTCAAATAAACAGTCAAACAAAAATAAATGTTTTTGATAAAATGAACACTTTGACTTACTCTTTCGAAGATAGCACCAAAGTACTCCACCAATGATGGCGAGAATGAGAATTGTGAACAATACTCCCAAAATGATGGAAACAGGGTCTGGTTTGGGAGGATCTGTAAATAAAAACATAAGCCACATTATAATGCTTGGTTACATTCATAAACTTAGTGTTACTGCATCACATCCTGCCAGACTGTTTTAATTACACAAAAATATCTGAAAATAATTGAATTTGTTTGATTCAACCCTAATATGTTAAACCAAACAGTTACTCAGTTCAATGTGACATTTCCAACCTTCAACAGGTCACTGAATGAGCAAATGTAAACACCACCTGGCTCTTGTTCAATCAAAGAAACGCTGGTAGATAATGATAGCTGGTTTTGGTAGTCAAATTACTGGAGCAGAAACTTTCACCGACTAATTCCAAGTTTAGTTTTATAAACTATAAAATACTTAATTAAAACACTTCATTGTAGTTGAAAGATAACGCTCCTCATTTTATTTTGTTTGTACAGGTTTAACTGAAACATGTGACAATAAAAAAAAACAAGCTTTAAACTTGTAAAGACTCTGCCACACACACACACATGTTTTTTTAATTTCCTGTCTGAGAAAACACTGCTCACAGCAAACATGTTTTGGAGATTTGCATTGCAAATGTTTATTTTATAATTATAATGGCTTCAATGGGTTCATTTCTGCCTCCTGAGAATCTCTTCCTTTAAATGTTTTTTAAATGATAAAAAAAAAACATTTTGACTTTAAACATAATTGTAACAAACCCAATGTATATGTCACACCTTGGAATACTTATTTACTGATTTAAAGACCCATAACTGTTTGCTTTTTAAACTTATATTAAATTGTTTTTTCATAAAAGTGTTCTTAAAAAATGATTATACTGAAAGCTCTAAACTTTACTCCAAACTGTGTGTTATTATCAGGAAGTAGTTTCTCTTTTAGTCTTACCAACAAGCTGGTGGCAGACATCTTTGATTATTTTGGTGTCGCTGGTCCAGCTGACACGGTTGCTATGGTTACAGATGATCGATCTACTTGACTGGTGGACCTGGAGAAAAGTATCAGGGATCCCCTCTGACCGCTCTCCTCCCTCCTGACTGCAGGTTCTGGTGTCACATGTGAAAGTGCTGTTGATGTGAGAGTCCTGTGAGCTGCAGGTCACAGTGAAGCTACAGGAGGAAGAGCTTTCAGAGACAGAGCTCACTGTGAGGAGAGGGAGAGACGCTCGATCTGAGGAGGGAAGAAGCAGGTGAAGAGTTTTAGAAACAAGACCACATGAACTCTATCAGTGTTTGAGAGGTTAACAAACCTACCTTGAACTTTGACGTTGTATTTAGCTTCTGTTTCGTCTCCTGAAAGTGTTGCCACTACAGCAGAGTAAACTCCACTGTCTGCCTCTTGGAGATTCTTCAATTTCACAGAGAAATTGTTCTCAGGAAACTCAACCCTTCCATCGTAATTAGGAGAGGCTCCTTTGTCATTAAAAGTGAATCTTACTATGTTACTTTTATTACATTTCCAGGAAAAATTATCAAATTTTCCAAGAACAACAGCTTTGGTGACATTCAGAAGCAAACCCTCTCCCTTCAGCACAAACACAGTCCCAGCACTGGTCCCTGTAAAACAGAAGACACATCATACAGTAAATATCACATACAGTATATGATTATTCGGGCAAAACTGAATATTTCTCTATTCCTACTATATGTGATTATAAAATACTCATATTATTTTACTATACTACTATACTATACTTCTTACTGTAATTCATTTTACAGTAAGTAACTTTTCAATTGCTGCCAGTTAAATGCTGTAAAGGAAATCACAGTATTTACAAGTTTTAATTACAGTAACAGTGTAAAATGAAACACAGTAACTTCCAAGTACTGTATTTTTGTTTACGGTAATAGCTGGTAATTTACAGATTACCAGAAATTCTTGACAAAATGTTAAAGCTCACCAATAACTGCAGGGAGACAGTAAACAATACATTTTAACAATGTGTTCTTAATTGTTGAATGGTATCAAGACCATGTATTTTCTTGTGCTAAATGATAAATGTTTTCATCCATAAAACAATCTATATTAATATCCAAAAACATGGAGATTGTATTTTTAAAAGAGTGTCGATAACAAAACACAAAGAATATGAAGCCATTTCTTCTGCCAAGCCATTTTAGAGACGTGCTGTAGTTGAAAAGGTGTCACTCACGACCTCGACACAAACTGGAGAACCCAAATGCACGACCCAGAGACACAGTCTTGAATGTCAAACATTTTATTTTTAATGTCATTGAACAGAAAATCCCTCTAAAATAAACTTAAACTAACAAAACAACAAAACCTGACAAGACTGGAAACGATCCTCTCTTTGCTGAGGCCTGGCACAACCACACGTGGGAACAAACATGAACTGACACAGGACAGGGGGGAGACAGGACTATTTAAACATGAGGTGAGTGGGAACAGGTGGAAACAATCAGGGGCGGGGCAGACACTGACGATGGCAGGAAAACACAAAAAGGGAGGAAGTAACAGGGCCTGGAATGAGAGACAAGAGGTAAGTAGAAAATGAAACAGGAAATGGAAAACGATACACGACATGAAACACAGGGACTGACTAGAGATGAATGACATAAATAGACAGACCTGTCATGACGTGAATAAACATGAAAACCTTACTAAACGTGAAATGACAGACATAATACATAAACATAACCAACACACTTGACGAGACACAACAAAAGTCACTGTTTGGCAAATGCATTATCACTATTCTTAGATAATACACAATATTTGAAAACATTTTGAATACAAACAACCAAATGCATGCAGGAATGGACCCTGTCCTGAACTTACAAACCTTACACGTGTAAAACATTTTGAGAAGCTTGCCGAGTACAGTTAGCTTAACTTGCTTTTTCACTAAGCGGCCTGACGTCGGACTGTCAAACTTTGGCTAGGGTTACATAAATTAACTGACAAAATGATTTGTATTAATTACTTTCTTTGTCTCTTGAGTTACCATGTCCACTGGGGGAGTTTACTTCCTGGTTCAGCAAAGGGCGTGGCCTAGCGCTGAGGACTCATAAATACTGCAAGGAGCCAATTGGGACAGATTGGGACAAACCACCTGCTTTCAGGTTAAAGGGGGGATTTGGGTTTTGTCAGTGTCCTTTGTGCTTTCTGTTACTATTAATTATCCCTTGGTTTCAACTTGGTTTGGCCAAGCCACTATATAGGTTCCTTGGTTTTTCATTGTAGCAGGTTGACTGAGCTAGGTCGGTACGGGATCTCCCGATAGTAGACGGAGATTGGAGTGAACGTTGACGCGAGTGCGAGTGCGAGTGCGAGTGCGAGTGCGAGTGCGAGTGCGAGTGCGAGTGCAGCTGGTGGAATGGCGTCTTTGAGTCCTGGAGAGGAGGATATAGAAAGTGCATCTGAAGGAGAAGGAGGATGGAATGAAGTAAGGAAAAAGTCTTCAAGAAAGAAGATAGACATGTCAAGAGACAGTCTTAGTGAATCTGATTCTCAGAATGAATTGAAGAAAGTAAAGAAAAGGATTGAGAATGAAGAGTGGAAAGTGATTGTGGAGTTTGGTGAGCAATCCGCAGCTAAGCTACATCCAGTGGCCCTGACTAAAGCGATTCACAAAGAAATTGGATCGATAAAACAAGCAAGATTTCTGAGCAAAGGACGGATGTTGGTTGAATTGATGAATGCAAAACAACAGGAAAAGTTACTGAAAATGAAGACCCTGAATGAAGTTCGAATTAAATGCCATGTTCCTGGAGCAAATCGGAAGATACTTGGAGTTATCAGTGGAGTTCCCATAGAAATCGGCATAGAAGAACTCAAGAAAGAAATTAAAGGGGGAAACGTAACTGTAGTAAAGCGTCTTCCTACTAGGTATCAGGGTAAGATAGTGGATAGTTTGTCTGTTCTTCTTCAGTTTGAAGAAACAATTCAACAGAAGATAATGATCGGTTGCATGAGCTTTCCAGTAAGAGAATTCATCCCTAAACCTCTGCGGTGCTTTAAGTGCCAAAGGTTTGGGCATGTGGCAGACAAGTGCAAAGCAACTAAGCCCAGGTGTCCAACATGTGCGGGGCAACATGAATATGGTAGTTGTACTGCAGGTGCTAAGGTGAAATGTTGTAACTGTGGTGGGGAACATAGTGCTGCGTATCAGGGCTGTGAAGTGCAGAAAAAGGCCAAGGAGGTGCAGAGGTACAAAGTGCAAAATAAAGTCTCATATGCTGAAGCAACAGAAAAGGTTTCACTAAACATAGCTAGGAAATCCCAAGTAGCATCAAGTATGTTCTCTTCAAAAGATGTTCCCAAACTCCCACAGGCAAAGGAAAGCTCCACAAAGTGTTCACATAAGTGTGTGATAGGAGAGGATGCATTGATTGTTAATAAGTACAAATGTGTGGCCTTTATTGGAAAAGTGGTGAATGTTGCTTGACAAAAAACTAAAAAGAGGTCAAGACTGAAAACAATAGTGGAGGCAGCAGGTGAATGTTTGGGGATAAAGGATATAACCGTTGGAATGATACATGTTATGCTAGCCACCAATAATGATGATTCACAGATTAGTGAATAGATGAATGGTTTTTCTCATTCTGCAATGGAATGCTAGAAGCCTTATTGCAAATGGACAAGAATTCAAGAGCTATATATATATATAAAAGAAAAACCAGACGTTATCAAGAAACATGGCTGAAGACTCATTTGGACTTCATAATTGGGGGATATACTGCTATAAGACAAGATAGAAATGATGGCCAGGGAGGGGGATGTGCAATCTTGATCAGAGAAGTCATGTCTTATAGTAAGCTAACATTTAAGAACAGTCATGATTTAGAAATAGTGGGTTTAGAAGTTTGGATTAATAAAAGGAAAATTAGTGTCCTGAATTTTTATAATCCATGTAATAAACTCAAAATAGAGGAATTAGACAGTCTTTGCCAAGGAAATGAAATAATATGGTGTGGTGATTTTAATGCACATAATACAATGTGGGGAGGGAGATCAACAGATTACAACGGACAGGTGGTGGAGGATTTAATGGAGGCAAAGGAATTAGTTTGTTTAAATAATGGGCAAGGTACAAGACTCAATTTTAGAGATGGAACAGAGTCTGCAATCGGCCTAACTCTTGTAACAAGTGAATTAGCTTCTGGTAGTAGTTGGGAAGTATTGGCTAATAACAGTATTGGGAGTGATCATCTTCCGATTATAATCAAGTTTGATATAAATCATGTGGTTGAGCTAGACGGTATCATGGGATGGACTTTTTCTAAAGCAAATTGGGAGATGTTTGCTAAATTGTGTGATAATGAATTTCATCAGATTGATATGGCAGGAAGTATGGATGAAATAAATGAGCAATTTACTTCAAATATAATTAAAAGTGCTAATCAAACTATTGGGAATAAAACTGGTAAACTTAGTAAATGTGTTAAGATGGTACCGTGGTGGAACAAAGACTGTAATGATGCAATCCGAAACAAAATCAGGCTGTTTGGAAAGCTAAGAAAGACACATTCATTACATAATAAGGAACATTGTTAAAAGAGCAAAAAGGGAGTGTTGGAGAGGATTCTGTTCAAGTATTGAGAGAACTACACCATTAGATAAAGTATGGGGAATGGTTAAGAAGATGAGGGGAATAAGACAGCAGAGTAACCTACCAGTGTTAGAGATTGGAGGGGAAGTTGCCACTGGTGCTTTGGAGAAGGCAGAAATTCTAGCTAAAAATGTTGTCAAAGTTCATTCTTCGGAAAATTTGACAGAAGAAGGTAAGACCAGGAGGCAGGAAGTGTTAGATGAACATCCTAATGTATATGAAGAAAGACATTCGTCGCAGAGTGTTGTAAATATACCTTTTTTCTATTCAAGAGTTGAGAAGAGCATTAAGTAAGTGTAAAATGACTGCTCCTGGGAAAGATAATGTATGTTATATAATGTTGACCAAATTAAGTGAGTTTGCATTTGGAAAGCTGCTGGAGATGTACAATAAGATCTGGGAGAAAGGGAAGCTGCCAATAATATGGAAAGAGTCAGTCATTATTCTTATTAGGAAACCTGGGAAAGATCCAACCACTCCAGGCAGTTATAGACCTGTAGCTCTGACATCACACTTGTGTAAAGTTATGGAAAGAATGATAACAGAAAGGCTGATATTAATAAGTGGCTCAGTCTTTTACATGTAGGATTCAACCCCCCTTGAATTGATTTGTTTGAAAATGAACAGACACTTGAGTCATTCATTTGTAGTGATATAATAATTGTTAATCTGCAACGAAGAACGTCAACGCAAATCCCGCCATTGCAAACCGAGTCAAGTCGACTCCGAGCTGTCCGACTTCAGGCAAGCTTTTTGAGACCTCCCCCAGCTGCAATCGGCTATTCTTGTCTACTTTCGAGCCGCCACAATAATAATACAAATGATGATTATTACCTTACTTTTGTCTATTTTTATTCCTCTGTGTTGCGTTTTTAAGGTGCAATGCCAAGACACATTCTTTGTATAAATCAGCACCACATTTGTAGTTATTCCAGTTTGCAAAGACATAGGGTCTTACAAATATACAGGGGCGCCGCCAGCGATTTTGGGCCCCATGAAAATATTGCACATTGGTTACTTCAACATTTTTTTCTTAATGTTCTAAAATTGTTTGGGCCCCTGTCAGTCACGGGCCCTTAGAATCGTTCTAACTTTTCACCCCCTTACGGCGCCCCTGCAAATATATATCTAATAAGCCAAACTAGTAATTACACTGCTTCAAGATTATATATATTGAGAAACATATGTTGGTTTATTTAAGATATTTTAGCTATAAATGGGGTTTTTCGGTTGGTTCTTTCTTTTTTGGTTACTGTGATCATCTACAGTACATTGTTGGTTACTGTGATCATCTACAGTACATTGTTGGTTACTGTGATCATCTAGTACATTGTTGGTTACTGTGATCTTCTACAGTACATTGTTGGTTACTGTGATCATCTAGTACATTGTTGGTTACTGTGATCTTCTACAGTACATTGTTGGTTACTGTGATCATCTAGTACATTGTTGGTTACTGTGATCTTCTACAGTACATTGTTGGTTACTGTGATCTTGTGACAGTACATTGTTGGTTACTGTGATCATCTACAGTACATTGTTGGTTACTGTGATCATCCAGTACATTGTTGGTTACTGTGAACTTCTACAGTACATTGTTGGTTACTGTGATCATCTAGTACATTGTTGGTTACTGTGATCTTCTAGTACATTGTTGGTTACTGTGATCTTCTAGTACATTGTTGGTTACTGTGATCTTCTACAGTACATTGTTGGTTACTGTGATCATCTAGTACATTGTTGGTTACTGTGATCTTCTACAGTACATTGTTGGTTACTGTGATCTTCTACAGTACATTGTTGGTTACTGTGATCTTGTGACAGTACATTGTTGGTTACTGTGATCATCTACAGTACATTGTTGGTTACTGTGATCATCTAGTACATTGTTGGTTACTGTGATCTTCTACAGTACATTGTTGGTTACTGTGATCATCTAGTACATTGTTGGTTACTGTGATCTTCTACAGTACATTGTTGGTTACTGTGATCTTCTACAGTACATTGTTGGTTACTGTGATCTTGTGACAGTACATTGTTGGTTACTGTGATCATCTACAGTACATTGTTGGTTACTGTGATCATCCAGTACATTGTTGGTTACTGTGATCTTGTGACAGTACATTGTTGGTTACTGTGATGTTCTACAGTACATTGTTGGTTACTGTGAACTTCTACAGTACATTGTTGGTTACTGTGATCATCTAGTACATTGTTGGTTACTGTGATCTTCTAGTACATTGTTGGTTACTGTGATCTTCTACAGTACATTGTTGGTTACTGTGATCATCTAGTACATTGTTGGTTACTGTGATCTTCTACAGTACATTGTTGGTTACTGTGATGTTCTACAGTACATTGTTGGTTACTGTGATGTTCTACAGTACATTGTTGGTTACTGTGATCATCTAGTACATTGTTGGTTACTGTGATCTTCTAGTACATTGTTGGTTACTGTGATCTTCTAGTACATTGTTGGTTACTGTGATCTTCTAGTACATTGTTGGTTACTGTGATCTTCTACAGTACATTGTTGGTTACTGTGATGTTCTACAGTACATTGTTGGTTACTGTGATCATCTAGTACATTGTTGGTTACTGTGATCTTCTAGTACATTGTTGGTTACTGTGATCTTCTAGTACATTGTTGGTTACTGTGATCTTCTAGTACATTGTTGGTTACTGTGATCTTCTACAGTACATTGTTGGTTACTGTGATCATCTAGTACATTGTTGGTTACTGTGATCTTCTACAGTACATTGTTGGTTACTGTGATGTTCTACAGTACATTGTTGGTTACTGTGATGTTCTACAGTACATTGTTGGTTACTGTGATCATCTAGTACATTGTTGGTTACTGTGATGTTCTACAGTACATTGTTGGTTACTGTGATGTTCTACAGTACATTGTTGGTTACTGTGATCATCTACAGTACATTGTTGGTTACTGTGATCATCTACAGTACATTGTTGGTTACTGTGATCATCTACAGTACATTGTTGGTTACTGTGATCATCTACAGTACATTGTTGGTTACTGTGATCATCTAGTAACTAGATCATCTACAGTACATTGTTGGTTACTGTGATCATCTAGTACATTGTTGGTTACTGTGATCATCTACAGTACATTGTTGGTTACTGTGATCATCTAGTAACTAGATCATCTACAGTACATTGTTGGTTACTGTGATCTTCTAGTACATTGTTGGTTACTGTGATCATCTAGTACATTGTTGGTTACTGTGATCATCCAGTACATTGTTGGTTACTGTGATCTTCTAGTACATTGTTGGTTACTGTGATCATCTAGTACATTGTTGGTTACTGTGATCATCTACAGTACATTGTTGGTTACTGTGATCTTCTAGTACATTGTTGGTTACTGTGATGTTCTACAGTACATTGTTGGTTACTGTGATGTTCTACAGTACATTGTTGGTTACTGTGATGTTCTACAGTACATTGTTGGTTACTGTGATCATCTAGTACATTGTTGGTTACTGTGATCATCCAGTACATTGTTGGTTACTGTGATCTTCTAGTACATTGTTGGTTACTGTGATGTTCTACAGTACATTGTTGGTTACTGTGATCATCTAGTACATTGTTGGTTACTGTGATCATCTAGTACATTGTTGGTTACTGTGATCTTCTAGTACATTGTTGGTTACTGTGATGTTCTACAGTACATTGTTGGTTACTGTGATCATCTAGTACATTGTTGGTTACTGTGATCATCCAGTACATTGTTGGTTACTGTGATGTTCTACAGTACATTGTTGGTTACTGTGATCATCTAGTACATTGTTGGTTACTGTGATTATCTACAGTACATTGTTGGTTACTGTGATCATCTAGTACATTGTTGGTTACTGTGATCATCTAGTACATTGTTGGTTACTGTGATCATCTAGTACATTGTTGGTTACTGTGATCTTCTACAGTACATTGTTGGTTACTGTGATGTTCTACAGTACATTGTTGGTTACTGTGATCATCTAGTACATTGTTGGTTACTGTGATCTTCTACAGTACATTGTTGGTTACTGTGATCATCTAGTACATTGTTGGTTACTGTGATCATCTAGTACATTGTTGGTTACTGTGATCATCTACAGTACATTGTTGGTTACTGTGATCTTCTACAGTACATTGTTGGTTACTGTGATCATCTAGTACATTGTTGGTTACTGTGATCTTCTACAGTACATTGTTGGTTACTGTGATCATCTACAGTACATTGTTGGTTACTGTGATCATCTAGTACATTGTTGGTTACTGTGATCATCTAGTACATTGTTGGTTACTGTGATCATCTAGTACATTGTTGGTTACTGTGATCATCTAGTACATTGTTGGTTACTGTGATCTTCTACAGTACATTGTTGGTTACTGTGATCATCTAGTACATTGTTGGTTACTGTGATCTTCTACAGTACATTGTTGGTTACTGTGATCATCTAGTACATTGTTGGTTACTGTGATCTTCTACAGTACATTGTTGGTTACTGTGATGTTCTACAGTACATTTTTGGTTACTGTGATGTTCTACAGTACATTGTTGGTTACTGTGATCATCTACAGTACATTGTTGGTTACTGTGATGTTCTACAGTACATTGTTGGTTACTGTGATCATCTAGTACATTGTTGGTTACTGTGATCTTCTACAGTACATTTTTGGTTACTGTGATCCTCTAGTACATTGTTGGTTACTGTGATCTTCTAGTACATTGTTGGTTACTGTGATGTTCTACAGTACATTGTTGGTTACTGTGATCCTCTAGTACATTGTTGGTTACTGTGATCATCTAGTACATTGTTGGTTACTGTGATCTTCTAGTACATTGTTGGTTACTGTGATGTTCTACAGTACATTGTTGGTTACTGTGATCATCTACAGTACATTGTTGGTTACTGTGATGTTCTACAGTACATTGTTGGTTACTGTGATCATCTAGTACATTGTTGGTTACTGTGATCTTCTACAGTACATTGTTGGTTACTGTGATCTTCTACAGTACATTGTTGGTTACTGTGATCTTCTAGTACATTGTTGGTTACTGTGATCTTCTACAGTACATTGTTGGTTACTGTGATCTTCTAGTACATTGTTGGTTACTGTGATCTTCTACAGTACATTGTTGGTTACTGTGATCTTCTAGTACATTGTTGGTTACTGTGATCTTCTAGTACATTGTTGGTTACTGTGATGTTCTACAGTACATTGTTGGTTACTGTGATGTTCTACAGTACATTGTTGGTTACTGTGATGTTCTACAGTACATTGTTGGTTACTGTGATGTTCTACAGTTGGGACGTTACTACTGCTATTTCTACTGTAACTCCAGAGTTGCTGTAATTTTTGGTTCGAAACACGGTATTATAATCTAAAATGGTAAATGTACTGTGCACAAACACTGTAAATAACTGTGGATTTCACAGCCATTTTTTACAGTGTACCATTTGAGCCTCTGTGGACAATAGTTTTTTTTTTTAAATCGTGGCCGATTTGGACAATTTTGGAGTTGTTTGGGGGTAATCTAAAGAAATATGCCAATATTTGTACTCTGTGAGTTGATTTTGATTCATTTCAGGTCGATTTAGAAAATGTAGGGGACTCATTTAGATTGGACAGATCATCTATTTATTTGAAAAAGAATTACTAATAATACTTTCCCTCTTGTGCTCTCACCCTTTTGCCTGCAGGTCAGTCAAAAACAAATATATGTGGATTTGCACTAATTTACATTTCATTTTGAGAGCTTCACCTTTAATGCTCATTACCTTCATAACATTTACATTACTTGAGCTGCATCTGCATTGAGTCCAGATGTTGGTTGTGTCTAAATTATCTTTTTCAAACAGCTGAACACTTTAAAGCCTCGATATGTAGATTATTATATAGAGTATGTTGCTGTTTGAGAGGTTTCAGATATGTTTTATGTGATTGCTCAATTAGACAATAGGGATGTGTAGGTGGCATATGATGAACTTGACTAAAACACTTAATTCCCACAAACAGTAAAACTAAAATAAATGTTTTTAATGAAATGCACACTTAGACTTACTTGTTCTTCTCGTTCGAAGATACCAAAGTAATACACCAATGATGGCGAGAATGAAAACGTTACTCTTTATATCCAATGATCGCAACTCATGGTAGTCAAAATCAGCCACCAAAGAGTACATCTATTTCCACTTGCTGGTTGAAGCTGCCACTTTTGATCCTGAAACTGTCTGAAATGGATTCAGCGTCCTCAATAACTGCCAAACCACTCCAAGATTTTCCAAATCGGCGAAGAGTTTTTTTAGCTATTGTTTACATAGTACATTTATTTTAATTAACACAATTTATTCTAATTGTGCAAATTGCCAAAAATATGCACGTTTTAATCCAGCAGTTTCTTTGTGCTGGGGACTACACATTTATATCATAAAATGTTGATGGACTCAACATTTACAGGTTCCCTATGCTGACAACTACACTATGAAATATACAAATATCTAAACTGTTACTTGAAAGGACTGAAAAAGTGGGTACCGCCACACAAAAGTGTTTAAAATAAAATGTTAATCTTCGTATGGATCAACATATTCATAAAAGTATAGATACTATTTAATAATCCTGATGACTGGAGATTTTGGTTCAAGTTTCTGCTGTATTTCACATTCACTTACACTGAAGATATATTTCCTTTACATCACCAGGACTTTGTGTCTGGGTGTGGTTTCAACCGACATAACTCTATATATCAAAATATCTACATACAATTTTACATTTAATTAGTGTTACTACTTTATTAAATGACAATAACCAGATAACTAATAATTGCATACATTTCTAAATACTACCTCATTGAAATATAGGAATCAAAAAACGTTACGTTTCTAATCTTATATTGTTTAAGTAGTATACAGTACAACAACTTCGACTGTGAAAACAAAAAAAAGTAGATCAACAAAAGAAGACAACAAAATAATGTTCTTACCTTGTGATCCACATAAACAAAGCTCATAAACGAGAAAGAGAACTGGAACAAACGACTTCATTTTGCAAATGCGTTGTATGCGGAAGAGTCACAGCGTTTTGTTAGCCACCAGTTTCCTGTCATCAAAGCTTCGTTGCTCATGTCGGGGTGGTGATGGCACAATGGGCTAGAGCGTTGTTCATCAGATCTTTGAAACCAGCATTTATCCATATTCACTTTTAGAGAAACATTTCCTTTACATTACCGACATAACTGTATATATAAAAATATCTCAATACAATTTTACATTTTATTAGCATCACCATAACATTGAGCAACATTTTTTTGAACAGTATTAAATTCAAAAATAAAACATAAAGGGTATAATCTTACTGACTGTATATTGCTTAAGTAGAGATACAGTACAACAACATTAACTTTGAAAACAAAAAAAAGTTGATCAATAACAGGAAATATAAAATAAAGTTCTTACCTTGTGATTCACATGAATTAAGAAAGTAAACAAAAGTGAAAGGTTTAAAATACGACCTCAATCCGTAAGATGTGTTGTATGGGAAAGTGATTCTGATCCAAGTTGGCTTGTGTCTTGTTTTTTATTCCATGGCTCTCTGTCCTTACACAAAACTCTAGATGAATAGGAAGTAAGAATAAGACAACATTCAAATAATGTGTGTTGTTAGTTTTTGTTGTTGTTGTTCTGGACTAAAACTGTTCTGGTTCTCTTAAAACAGTTATCTGTACGTTTCTGTGTTTTAATTTTCACACAACTATCACACAGTTTGCAGAAACATGTATCCCAAGTGCAGCTTTCTTTTAAAAGTATTTTGCTCTCAGTATGTATTGAGTAAGAAAATGCAGAAGTACCAACTGCTTGGCTCAGCAAGTCACACATGGTTAACTTGTAAGTGCGTAAACATAGGAAGCAAAGTTGTGATCAGATGTGATATGCATGAAAGAATATTGCAGAATTGTGTTTTAACAATGTACATTTAGAGTTTCGATAACATAACACCTTTTGCTTATTTGCAAAATGGAGCACAGTTTGTTTGTTTGTTTGTTTGTTGGTAAGGTGCAAATAGAAGTGAAGGTCTTCAAATCATGCAAAAGATTGTGTGGTTTTAAAAGAGAAAAACCCAACTGTGAAAATACTTGGTGGTGTTAGAGCCAAACAGGAAGCAGACATTAGACAGAGACTGTCATGTTCATCTTCGTGACTCTGGGGCTGCTGGTCTGCACTGAGGCACAAGGTACGATAAAATCAAGTCTAATTCAATGTTTTAACATTTATCAGATTTAGCTCAAGTATGTGAGCAGGCTTCTTCAGTTTGAAAAATGTACTCAGAACAAGTTATTTGAAATGTTTCATCTTAAAACATGTCAGGGGTAGATAACCTTCCTTTGTTTGTTCAACCATGCAATGAAGTGCTCACAAACGAAAGAAGAGGAAGTGATGTCTAAGAATTCCAGAGAAAGGTAACTCAGAATAAAGTATTTTATTGAAGGAAATATGTCCTGCTTCGTCATGGAAATATAAAAATGTTAAACAATACTCTGTTTAACATTTATAATAGTTTTATTGCAAGATTGTAAGATCAAAAAGTGACATGTGGAGTTTTCTCAAGTGAATTTATTTGCAGTCAAAGAACTGATGGCTTTTTACTGCCTATAACAATTCATCGTTTATCCATAAAAACAGTCGGTTATTCAGGGACAAAATGCAGAAAACAGAGCCTGGTTGTCAGTGCTTTGCATTAGAAGCCAATTATATTTGAATAAAACATTTAAAACAGAAGTATAAAGATAAAAAAATGTTCTGTAGAAACTTACATAAAACCAGCACACTGAATTTAATGTTATTATAATGTCAAATACACTGAACAAAAATATAAACTCAACACTTTTGTTTTTGCTCCCATTTTTCATGAGATGAACTCAAAGATCTAAGACATTTTCTACATACACAAAATAACCATTTCTCTCAAATATTGTTCACAAATCTGAAAAGATCTGTGATAGTAAGCACTTCTCCTTTGCCGAGATAATCCATCCCACCTCACAGGTGTGGCATATCAAGATGCTGATTAGACAGCATGATTATTGCACAGGTGTGCCTTAGGCTGGCCACAATAAAAGGCCACTCTGAAACGTGCATTTTTGCTTTATTGGGGGGGTCCGAAAACCAGTCAGTATCTGGTGTGAGGGTTAGGGTAATGTTGGGAATCGAGTGGCCCATGGTGGTGGTGGGGTTATGGTATGGGCAGGCGTATGTTATGGACGATGAACACAGGCCACTCGATTCACATTACCCTAACCCTAATCCTAACCCTAACCCTAACCCTAATCCTAACCCTAACCCTAACCCTAACCCTAACCCTAATCCTAACCAGGCCTATTGCCTTACCTTTGATCTAATCCCTAAATGTAACCAATTGGGGTCAGATGCCTAAACATAAGTGCAATGTCCATGCTTTTCATTCTTTTTAGTATGCATCAGTAGGCCTATTACCTGATCTTTAATCTGACCTCTAAACTTAACCAGTCGGGCTAACATGCCTAATCCTAAATTGTATATCCATTAATTTATGGAACATCGTTCTCTCAGTGGAACCACTAATCTTAACCACTCTGGCTCCTTGCCTAACCCCAAACCACATTCTCTCCCCACTTTTTCGTTCTGACCTTTCTTTCAAACCCCTTTCTGGGTGAGGCCCTCTGGGTAGGACATAAGGAAACGGGTGATAAACAGATACGGCCATTGCGGCAAGGGGAGACATTCGGCGGTAACCACTAATGAACCTCCCTGTCTCTTTCTTTCAAACTTAAATTACTCTGTCCACTTTACACATTTACACATTTATGACTCAGTCATGATACCGGAGCTAGGACATGTGCCTACACGTCATCTAGTGCGAGTGCCTCTCCTTGGATCTCTGTATAACCATGAAGTCGTCGAACGACATGGGGAGATCTGGTGGCTTTTACCTAACCTAATCCTAATCCTAATCCTAACCCTAACCCTAATCCTAACCCTAACCCTCACACCAGATACTGACTGGTTTTTGGACCCCCCCAGACCCCCCCAATAAAGCAAAACTGCACGTTTCAGAGTGGCCTTTTATTGTGGCCAGCCTAAGGCACACCTGTGCAATAATCATGCTGTCTAATCAGCATCTTGATATGCCACACATGTGAGGTGGGATGGATTATCTCGGCAAAGGAGAAGTGCTCACTATCACAGATTCTTTCAGATTTGTGAACAATATTTGAGAGAAATGGTTATTTTGTGTATGTAGAAAATGTTTTAGATCTTTGAGTTCATCTCATGAAAAATGGGAGCAAAAACAAAAGTGTTGCGTTTATATTTTTGTTCGTGTACTTTGAGTTTTTTGATACATTACATTACTTTGCTTCTCTGGTTCATCAATGTTGTCTCTGCTATGCTACACTGCAATTAAGAACAATTAGAGGTTATAGCTCAAGGGCACTTAGAAGGAGCAAAACTGGTGAGAGTGAGAAGAGGAAAATGAAGGACAAGGTTGAAGAAAGTCCCAGTGAAACAAGTGGACTAAAAAAGAATTGAATAAAAACTATGATGGCTATGACTATTACTGTCACTGGGTTGAATGTTAAGCCTGGATTTCATTGTGATCAGATAATTGTCATGAATAAAATACACAAATATAGTAATATCCATACAGTATATTGTGTGTGATATTTACTGTATGATGTGTCTACTGTTTTACAGGGATCAGTGCTGGGACTCCTGTGTTTGTGCTGAAGGGAGAGGATGTGCTCCTGAATGTCACCAAAGCTGTGTTCTTGGGGATTTACAATATTTTCCTTGGAAGTTTTATGAAAATAACGTTTTAGTAACATTTATTTCTGATTTAAAAAAAAGTGTTTGATGATTATACAGGGAGAATTGAGTTTCCTGTGAACAATTACTCTGTGAAATTGAAGAATCTCCAAGAGGCAGACAGTGGAGTTTATACTGCTCGAGTGATAAAGGAAACAACAGAAGAACTAGATAAATATAGCGTCAAAGTTGAAGGTAGGTTTGTTAACCTCTCAAACACTGATAGAGTTTCTGTGGTCTTGTTTCTAAAACTCTTCACCTGCTTCTTCCCTCCTCAGATCGAGCGTCTCTCCCTCTCCTCACAGTGAGCTCTGTCTCTGAAAGCTCTTCCTCCTGTAGCTTCACTGTGACCTGCAGCTCACAGGACTCTCACATCAACAGCACTTTCACATGTGAAACCAGAACCTGCAGTCAGGAGGGAGGAGAGCGGTCAGAGGGATCCCTGATACTTTTCTCCAGGTCCACCAATCAAGAGGATCAATCATATGTAACCATAGCAACCATGTCAGCTGGACCAACGACACCAAAACAATCAAAGATGTCTGCCACAGGCATGATGGTAAGACTGGTAAGAGAAACTACTTCCTGATGATAATAATACACAGTTTGGAATTTAAAGTTCAACAAAACTTCTTTGTGAGGTGTTAAATGTGAACAATTAAATTTGAAGAAACCTTAAAATACAAGATTAATTCAGTACATCATGTTTTACGCATATAATGAGCTGTTTGTCTCATATATACAGAACCTATGTACAACCTTTATATAAACCTTTGAACTTGAATATTTGTACAAGTACAAAAATACCTGCATATTTGAAGAACAGAATAAATTAATTCAACATTAAACCGCCAAAATGCCGTTTTGCAATGCATAATGTTTATATGCACAGTCTGTAGAACTCAACCACACTTTGCAGTGCAAGTATTTTACAAGTATTTTACAATGCAGGACTCAAAGTACTTGCAAACTGTAAAGTATCAACCTGCTATCCAAATAAAGTAGTAATACCTGATTTGCTGCTTCCACTCAGTTGTGCGTCTCAGTCTGGATCTCTGTGTCGGTTTTGATATGAAACTCTCTGTTTGTTGTGTTTCAGATCCAGAGGGGTTATCTGTGTGCCTGGTGAAGACGTGTGTGATCTCTGTGGGTCTGATCATCATGGTGTCGGCTGTCATCACGGTTCATCTCATGGAGAAGCTCAACAAGAACAAATAAACTCATAGTTCTGGTTCCCAACCAGGGGTAGGGGGACCCCTAGGGGTAGTTGGGGGGATTGCAGGAGGTACGTAGGAAGATTAGGGGTTGCAAATTATTTACACACAAAAAAACATTTTCAAATCCATGTTCACAATCCATTGTGACACATCAAGAAATGTAGAAATGCAACAACAAAGGTGAGTGGCCTCAAGGCTGCGAGCAATAAACATGGATATAAATATGTACACTGATAATGGATTTTGGCTAAATCTTGATGATTTGCAAGGAAAACACAGAAGGCAGCTTTCAAGAAACTGCTGAATATTCCTGTTAATCCAACGATTATATCAATTAATCTGTTTGTGGGTCAAATCATTTCGATTTTCCAAACATTTCTATAAAAGCAATACAAAGGATCTTATATTTTTATAGTCAATTCAAAACATATTTAGTTTTTCTTTGTACAGTATGTTTTATGCTTGTTTTCATTTTTTAATGAAAGCATTTTCTGCTACATGCACCATTTAATAAAGCTTTTGTATTCCTATTTTTTCCATGATCTATTATGTGTTCATACAGATCAACAAATTACTCGTCTTATATGTTTGTGATTTTTTGGATTCTACTAAAGATCATGTGTGGCAATTCTTTGTTTCACTCTGCTGTGACAATGTATTCCATTACATTTCCTAATTACCTAATTGTCATTAACCCAATGTAAGTATCTGATATTCATAATAACATAAACTCATTACTTTACTTTTGGGACAAATCAAAATCAAAGCAATGCAAAATAATACAACAAGGCTTTTACCTAGGTGTAAAAAAATAAAACAACAGAACAATGTAACCTTAGAAAAAAAGCATGCTCGTGAACTGTCAATGGTGGGGGGGGGGGGGGCCGTTCACATGCGCCGTGTGGCTGTTGCACCTCGCGGGAGCGTCCACAGCGTAAAGCCAAAACTCATAGACATTTAAATGATTTGTACGGCACAGTTAGGTTTGGAAACGGTATAGTTTCCTTTTTGGAGGGCATGCATGACACGGCATAACAACAGAGCCTCGCTGCGGGGAAACTTTGGCGCTGTTCCGAGTTTGTTCTAATCTGTCAAAATTACAGACTGCTTTCAGATTTGTCCGTCATTGTTAAAAAAAATCCGTCATACACGGAAAATATCCGGTTAACGCGACCTCTCACATAACATTATATGACATAGGACTACTCACATTACATCACATTTATTTATCTGACACTTTTATTGAAAAGTGTCTTAGAAATAGAAACTAACTAAAAAAAAGAAAGAATCCTGTAGCTATAGACTACATTCACTAAAATCAATGTTGGTGCTACTGCATAAAAGAATACATTTTTTTTTATAAATCAGGTGTGCACCTACTGCATTTAAAAGTACATTTTATTTTTAAAGGAAGAAGAGTGAAAGTATCCTAAATGAAAACTTCAAAAAAATTCATGACTTCTTTAAACTCCAGGCAACAATGGAAGATTAGCTTTGGTTTCACTCGAGACTCGGTGTTATGAGACTCTTGAACTTTGTGTGAGAATGAGCGTCATAATATATACTTCTTTACTTGAACATGTATTGTAACATTGTAATCATTCTTATAGTCCCCCTTTTTATTGTTATGTAGCAGAAACAACGTATTTCTCGAACTCTAAGGGTAAAAACTGTAAAATCTTTTGCATACAATAACATTAATTCCACTACAATCTGTTGCTCTCAAAGCCTGTCGTTAAACTGTGTAAACTGGAGAGAAACTTTCAATCCAATGAATAGTCTTCTTGCCGGCAGTAGCTCAGTCAGAAGGGGCTTGGACTGGGAGCCGTAGGGTCGCTGGTTCAAGTCCCCGAACAGACCTAAAATATGGAATGTGGACTGATACTTGTAGAAGTTCACATTCACCTCCTGGGCTCTGCCGTGGTGTCCTTGAGCAAGGCATCAGACACCTCCAACCCCCCAGAGGTCATATTTCACTGTGTGTGCTGTGATGTGTGAATTTGCAAGGGTTTCATCCTCTAATTAGCTTGACGCTCACTAGGATCAGTGGTTCCTGTTGCTCTTCAAGTTAGCTTATTCTTTGAAACGTTCGTACAAATTTACAAAACATCATTGCTTTCCAATAAGACAGAAATTAAAGATATACAAAAAATGCCAAAACATTAAGATGTAAAAAAATGAAATACATTTTTGTCCGAGGATTGTCTGAGAAGTCAATAAATAATGTCCTTTGAGTCAAGATGGCCACCCATAGCCATAGAGATTCAGAATTCATAAACTGCAAGAAAAGCTGATGAGTCAATTCAACCGATCATTAACCAATCACAACTGTGCATTGAAGGTGGAGTTAGAGCACTTCTGGGTGCAGACACAGGACGTGGTTTAGGATTTTCACACTAAAAGAGGGTAACGTGAAAATAAAGTCCATGGCTCAGTTGGCATACATCGTAATCCCAACAAGTGCAGTATGTGGGATACGACTCCTGATCATTTTTCAAGGACCTGGTGTGGTCTTTTTCACCTGAGCGTACACACTCTCGAGCTGAGCTGTGTTTCTAGGCTCAGTGGGTGCTGGAGGTGAAGTTTTAGGATCAACCAAAGCGTAGATGCAGGACAGAGGCAGAGCTGAAGCTTCCTCAGCTGTTGGGTCCTTACGCCGGGCTGGAGCTACGAACTGGAACATAACAAAACATTGATTTACCAAAGGTTGTTTGTATAATATTGTATTTGTATATGTCATATATTCCTCAAATACAATACAATTCCATATTATTGTCTACAAAAGGGATAATGGTGTTTAAAAAAAATGTAAGATTCGTTTGTATCATCTCAACCTGAGATTCAATGGTGACTTTTTGTTCATCTTGCCTGCTTTTGGAAAAATAAAGTATCTTTCCAATACTTTACCTCTGTCTCCAGGGTCGTGCAATTGGGTCCTACCTCCTAAGTGCCTGAGTTCGTAACAGACATGGGAATCAAGGTTTCCCTCTTCCGTTCATTTGTTCTGAGACAAATAATTAAACTGTCTGGTTCTCTGTACGTTACTGGGTTTAACTTAATAACACATTAACTAACACACAACTATCACACGGTTTGAAAACATAATCTCAAGTGCAGCTTTCCCGTGAGAGGCTTCTGTTCTCAGTATGTGTTGTGGAAGAAAATGCAGAAGAAGTACAAACCACTCGGCTCGGTAGTCACATGGCTTTGATTAACGGCTGTGTGACAAAAATAGAAAAGCAAAGTTCTGCTCATGTTTGTGATATGCATGAAAAAAACCTTTGGTAAATGTCACTGTGTCTGCATTATGTTTACGACACCAGCATGTTATTTAGAGTTTTAAGAACGTGACACCTTCTGAATTTTAGAAGAAGGAGCATCGTTCCATCAGGGCATAAACTTATGGAAAAACTATATTTAAAAAAACTAAAACTAAAAACGTACACAAGCAAACAAATACACATCACTAAGAAACACAGTGCAGTTTGAATACAATAATTGCCAGACTGAGACCTCAGCCGGTTTAGAGAGAAGCATCGCGGTGCATCAGGTTAGTGTGACCCAAAGCTTAAAAAGAGCAAGCAGCACAACCAGACATGTGAGCAGCAGGACCTGGAACTGCAGGCAGACGGTGGTGTAGAAAGGAGTCATGGATAATAAACAGGAAATAACCATTACATACTGTGTGCATAGTAGACAATATAACTGTCTGAGGCTCCAGTTATTGATTTAGCTTGTTCCTCATATTGAGTCCAAGTCTGTTTAATTGTTAAAAATCGAAGATTCTGTTACATTTTTTTACTTTTCACTCAAAAGTTTAAAAAATACGTTGTCTCTTACCTGAGCAGTATCATAAATTGTATTTTCGAAAATCACTCTTTTGCCTGCATGTCAGTAAAAAAAAGTGGATTTGCATTAATTTATATTTCATTTTGAGAGCTTCACCTTTAATGCTTATCACTTTCATACAATGTACATGACTTGAGCTGTATCTGCATTTAGTCCAGACATTGTGTATACATGCGTCTAAATTATCTTTTTTAAGAGAATATTATAAAGAGTATGTTTCTGTTTGAGAGGTTTCAGATATGTTTTATGCTCAATAGAAAATGAGGATGTGTGGCATATGATGAACTTGAATAAAACACTTAATTCCCACAAACAGTCAAACAAAAATAAATGTTTTTGATAAAATGAACACTTTGACTTACTCTTTCGAAGATAGCACCAAAGTAATACACCAATGATGGCGAGAATGAGAATTGTGAAGAATACCCCCAAAATGATGGGAACAGGGTCTGGTTTGGGAGGAACTGTAAATAAAAACATAAGCCACATTATAATGCTTGGTTACATTCATAAACTTAGTGTTACTGCATCACATCCTGCCAGACTGTTTTAATTACACAAAAATATCTTAGTAGCAGACCTGAGTAAGAAATAATTGAATTTGTTTGATTCAACCCTAATATGTTAAACCAAACAGTTACTCAGTTCAATGTGACATTTCCAACCTTCAACAGGTCACTGAATGAGCAAATGTAAACACCACCTGGCTCTTGTTCACTCAAAGAAACGCTGGTAGATAATGATAGCTGGTTTTGCAAGTCAAATTACTGGAGCAGAAACTTTCACCAACTTATTCCAAGTTTAGTTTTATAAACTACAAAATACTTCATTAAAACACTTCATTGTAGTTGAAAGATAACGCTCCTCATTTTATTTTGTTTGTACAGGTTTAACTGAAACATGTGACAATAAAAAAAAACAGGCTTTAAACTTTTAAAGACTCTGCCCCACACACACACACACGTTTTTTTCATTTCCTGTCTGAGAAAACACTGCTCACAGCAAACATGTTTTGGAGATTTGCACTGCAAATGTTTATTTTATAATTATAATGGCTTCAATGGGTTCATTTCTGCCTCCTGAGAATCTCTTCCTTTAAATATTTTTTTAAATGATAAAAAAAATGTTTTGACTTTAAACATAATTGTAACAAACCCAATGTATATGTCACACCTTGGAATACTTATTTACTGATTTAAAGACCCATAAAGGTTTGCTTTTTAAACTTATATTAAATTGTTTTTTCATAAAAGTGTTCTTAAAAAATGATTATACTGAAAGCTCTAAACTTTACTCCAAACTGTGTGTTATTATCAGGAAGTAGTTTCTCTTTTAGTCTTACCATCTTGATGGTGGCAGACATCTTTGATTATTTTGGTGTCGTTGGTCCAGCTGACATGGTTGCTATGGTTACAGATGATCAATCCTCTTGATTGGTGGACCTGGAGAAAAGTGTCAGGGATCCCCTCTGACCGCTCTCCTCCCTCCTGACTGCAGGTTCTGGTGTCACATGTGAAAGTGCTGTTGATGTGAGAGTCCTGTGAGCTGCAGGTCACAGTGAAGCTACAGGAGGAAGAGTTATCAGAGACAGAGCTCACTGTGAGGAGAGGGAGAGACGCTCGATCTGAGGAGGGAAGAAGCAGGTGAAGAGTTTTAGAAACAAGAACACAGAAACTCTATCAGTGTTTGAGAGGTTAACAAACCTACCTTGAACTTTGACGTTGTATTTAGCTTCTGTTTCGTCTCCTGAAAGCTTTGCCACGACAGCAGTATAAACTCCACTGTCTGCCTCTTGGAGATTCTTCAATTTCACAGAGAAATTGTTCACAGTAAACTCAATCCTTCCAGTGTAATTAGGAGAGACTGCTTTGTCATTAAAATTCAATCTTACTATGTTACTTTTATTACATTTCCAGGAAAAGAAATCTAATTTTCCAAGAACAACAGCTTTGGTGACATTCAGAAGCAAATCCTCTCCCTTCAGCACAAACACAGGAGTCCCAGCAATGATCCCTGTAAAACAGAAGACACATCATACAGTAAATATCACACACAATATATGATTATTTAGGTAATACTGAATATTTCTCTATTCCTACTATAGGTGATTATAAAATACTCCTATTATCAAGATTACGATCAGCATAATTATTATTAGCATGAATTACCATTTGAGCCTCTGTGGACAATAGTTAAAAAAAAAATCTTGTTTGATTTGGAACATTTTGGAGTTGTTTGGGGGTAATTTAAAGGAATATGCCATTATTTGTACTCTGTGAGTTGATTTTGATTAATTTCAAGTCGATTTTGAAGATTTATGGGACTCATTTGGATTGGACAGATCATCTATTTATTTGAAAAAGAATTGTCCTAAGTAAAAATAATACTTTCCCTCTTGTGCTCTCACCCTTTTACCTGCAGGTTAGTCAAAAACAAATATATGTGGATTTGCACTAATTTACATTTCATTTAGAGAGCTTCACCTTTAATGCTCATTACCTTCATAACATTTACATTACTTGAGCTGCATCTGCATTGAGTCCAGATGTTGGTTGTGTCTAAATTATCTTTTTCAAACAGCTGAACACTTTAAAGCCTCGATATGTAGATTATTATAAAGAGTATGTTGCTGTATGAGAGGTTTCAGATATGTTTTATGTGATTGCTCAATAGAAAATGGGGATGTGTCGGTGGCATATGATGAACTTGACTAAAACACTTAATTCCCACAAACAGTAAACTAAAATAAATGTTTTTAATGAAATGCACACTTAGACTTACTTGTTCTTCTCGTTCGAAGATACCAAAGTAATACACCAATGATGGCGAGAACGAAAATGTTGCTCTCTATATCCAATGATCGCAACACATGGTAGTCAAAATCAGCCACCAAGAATACGTATATTTCCACTTGCTGATTGAAGCTGCCACTTTTGATCCTGAAACTGTCTGAAATGGATTCAGCGTCCTCAATAACTGCCAAACCACCTCAAGATTTTCCAAATCGGCCAAAAGTTTTTGTAGCTATTGTTTACATCGTACATTTATTTTAATTAACGCAATTTATTCTAATTGTACAAATTGCCAAAAATATGCAACTTTTAATCCAGCAGTTTCTTTGTGCTGGGGACTACACATTTATATCATAAAACTTTGATGGACTCAACATTTACGGGTTCATTATGCTGACAACTACACTATGAAATATACAAATATCTAAACTGTTACTTGAAAGGACTGAAAAAGTGCGTACCGCCACACAAAAGTGATTAAAATAAAATGTTAATCTTTATATCGACCAATTTATTCATAAAAGTATAGATACTATTTAATAATCCTAATGACTGGGGATTTTGGTTCAAGTTTCTGCTGTATTTCACATTCACTTACACTGAAGATATGTTCCCTTTACATCACCAGGACTTTGTGTCTGGGTGTGGTTTCAACCGACATAACTCTATATATCAAAATATCTACATACAATTTTACATTTAATTAGTGTTACTACTTTATTAAATGACAATAAGTAGATAACTAATAATTGCATACATTTCTAAATACTACCTCAATTGAAATATAGGAATCAAAAAACATTACGTTTCTAATCTTATATTGTTTAAGTAGTATACAGTACAACAACTTTGACTGTGAAAACGAAAAAAAGTAGATCAATAAAAGAAGACAACAAAATAATGTTCTTACCTTGTGATCCACATAAACAAAGCTCATAAACGAGAAAGAGAACTGTAACAAACGACTTCATTTTCCAAATGCGCTGTATGCGGAAGAGTCACAGCGTTTTGTGGGCCTCCATCTCCCCCAGTTTCCTGTTCGTTGCTCATGTCAGGGTGGTGTTGGCACAATAGGCTAGAGCAGGGGTTCCCAAACTTTTTCAGCATGAGACCCAAAACAGAAATGTTGTGGTCCTAAGGGACCCAAGCTCAAAAAATGTCATGATTTTCCATAATATCTACAGTTATAAACAAAGAATGCAACACAACATGAATTTAAAATGTAAATGAAAATATTTATTTAATTATAAAAGTGCATCGCAGTTATTAGGTTTCTCACCATAACAACCTTCCCTTTGAGCTTGCCCAGAAAAAATAAGGATCAAAGCAGAAAGACGAAATGGACGTGCAGTCAAGTATATAAAGTCTAAATCTAATTTTAATTATAAAATTCTAAGAAGTGCAATATTAAGTTTGTCGCTAGCTCAAAAACTATGTCCACACCATTTTAAACTATTTTAAATGAACAAAGAACAAACATGTTGTAAACTGAAAGGGACAAAACACTAACTATAAGTGCAGTCAAGTGTAAACAGTACATCGAAGGTGAGACCAAATTTAAATTCTAAGAAGTGCAACATTAAGTTTGTCACTAGATCAAAAACTATGTACACACATTTTTTAAACACTTTTAAATGAACAGAGCTGTTATAAAACACTCTGAGAGAGAGAGACAAAGAAACTCCAACACTTGGCAACTGATTAACTTTTTTTTGTGGAGGCTGACTTGATAGGATGCCCTCAGTGCCCCTCCCTCTGTTCCCTTTGAATGCCTGAAAATAACAGATAAGATATTATCATTAACATTGCTGGGTTATTGGGTGATTTTTAACACCAGCCGGCGTACGAATGTGGACCTGGCAACCGCATTTATAGCGCATTACGCTTTTATCCAAAGCGATTTACATACTCAATACTGTGGGGAATCCCCACAGAGGGATTTTGACAGGGTTGTTGCACAAAAGATCCAAGCGCGCACAGAAGAAATCTGAGAGCAGACATTTCACGAGCGCACAGAAACAGCCTGAGTGCGAGGAGAAGGTTTTAAGCTGGAACACAGGAAACCTGTAAGCAGAAATATATCTGAGTGCAAGCGTACAGTTTGAGCAGAAGCAGAGCAAACCTAAGCGCAAGCAGGCACTATTTGAGTGTGAGGACGGGGTTTGAGGGAAATAAATACATATTCTGAACGTGAAATCAATAAAGTATGCTCTCAAATGTAAAGACCACGCTCTGGAATAAAGATAGGGAATAACCCCCATATGTATTCCTATGTGCATCACACAGCAGCAGTCACGTCCGTGCGGCTGATACTTTCTCTCGCTTTCCTTCTCATACTGCCGGTCACTTTCCCTCTAATCTTCCTGTGGTTATTGTTTCTCTGTTTTTCTCCCGGCCGTTTAAAAAACATTTCAGGCTCGTAAAAGTTGAAACACCGCTCTGTGCCGCTGCAGAATGTAGTGGACTCGCGGGAGCGAGTAGAGGACGCGCGAGAGCGCGCAGCTGGCGGTCCGCTCCGGGGCTCAGTCTGCATTTCATCCAACTTTGCATTAACGAAACAATTTCACAACAGACCCTGACAAACTCACAAACACACAAAACAAATGATTCAAATCAGTGACTTACTTTTCCGCCGTCAAAACACTGCTTCTTGAAAGACTCTTCTTTGCAGATGAAAAGATCCTTCGATTTGTCCCGATGCAGAGGATGTTTTGTTTGGAGATGCCGGTCCAATTTATTAATTTTCAAGCTTTCGTTACTGAGCACCTCTCCACATAAAACACCCTGAGGCCGCTCCTCTCCACTTCTAACAGCTTTTGTGAAGCCAACGTTTAAAAACTCCTCGTTGTATCGTCTTTTTGCCATCATGTACGATCGGGATTAATCAACAGACAATAAACAGACAGCGCGAAAACTTTCGCGGGGGACGCGTCAGAGCTGATACAAATACTATCTTTTATTTGTAGTTTATTTGTATTTAGAAAATTAAATCATTCAATATACAATGCTATATCGCATAATTTCATTTTCAAAATAAAAAATAAAATAAAAAAATTAGAATTTTTTTTAATTATTTGCAACGCAGCCATCAGCTCTGACGCTGTGTGTGTAGCAATGCATTTAACTGCGACCCAATCAAAACGGGTCCGCGACCCATTTTGGGTCGCGACCCTGAGTTTGGGAAAGGCTGGGCTAGGGCTTTGTTCATCAGATCAAGGGGCGTCTCCAATAAAAAAGTAATGCATTATTATTATTATTATTATGTCTTTGAAACCAGCATGTATCCATATTCACTTTTAGAGAAACATTTCCTTTACATTACCGACATAACTGTATATATCAAAATATCTCAATACAATTTTACATTTTATTAGCATCACCATAACATCGAGCAAAACATTTTTGAACACTATTAAATTCAAAAATAAAACATAAAGGGTAGGCTATAATCTTACTGACTGTATATTGCCTAAGTAGAGCTACAGTACAACAACATTAACTTTGAAAACAAAAAAATGTTGATCAATAACAGGAAATATAAAATAAAGTTCTTACCTTGTGATTCACATGAATTAAGAAAGTAAACAAAAGTGAAAGGTTTAAAATACGACCTCAATCCGTAAGATGTGTTGGATGGGGAAGTGATTCTGATCCAAGTTGGCTTGTGTCTTGTTTTTTATTCCATGGCTTTCTGTCCTTACACAAAACTCTAGATGAATAGGAAGTAAGAATAAGACAACATTCAAATAATGCGTGTTGTTAGTTTTTTGTTGTTGTTCTGGACTAAAACTTTTCTGGTTCTCTTAAAACAGTTATCTGTACGTTTCTGTGTTTTAATTTTCACACAACTATCACACAGTTTGCAGAAACATGTATCCCAAGTGCAGCTTTCTTTTAAAAGTATTTTGCTCTCAGTATGTATTGAGTAAGAAAATGCAGAAGTACCAACTGCTTGGCTCAGCAAGTCACACATGGTTAACTTGTAAGTGCCAAACATAGGAAGCAAAGTTGTGATCAGATGTGATATGCATGAAAGAATATTGAAGAATTGTGTTTTAACAATGTACATTTAGAGTTTCGATAACATAACACCTTTTTCTTATTTGCAAAATGGAGCACAGTTTGTTTGTTTGTTTGTTGGTTGGTAAGGTGCAAATAGAAGTGAAGGTCTTCACATCATGCAAAAGATTGTTTGGTTTTAAAAGAGAAAAACCCAACTGTGAGAATACTTGGTGGTGTTAGAGCCAAACAGGAAGCAGACATTAGACAGAGACTGTCATGTTCATCTTCGTGACTCTGGGGCTGCTGGTCTGCACTGAGGCACAAGGTACGATAAAATCAAGTCTAATTCAATGTTTTAACATTTATCAGATTTAGCTCAAGTATGTGAGCACGCTTCTTCAGTTTGAAAAATGTACTCAGAACAAGTTATTTGAGATGTTTCATCTTAAAACATGTCAGGGGTAGATAACCTTCCTTTATTTGTTTAACCATGAAATGAAGTGCTCACAAACGAAAGAAGAGGAAGTGATGTCTAAGAATTCCAGAGAAAGGTAACTCAGAATAAAGTATTTTATTAAAGGATGTTTAAACAATACTCTGTTTAACATTTATAATAGTTTTATTGCAAGATTGTAAGATCAAAAAGTGACATGTGGAGTTTTCTCAAGCGAATTTATTTGCAGTCAAAAAACTGATGGCTTCTTACTGTCTATAACAATTCATCATTTATCTATAAAAACAGTCGGTTATTCAGGGACTAAATGCAGAAAACAGAGCCTGGTTGTCAGTGCTTTGCATTATAAGCCAATTATCTTTGAATAAAACATTTAAAACAGAAAAAGTATAAAGAAAAAAAAATGTTCTGTAGAAAATTACATAAAACCAGCACACTGAATTTAATGTTATTATAATGTGCAATTATTTTTGAGTTTTTTGATACATTACAATACTTTGCTTCTTTGGTTCATCAATGTTGTCTCTGCTATGCTACACTGCAATTAAGAGCAATTAGAGGTTATAGCTCAAGGGCACTTAGAAGGAGCAAAACTGGTGAGAGTGAGAAGAGGAAAATGAAGGACAAGGTTGAAGAAAGTCCCAGTGAAACAAGTGGACTAAAAAAGAATTGAATAAAAACTATGATGGCTATGACTATTACTGTCACTGGGTTGAATGTTAAGCCTGGATTTCATTGTGATCAGATAATTGTCATGAATAAAATATAGTCATATCCATACAGTGTATTGTGTGTGATATTTACTGTATGATGTGTCTACTGTTTGACAGGGATCAGTGCTGGGACTCCTGTGTTTGTGCTGAAGGGAGAGGATGTGCTCCTGAATGTCACCAAAGCTGTGCTCTTGGGGATTTACAATATTTTTCTTGGAAGTTTTATGAAAATAACGTTTTAGTAACATTTATTTCTGATTTAAAAAAAAGTGTTTGATGATTATACCGGGAGAATTGAGTTTCCTGTGAACAATTTCTCTGTGAAATTGAAGAATCTCCAAGAGGCAGACAGTGGAGACTGCTCGAGTGATAAAGGAAACAACAGAAGAACTAGATAAATAGAACGTCAAAGTTCAAGGTAGGTTTGTTAACCTCTCAAACACTGATAGAGTTTCTGTGGTCTTGTTTCTAAAACTCTTCACCTGCTTCTTCCCTCCTCAGATCGAGCGTCTCTCCCTCTCCTCACAGTGAGCTCTGTCTCTGAAAGCTCTTCCTCCTGTAGCTTCACTGTGACCTGCAGCTCACAGGACTCTCACATCAACAGCACTTTCACATGTGAAACCAGAACCTGCAGTCAGGAGGGAGGAGAGCGGTCAGAGGGGATCCCTGATACTTTTCTCCAGGTCCACCAATCAAGTGGATCGATCATATGTAACCTTAGTAACCAGGACAGCTGGACCAACGACATCATAATAATCAAAGATGTCTGCCCGAAACATGTTGGTAAGACTTTAAGAGAAACTACTTCCTGATAATAACAAAGTTTAACAAAACATATTTGTGAATTAATAACCCGCTCTGTCAGGCTGCAGGAATTAAATGTGAACTTACAACTACAACAACTTAATTTGAAGAAACTTTAAATAAAACAATTAATTCAGTACATCATGTTTTACGAATATCATGTGCTGTTTGTCTCACATACTGTATAAGTACAAAAAACCTGCATATTTGAAGAACAAAATAAACATCCCTAGGGGTAGTTGGGGGGATTGCAGGAGGTACGTAGAAAGATTAGGGGTTGCACATTATGTACACAAAAAAACCCATTTCCAAATCAATTTCCATAATCCTGGTGTCCCGCCTCCAGACTTGTTGCAGTTTATGAAAGACAGGCGAGCTCAAGTGTCTCTTTAAGAGCTCTAGTCTTAACAAAAGATGTTGAAACTGCTAGAAGTGAGTCTTCATTTTATTACGTTCATTAAATTACATTACTTGTTAGACGCTTTCATCCAAAGCAATTTACATACTCAAAACTGTGGACAATCACCACAGGAGCAATTTGGGGTGAAGTGTCTCAGGGACACAACGAAATGCTGACTGCAGTGGGGTTTGAACCTGTGACGACAAGATCCGAACAACAACACACTAGTCCACTGCGCCACACCCCTCCCGTTCTTGGTCACTCACAATATGTGTAAATGTTTAAATGCATTTATATTAAGGGTGAGTTATAGAGTTACAAAAAGAACATGTAGGCGAATCATCCCATCTGAGTGACGGGGTACCTACTAAATATAATAATAGTATAGAATGGCGACCAGCTCAAGGTCAGGAACCACTGCTACATGCAACCAATCTTACATAAACAGTATCTCACTCTTTTACAGAAACACTTTTCTTTTTTTTCTCCTCTTTTGACGAGTGAGTCCCTGTTTTATTTCTATTGTGCATGCAGAAGGCCTTAGGGGTACAACATGTCTGCTGCTGATTTGATTATATTTCTGCTGAGTTTTGCTGATATAGGCTTAGTTTGTCGGGGGACATCTTTCTTCTTCCTTCTCTCTGTCTATACCTGTGTACTCTCATGTTCCGATTAACCCAGTTTCCCCAAATTTTCTTTTTGGTGTCTATATACGCCGGGATCCGGAGTCGTGGATGATCCTGTTGCTGTGGTCCTGGATCATAAGTACTGGATGGACATCCTCGTGGATTCATCTTCTTATTACAGACACATGCATTTCCTAACATTTGGACTACCTATGTTGTAAATGTATTTTCATTTCAATTTACACACGGCATCTATTGCACGTCTGTCCGTCCTGGGAGAGGGATCCCTCCTCTGTTGCTCTCCCTGAGGTTTCTCCCATGTTCCCCTTTAAACTTTGGGTTTTCTCCGGAAGTGTTTCCTTGTACGATGTGAGGGTCTAAGGGCAGAGGGTGTCGTATTGTGATATTGGGCTATATAAATAAACATTGATAACTTACTGTACGGAGGCTCAGTCATTGGTACACGTTTATTTATAAAGCTTTGTTGGGTAAACTCCCGTATTATATCTGCTCTCTGATAACACAGAGAGTTGCAAGCAGCTATTGTCTGAGATCTCATGATGTAGTATTGTTAGATGTGCCAAGAGCAAGGACTGTCTTATGAGACAGCTTTTATGTGCGCAGCTCCACTTGCTCGGAACAATCTTCAGCAAGAATTGAAACTGAGCAATCTCATTCCTCTGCATGTTTCTCAAGCTAGGCTATGAAATGCTCGTTGATACTATGGGCACTTGTAAATGTCTATAACTATGTAAATGTATCCTGTAAATATAATGTATGATGTCCTTTATTCTTTGATGTTTCGTGTGGAACCTATTTGCTGCAGGTCTCCCTTGAAAAAGAGATCTATGATCTCAATGGGACCAATCTGATTAAAGAAAGGTTTGAAATGAAATTGATTGATTGATGCTTTGCAAGGAAAACACAGAAGGCAGCTTTCAAGAAAATGCTGAATATTCGTGTTAATCCAACGATTAAATCAAGTCATCTGTTTGTAGGTCAAATCATTTTCCTGCCTTCAGATTACAGAGATTTATAAAAACACAAATAACATCTTTATTTGTGTGATCAAGATTTTTAAACATTTTATTTTTCTTTGTGCAGTTTGTTTTATGCTTGTTTACATTTTTAAATGAAAGCATGCATGCGCCATTTAATAAAGCTGTTGTATTCCTATATTGTTCGTTATCTATTATGTGTTCATGCAGATGAAAAATTACTCGCACACGTTTTTTTTGTTGAGACAATGTATTCCATTACATTTACTAATGACCTAACCATCAGTAACTACTGTAAGTATCTGATATTCATATAACCTAAACAAATCACTTTCCATTACTTTTGGGACAAATCAATATCAATGCAATGCAAATAAATACAATAAGGCTTTTACTACGTGTTAAATGTAACCTTAGAAGAAAATAAAATATATATTGTTCATCAAAAATGTGTCCTGTGCTAAGAGATCATTTTATTAAAATCTGCTCCTTTTACAAAAAACAGAATATGCTTTTTTCAATAAATAGCATCTCGTAAAAATGCAATTAAAAAGTCAAACTATAGCATATCTAGAACATGTCCTTATAGAATAGAATAGTATAGAATGCCATAATAAGTCATAAGAAAGTCAAGCATAACATACAAGAAAAAATCATCTCATCATAATAGGCCATAGCATCACCAAATAGTCTGTCATTTAAAAGCATGTTTGGCCATGATAACAGTGTCATAGTATGATATGCTATAAAGACAAATATGTAAGAGTCCTTGCACTGTACTGTAAATGTAATATACAATATACATGTGTTATGACCGGCTCGCAGGCCACAACGAAAAGAGAGGGAGACATAGGAGGGTTTCTGAAAAACCACGGCACATTTATTGTGGCAACTCAATAACAACACGGCAGTGGGTTCTGCAAACAAGCTCCGAATGTAAAAATGCGAGGCTGGGCGAGGGGAAGGGGTCCCGGCGAGAGTTTCCCACATCAGTCTTGGAGAGAGTCGCGAAGGCCCCGTCTGCCATAATATGTCATTGTAAAGTGTGTCATTAAGAAGTGCTGTTATTATCATCTGCCATCAAATGTCCTGGTGTTGTGGGCCATAAAAAGTGTAATGGTATAAAATCATAAAATAAGTCACAGTTAAATATGTCGTAAAGAATGTCACTGAAAAGTCATGGCCTGTAAAAGGATCATGAGACTGGCCTTCCTTCTTTTATGGTTAGTTATTTGTTTTGTGCAGAATATGTGCTGTGTGAAGATATCTTTGCACGTTCTCTTTCTTTGAAACACAGTGTAAAAACGTTGACATTTTACCGCAGCTATCTATAGTTTGGTATGCAGTCATGGAAAATGCAAGAGGTGTGAGACACTTAGCTCTGAGAAAGGAAGTGGTTATTATTGTTTGTGCAGGACGCCAGCTAGAAGAGTTAAAGTAAAGCAACACATAAACTAATGTGCACACCACACCTTTTACAGTTTTTGTGTAATGTATTAACACAATTTTAATGTTTTATTCCATCATTTGCTTCATCTGTTGCAACATACACCAACTGAAATGTAAAGTTCCGTGTTAATCATCCTGTAATTGACTTTCACATTCAAATCTGCTTTCTTGACAAACGTTTGGATTAAAAAAAGCTCTTTATCAAAAGTTCCCAAAACAAAGATAAGAGAGGAACTTTGAAAAAGAGAAGTTCATAATTTCACATCATGCATTATGTGGTTTTTACAGGAAGAAGACTTGGTGATGTGTTCTTAGAGCTAAACAGGACTCACACTGTAACCTGTGACATTGAGTATTCAGGCAGGGCAACCGGACAGAGACTGTCATGTTCGTCTTCGTGATTCTGGGGCTGCTGGTCTGCACTGAGGCACAAGGTAGGATAAAAACACGTCTAATTCAATGTTTTAACACGATCTAATTACAGTCAGTGTGTCCTGCTTAAAACAGGCTCTTGTCGCATCCGAGATTTGAAGGACTTCTGTTCCTTCAATCACTATTCTTGCATCCGCACCCCTGGTCAAGACAATCTTCAGCACCTCATGGCTAACTTCCACTTCACCATCCTGGAATAAGCAGATTAGAAAATAAATGTCAGTGTTTTTGGTGCAATCAGATTTGAAAACATTGCATTTTGTTTCAGGTTAACACAAGTTACAGAATTAAGCATCTTCTGTCACAGTCTGCTTTCTCACTCACCTATTTTCTGCATTAACATTCCTTAGTCACCTGGTAGTCACACCCTATCTCTCTCTCTCACTCTGTTACACCCATCAGCTCCATTAGTATTTAGGCCCACTTCACTTTCACCTCCGTGCCAGATCGTACTTTGCAGCATGCCAGTATTTCCCGCATATTGCTCTCCCGGTTTCGACCCTGCCTGTCCCTGACCAGCCTGCCTCGCCTGCTCCCTGACCCGGTCTGTACCTACGATTCCCGTCTTGCTTTCTCCTGGAACCCTCGCCTGTCCCCGACCAGCCCTTTGCCTACTATCTGCCGTTTTGTCTCCTACCAGCCTATTGCCTTTAATAAAGCTGGTTACAGACTATCCCTGGTTTCCCGTGTGTTGCATTTTGGTTCTCAGCTCGTTTGTGACATCTTCTTTACTTAGAGATCCTCCTTTTCACGAAGACACAGCACCAAGCACCGGATAGCAACCTCTTTTATTCTTTCAACCGAATCATCCTTAAAAGGAGAACATTTTAATATTGAGAAAGAAAAACAAAGGCTTGTTTGCAAAAAATGAAAATGCCGAGCATTGTCAGTTGCTGTTCATCTTTATTTTTAATCCGTTTTTATCAAATTTAACGTTAATTCTAACAAGAAAAAATAAATATATATATATAAATATATACATACTGTATTACAAATAATGAACTTTGACTACAACTGTGAAATAAAAGGATACAGGAGGATACAAACAGCTAATCAGTATGCTACTGTATGCATGCTACAGTAGCTTAAAACAAGTAGCTAATGACTACCTTACAGCTTGTGTTACACTGTATATGCAGTAAACAGCTATTGTAAATGAAGCTGAACAAAAATGGCTACTTACCAGGTAACTTGATAGATTATTAGGTTAAAATCCTCTGCTATCAAGTGTTCTGCTTCCAGGATGAACGCAGATTGCTCCAACTCAGAGTCCGGGCAAGTCCAGGCGTGTGTTCAGTTTTGAAACCAAACAGTTGAAACTCAATAGGTATGAGTTATTCTAACTAGTTGAGTGAACGCAGACATATTTTTATCAAAATCATTGCATTTGTAAGTTACATTTTTTTTGTTCTTTTTCAGTTTGACAGACTAACTAAAATAAGTTGAGGTCAAAAAACTAAAATATTTATGTTTAAAAAGAATGTAATTTTAAGTGGAATCTACTAACCCCATGAATCGTAGAGTGTAGCTGTATTAATGGTAATGGAACATTGTAAGTCATTTGTTTTACATGTCTGTTCACTTTCAGCAAAAGTTACTTATCACACTAATTAGCAGGAGAGACACAAAAGCTGAACATACATTAATTTTGCACTTTGATGGTCACTGGGTTATTATTATGAATTCTGTTCATAATAAGATGGTGATGTTTAGATGATGATCAGAATGTCAGAAATAAAGTACAGAATTGGAGTAACATTCAGAATTGAAAACCATATATTGTGATATTTACGGAATGATGTGTCTGTTTTACAGGGATCAGTGCTGGGACTCCTGTGTTTGTGCTGAAGGGAGAGGATTTGCTTCTGAATGTCACGGCAGATGATGTTCTTGGGGATGTGATTCTTTTTTCATGGAAATTCAATGACAACAAATTTGTATTAGCAGTTAACCCTGGCAACAATCCAAATGTATTTCCTGATTATGCTGGAAGGATTGAGTTTCCTGTGAACAATTTCTCTGCGGTTTTGAAGAATCTCCAAGAGGCAGACAGTGGAGTTTATACTGCTCAAGTGATGAAGCTTTCAGGAGACGTAACAGAAGCTAATTACAAGATCACAGTTCAAGGTAGGTTTGTTAACCTCTCAAACACTGATAGAGTTTCTGTGGTCTTGTTTCTAAAACTCTTCACCTGCTTCTTCCCTCCTCAGATCGAGCGTCTCTCCCTCTCCTCACAGTGAGCTCTGTCTCTGATAACTCTTCCTCCTGTAGCTTCACTGTGACCTGCAGCTCACAGGACTCTCACATCAACAGCACTTTCACATGTGACACCAGAACCTGCAGTCAGGAGGGAGGAGAGCGGTCAGAGGGGATCCCTGATACTTTTCTCCAGGTCTACCAATCAAGTGGATCGATCATCTGTAACCATAGCAACCATGTCAGCTGGACCAACGTCACCAAAACAATCAAAGATGTCTGCGCCAAACCTGTTGGTAAGACTGAAAGAGAAACTACTTCCTGATAATAACAACACAGTTTGGAATTTAAAGTTTAACAAAACTTCTGTGTGAGGTGTTAAATGTAAACTTAAAACGACAACAACTTAATTTAAAGAAACTTTAAAATACAAGATGAATTCAGTACATCATGTTTTAAGCATATAATGTGATGTTGGTCTCATATATCAAACCTTTAAATAAACCTTTGAACTTGAATATTTGTATAAGTACAAAAATACCTGCATATTTGAAGAACAGAATAAACATTAATTCAACATTAAACCGCCAACATGCCGTTTGACATTGCATGATGCATGATGGTCTGTAAAACTCAACCACACTTTGCAGTGCAAGTATTTTACAAGTATTTCACAATGTAGGACTCAAAGTACTTGCAAACTGTAAAGTAGTCAAACTGTTATCCAAATAAAGTAGTAATACCTGATTTGCTGCTTCCACTCAGTTGTGCGTCTCAGTCTGGATCTCTGTGTCGGTTTTGATATGAAACTCTCTGTTTGTTGTGTTTCAGATCCAGAGGGGTTATCTGTGTGCCTGGTGAAGACGTGTGTGTTCTCTGTGGGTCTGATCATCATGGTGTCTGCTGTCATCACGGTTCATCTCTCATGGAGAAGCTCAACAAGAACAAATAAACTCATAGTTCTGGTTCCCAACCAGGGGTAGGGGGACCCCTAGGGGTAGTTGGGGGGACTGCAGGGGTACGTAGGGGAAAGGGTATTGCAGGGGAAAGATTAGGGATTGCAAATTATTTCCACACAATAAAACATTTTAAAATGTTCATAAGCCATTGTGACACATCAAAAAATGTAAAAATGCAACAACCAAGGTGACCAGCCTCAGGGCTACAAGATGTACACATGGATATAAATATGTGTACAACAATGCATTTTGGGTACATCTTGATGTAAACATTGATGCTTTGCAAGGAAAACACAAAAGGTAGCTTTCAAGAAAATGCTGAATGTTCCTGTTAATCCAATGATTATATCAAGTAATCATAAAATCATTGTGTTGCCTTCAGATTACAGAGATTTTCTAAAAACACAAATAACATTTTTATTTGAATGATCAAGATTTAAAAATATATATATTTAGTTTTTCTTTGTATAGTGTGTTTTATGCTTGTTTACATTTTTGAATGAAAGCATACATGCGCCATTTAATAAAGCTTTATTATTCCTATATTGTTCGTTATCTATTATGTGTTCATGCAAATGGAAAAATTACTCACACTTATGTTTTGGATTTTTTGTGACAATGTATTCCATTACATTTACTAATGACCTAACCATCAGTAACTACTGTAAGTATCTGATATTCATATAACCTAAACTAATCACTTTCCATTACTTTTGGGACAAATCAATATCAATGCAAATAAATAAATACAATAAGGCTTTTACTACGTGTTAAATGTAATCTTAGAAGAAAATAATATATATATATATTGTTCATCAAAAATGTGTCCTGTGCTAAGAGATCATTTTATTAAAATCTGCTCCTTTTACAAAAAACAGAATATCCTTTTTTCAATAAATAGCATCTCGTTAAAATGCAATTAAAAAGTCAAACTATAGCATATCTACAACATATCCTTATAGAATAGAATAGTATAGAATGCCATAATAAGTCATAAGAAAGTCAAGCATAACATACAAGAAAAAATCATTTCACCAAATAGTCTGTCATTTAAAAGCATGTTTGGCCATAATAAAAGTGTCATAGTATGATATGCTATGAAGACAAATATGTAAGGAGTCAGAGTAAAGTATATCACAAGGAAAGGTCACAAAAGGTCACAAGAGTCCTTGTACAGTACTGTATATGTAATATACAATATATATGTAATGTGGTCATTCAAGTTTTATAGCATGGCAACAATGTCATTACAAAAGTAAAAGTTTGGTATCCAATAAAAATGTCAGTACAGAATAAAAAGTCAAGCCAAATATGACAAAAGTCATGTTTTATAGGACAGTAGGACATTACAATCTAATTCAAACAAGTCAAAGTATAGTCTGCCATAATATGTCATTGTAAAGTGTGTCATTAAGAAGTCCTGTTATTATCATCTGCCATCAAAAGCCCTGGCCTGTATAAGGAACATGAGACTGGCCTTCCTTATTTCATGGTTAGTTATTTGTTTTGTGCAGAATATGCGCTAAGTGAAGATATCTTTGCACGTTCTCTTTCTTTGAAACACAGAGTGTAAAAACGTTGACATTTTACCAAAGCTATCTTTAGTTTGGTATGCAGTTATGTCGGACACTGCTCTGAGAAAGGAAGTGGTTATTATTGTCTGTGCAGGAACGCCAGCTAGAAGAGTTAAAGTAAAGCAACACATAAACTAATGTGAGTAATAAACAGTGCAAACTACACTTTTTATTGGTTTTATGTAATGTATTGACACAATTGTAATGTTTTATTCCATCTTTTGCTTCATCTGGTGCAACATACACCAACTGAAATGTAAAGTGCCTTGTTAATCATCCTGTAATCGACTTTCAGTTAATATTTTCACATCATGCAAATGTGATGCGGTTTTTACAGGAAGGAGACTTGGTGATGTGTTGTCAGAGCTAAACAGGACTCACACTGTAACCTGTGACATTGAGTATTCAGGCAGGGCAACCGGACAGAGACTGTCATGTTCATCTTCGTGATTCTGGGGCTGCTGGTCTGCACTGAGGCACGAGGTAGGATAAAAACATGTCTAATTCAATGTTTTAACATGATCTAATTACAGTCATTGCGTCCTGCTTAAAACAGTAAACAGTTTGACTCTTTAAGAGTTTAAAAACGTGGCATCACTGAGGTCCAAGAGGAGTTTCTTCAACTAAGCTGATGTGGAGTATAACAACCTTCCCACTGCCATCAGGAATGTATCTTCCTATCGAAAAAAAGAAACCTTTGTTTTAGTGAAGCAGAAACTAAATCCCGGTTATCAACTCTGAGCATTAGAAGCCAAACATGTGAATACAAATATTGAAAAAGAAGTTTAGAAAAGAAAATATTGGCAGATATATTTATAAAAAAAAAGGTATATTCAAACCAAGTATAATGGTGTTGCATACTGACACCTTCTGAGCTGTTTTAAAACATAACATTAACATGAAATGTTTTCTTTCTCCTATTCTAAAAAACAATGAGGAACAAGTTGAGAGTTCTTGCACAAAGCTACTTTAGTATATGGAGAAAAGGATCAAAGTTGGTGAACAACAGTGTGGATGATGGTGGGGGGGGGGAGTATAGGAACAATGCATCATTAGATTTAGTTTCACCAGAATTGTGACTGACATTTCTGTGTGAGGAGGAGTCTTAGCTGTATTAATGGTAATGGGAAATTGTTAGTTATTTGTTTTACATGTCTGTTCACTTTCAGCTAAAGTTACTTATCATACTAATTAGCAGGAGAGACACAAAAGCTGAACATACATGAACTTTGCCCTATGATGGTGTTCACTGGGTTATTATGAATTATGTTCATAATTGATGATCAGAATGTCAGAAAGAAAGTACAGAATTGGAGTAACATTGAGAATTGAAATCTATATATTGTGATATTTACTGTATGCAGGGTTCTTACACCTTTTCCAAAGTCAAATTCAAGCACTTTTCAAGGTGCATTTTCAAGCTTTTCAAGCAGCGTACAGCTGTTGTAAATTACATATTTATATGCACATACTTATACTCAAATGATTATTTCCCTACCTCACATTAAATCAGATGTTCTTTATGCTATAAACAACCAAATGTGTGTTTCGTAATAGCATTCTACATCAGGATGAAAAATTCAAGATAAGAAAACAAAGTTTAATATTGTAAAATGAGTGACCCATATCATATATAGTAGACTGGGCATCCCATATAACCTGGCTGAGCCAATATAAAACAATCAGCCAACTAACTTTTCAATAAATTCTTTATCAACATTTTTAACATTTTTGAGGTCATTTTAGGGTGGCAGTAAACATACGGCTCTCCAAGGTTAGGACAAAACCATTGAAACACAAAGCTGATATAAAAAAAAGCGTGTGCAGAGATCCTCTTTCTGTGTAAGAGTTTTGGAGGTTTCCAGGGAATTCTTTTCAGAATATGAAACTTTTATTGCCAAAATCTCCCGATGAATACATGTTTGAAGCTTGTAACGGGAAGATGACAGCTCTCCCTCGCACTAATGCTTTTACGTAGCAATGCTCCCCCCTCCCTCCCGCTGACATTATGAATGTATGGCGTATAGTAATCATAGATAACACGGCAGGGTCCGTTACAGTTTGTTTTCATCTGATTTCAAATAAACAAAGTCTTGGCTTTCAGAATATTAAACTTGTTTCGGCAAATTCAGATGATAAATACAACGTTGAAGCTTGTAACGGCATAATTACAAGCGGAGAACGGAGTAACTTTACGTCAAAGCAGGCATAACAACAGCCGGTGTTTCTCGTGAGTGTTTTCCCCGGGAAACAAACACAATACACACAAACGCAAAAATACACAAACCCACACACACACACACACACACACACACACACACACACACACACACACACACACACACACACACACACACACACACACACACACACACACACACACACACACACACACACACACACACACACACACACACACACACACACACACACACACACACACACACACACACACACACTCGAGAGCTTCCCCCAGACCAGTAATACAAACGAAAATATGTTTCCTCCGTTAGAAAGCTAGGAATATCCTCTTTCCAACAGTGTATAACTCAAAATGTGTCTTCGGGTCAATGTGACTGATTTCGATGGAGCAAGTTTAGGCTAGGGTGACCATACGTCCCCGTTTTCCGGGGACAGTCCCCGTTTGTATTGGCCTGTCCCCGGTTGAAACTGTCCCCGGAAATGTCCCCGTTTTTTAATATACGTTAAAAACACATAGCAAGGTGAAATAAAACGTTTCATGTCAGGAAACACTGGGTAAACACTACAGACTGTGATCAAGCCAGCCCCCACTTCGGAAAACACAGTCAAGCCAGCCCCCACGTTGTATTGCGGTGAGCGAATATCCTATGCTTTACGGTAGAGGCCTGTAAAAACTGCCTTCAAAATAAAAGTGTTTACTCGGTCAATAACAAATATACCTAAAAAACACACCAAACATATTCATATATACTGGAGCTTAAATTAAGAAATATGTCCTATATAATGTGATCAATAATAATTTAAAACAAACTACGTATAACTACCACATTATAACTGAGTGAATGTAAAATGTAGGATACAGTTATGAAGACATATCTAACATTTCCACTGGGTGACTAATTTCAATTGATGTTGACACCATCTCACAACACTCCTAAAATAACATTACTTTCTGAAGCACAATTTAAAATGTATGCTGTTTAAAATCTCAAATGTAGATCTATTGTCCATCTATATTTTGATTATTATTTAATGGAAACTGTCCATAATCAAAGAGTCATTCGAAGTCAATCAAAGACTTATTTCACTTCAGGGTGATAGCAGGACACCCCATCTAATTCTGATTTAGAGTTTCAAAATAAAATACTTTTGAAGTCTCATGTATGGGCGATCGTCCTTCTTTTTTTATACAAGGATAAATAAAAAACTGTCAAATTATCAAAGACTTATTTCACTCCAGGGTGATAGCAGAACACCCCATCTAGTCACTCAGAGAGAATCAGGACAATCTGATGTAGAGAATCAATATAAAAGACCTTTGTAGTCTCATATACGAGCTATCATCCCTCTATTTTTAGATAAGAATAAAACAAAAACTATCCAGTATCAAAGACTTATTTCACTTCAGGTTGATAGCAGGACACCCCATCTAGTCACTCAGAGAGAATCTGGACAATTTGATGTACAGTTTCAAAATAAAAGACCTTTGAAGTCTCATATATGAGCTATCGTCCTGTTTGTATCCAACAGTTAAAATGTTTAAATTAAATTGAACCAGAATGGTCCCCCTTTTTTCTTTAACAGTGAAGAAAATTGGATATGTTAATGAGATTTTGACCGCAAAACTCAAAATGTCTCCGGTTTTAATTTGGAAAATCTGGTCACCTTAGTTTAGGCACGAAAAATACTACCAGTAGAAATACATTGCTTTTATGTGCTTCATCCTCTGAAAACCACAGGATGGCAACTGTCGCACATACTGACATAGGTACGCTCCTTTTTATTATTGTCACCTGTATAAGCAATTATCCCACATCGAGTTCGCAAACGTTACTAGCTTAAACAAACGTAACATGCAACGTTAGCCTAATCCAAAATGCTCTACTACGGCTTACCTTTCATATGGCTCGTCAGCGCAGACTCTTCCATCGCGAATAATTGAAATTATTCGTGGCAAACTGTGCAGAAGGCGAATCGTTGGGTTGATCATCGTTTTAGCCACAGCTGGTATTTCTTTTCGGATAGCCAACGCTCGTTAAAACAGCAACCTCCTGGCATACTGTCATTCTCTCATTAGAATGCCCAGGTCACACAAAATAAAACACTTGCAGGTCGCGCGCATAGCGCGGGAAGGCCGGAGCGGAGCTGTTTTATGTAGAAGCGAAGCAACTAAGCGCGCTCCGACTTCTTTATTTTCTTTTAATCTAAAAAGCGAACTATTCAGTCAGACAGCAATTTATTGTAAAAGTAAAGCATTTACAATTTCAAGCACTTTATCTCAAATCCAAGCACCATTCTCAAAATTCAAGCACTTTTCAAGTCATGAAAACACCTCGTAAAAATTCAAGCATTTTCAAGGATTTCAAGCACCCGTACGAACTCTGTGTATGATGTGTCTTCTGTTTTACAGGGATCAGTGCTGGGACTCCTGTGTTTGTGCTGAAGGGAGAGGATTTGCTTCTGAATGTCACCGACGCTGTTGTTCTTGTAAAATTTGATTTTTTTTCCTGGAAATGTAATAAAAGTAACATAGTAAGATTCACTTCTAATAACAAAGGAGTCTCTGATAACTACGATGGAAGGATTGAGTTTCTTGAGAATTACTCTGTGAAATTGAAGAATCTCCAAGAGGCAGACAGTGGAGTTTACTCTGCTGAAGTGACAAAGGGTTCAACAGAAGAAGTAGCGAAATATAGCGTCAAAGTTGAAGGTAGGTTTGTTAACCTCTCAAACGCTGATGGGGTTTCTGTGGTCTTGTTTCTAAAACTCTTCACCTGCTTCTTCCCTCCTCAGATCGAGTGTCTCTCCCTCTCCTCACAGTGAGCTCTGTCTCTGAAAGCTCTTCCTCCTGTAGCTTCACTGTGACCTGCAGCTCACAGGACTCTCACATCAACAGCACTTTCTCATGTGAAACCAGAACATGCAGTCAGGAGGGAGGAGAGCGGTCAGAGGGGATCCCTGATACTTTTCTCCAGGTCCACCAATCAAGTGGATCGATCATCTGTAACCATAGCAACCATGTCAGCTGGACCAACAACACCAAAACAATCAAAGATGTCTGCCCCCAGCAAGATGGTAAGACTGAAAGAGAAACTACTTCCTGATAATAACACACAGTTTGGAATTTAAAGTTAAACAAAACTTCTTTGTGAATTAATAACCCGCTCTGTTTGGCTGCAGGTATTACATGTGAACTTAAAACTACAAGAATATAATTTGAAGAAACTTTAAATTACAAAATGTATTTAGTACATCATGTTTTACGCATATAGTGTTCAGTTGGTCTCGTATATAGAACCTTTATATAAACCTTTGAACTTTAATATTTGTATAAGACGTACAAAAATATCTGCATATTTGAAGAACAGAATAAACATTAGATCAACATTAAACCGCCACCATGCTGTTTGACATTGCATGATTCATATTGACAGTCTGTAAAACTCAACCACACTTTGCAGTGCAAGTATTTTCCAAGTATTTCACAATGTAGGACTCAAAGTACTTGCAAACTGTAAAGTAGTCAAACTGCTATCCAAATAAAGGAATAATACCTGATGTGCTGCTTCCACTCAGTTGTGCGTCTCAGTCTGGATCTCTGTGTCGGTTTTGATATGAAACTCTCTGTTTGTTGTGTTTCAGATCCAGAGGGGTTATCTGTGTGCCTGGTGAAGACGTGTGTGTTCTCTGTGGGTCTGATCATCATGGTGTCGGCTGTCATCACGGTTCATCTCATGGAGAAGCTCAACAAGAACAAATAAACTCATAGTTCTGGTTCCCAACCAGGGGTAGGGGGACCCCTAGGGGTAGTTGGGGGGATTGTAGGAGGTATGTAGGAAGATTAGGGGTTGCAAATTATTTCCAAACAAAACATTTTCAAATCAATTTTCATAATCCACACACAAAGAAATGTAGAAATCTATAACAAAAGTGTTCGGCCTCAAGGCTAGAAGTAGCAAACATGGATATAAATATGTTCACTTACAATGTATCTACATGACAATTCATATTGGCTAAATCTTGATGTAAATCTTGATGCTTTGCAAGGAAAACACAAAAGGCAGCTTTCAAGAAAATGATGAATGTTCTTGTTAATCCAATGATTATATCAAGTAATCTGTTTGTAGGTCAAACCATTTTGTTGCCTTGAGATTACGGAGATTTCAAAAAACACAAATAACATCTGTATTTGTATGATCAAGATTTTTCAAAATTATTTAGTTTGTTCTTTTATGCTTGTTTACATTTTGAATGAAAGCATACATGCACCATTTAATAAAGCTGTTGTATTCCTATAGTTTCCATTATCTATTATGTGTTAATGCAAATGAACTAATTACTAGTCTTACACTGTATATGTTTGCAATTTATTTGATTGTACTAAAGATCATGTGTGGCAATTCTTTGTTCCACTCTGTTGTGAAAATGTACCCCATTACATTTACTAATTACCTAACCATCAGTAACCTACTGTAATTATCTGATATTCCTATAACGTAAACTAATTACTTTCCATTACTTTTTTTCCATTACTTTTTTTTGTTGGGACAAATCAATATCAATGCAATGCAAATAAATACAACAAGGCTTTTACCTAGGTGTACAATATAAAACAACAGAACAATGTAACCTTAGTTTCAACAACGGGTCCTCTGCTCTTTTTATAACAAACAGAGTATGCTTTTTTAAAGTTCACTGCAGTTTATTAATTAAGAACTTTCACAGCATTTTTAATAAATCCCCTGTCCACCCACTGAGCTGTCAAAGAGGGAAACAACTCATTGAATATTCAGGCAAAATAAAGTCTAAAGATTAACACGAAAAATATAGTTTACAAATACTTTTTTATTTTAATGCATGAAATATTCTCACATAACATTATATGACATACTCACATTACACATTACGCAAGGCAAGTCTATTTATATAGCATCTTTCAACACAAGCCAATTCAAAGTGCTTTACAAAAATGAAAGACATTAAGAAAATGGCATTTCAAATCAGTCATTAAAAAGCAAAGATAATAAAAATAAACATTAAAAGAAAAATACATGGATTAAAGTTACAGTGCAGTTTAAGATGTGAATAGTTCAATTAAAAGCAGCGACAAAAAGAAAAGTCTTCAGCCTGGATTTAAAAGTAGTCAGAGTTGCAGCGGACCTGCAGGTTTACATTAGGCGCTTTCACACCGCAGTACTTTTCCCACAAAGGTTCATGAGAACTTAGTTCATGAGAACTCTTTAGTTCTGATGAACTAAGTACAGATCGCGTTCACACTGGAATAAGTCCCTGGGGGTGGATTAGGCAAATGAAGCCGCTGACGTCACTTTGTCTTCTTCTGCTTTGGGTTTATTGGCAGGCCGCAAACAACTTCACGGCGTATACTGCCGCCCAAAATCCTCGGCCGGAAGTCCCCGGAGTTGGGGACTGGCTTCAGTAGAAGCTGCTGGGAGTCCCAGCAGCTTCTACTGCAGCCTTCCGAGTAAATCGCCAGAATGCCGACACCTCCTCATCTCCACCGCTCCCATGTTTTATTTTGTGTTGCCATAAGTTAGTCTCTCTGTGTTTCTGCGCTGGGCTAATGCTAATGCTAATAATGCTAATGCGAGGATAATAAAATGGTGGCTTCACAACACTTTTTTTGAGTTTTACGGGGCGTGGTTTGCAATCCGCCCAGCCAATCAGAAATATAGCTCTTTTCTCACAAGAGAGCCGCATGAGAGTCCTTGCTCTCTAGCAGGGACGGAAAAAGGGGTAAAAAGGTTCTCATGAACTAATTTTAGTTCCGGCTCTTTTTGGTGTGAACGCGACATTTCGGAACTATATCGGAACTAAAGTGGGAAAAGTACTCCGGTGTGAACGCGGCTATTAGATCACCTTTATCTGACACTTTTATTGAAAGTGAGTTTATTGAAACAAAAAAAAGAAAGAATCCTGCAGCTACATTCACTTAGCAAAATCAATGTTGGTTTTTAAAAAAAGAGGAGTGAAAGTATCCTAAATAAAAAATAAAAATCTAAGCACGGCTATACCAAGTAGTGGACCACAGAAAACCATCATTTACAAATCATTAACCTGCAAAGTCTTCTTTAAATTAAATGTTGACTTCTTGGGAAATGATAGTATATGAACAGCTGGAAGGCAAAGCTTTCAATGGCGGTAATGTTGTTTCACATTTCTCCTTTCAACACTGAATGCTGGAGAATTTTCCATTCAATTCATTCATTCTTTAACTAGGTAACAATGATGTACAGAAATTAGCTTTGGTTTCACTCGAGACTCGGTGTTGTGAGACAGTAATTATATATTTTTGTAACATTAAGGGAAGAAACTGTAAAAATTATTTGCATACAATAACATTAATTCCACGACATGTAATCTGTTACTCTCAAAGCCTGTTGTTAAACAGTGAGGAGAAGAAGACAATCCAATGTCCTTCTTGTTTTTAGCTTGATGCTAACTATTAGTTGCTGCTGTTGCTCTTATAGGTCTCATATTATACTATTTATAGGCATGTATTATGGGTCTCAGATGTATACAAATATATAACAAACATGTCTATGATCTGTTTTGCTCAACATACAAAACAGATCATGCATTTTAGACATCCCTCAGTCATATCCCATTATTCCAGCCCTGTTAGAGAAACGCTGATTTTGGGTCCTTGGCTTGAAAAAAGAAAATAGGAGGGGGAACTAATGCCTGCTCAGAATTACCCTGCAGATACAGTTAAATTCTGCCGTGATTAAATGCCATATCATGTTCCAAACCACATCAAGGATTATTTCTGAAACAGTATGGAGCTCAAACGCTTTTTCTCTTGCGCATGGGTTTTCACACCAAAAGAGGGTAATGTGAAAATAAAGTCCATGGCTCAGTTGCCATAAATCGTGATCCCAAAAATCCCAAAAAGTGCAGTATGTGGAATACGACTCCTGATCATTTTTCAAGGACCTGGAGTGGTATTTTTCACCTGAGCGTACACACTCTCTAGATGAGCTGTGTTTCTAGTCTCAGCAGGGACGTGCACAGCCATTTGGAGGGGCTATTGCTCTAAACTTGAAAAAGGGCCTCCCCCCTCGAAAAAAAACACAACTTTTTGAAAATTCTAACTTGTTTTTAATGCAAAAGAAACCAAACAATTGTTTACATTAACTAATTTGAAGAGTAATTCACATTATCATCTCATATGAAAAAAAGCTAAGGCGACTACTTCCATTCAGTAGTTCATAAAAAGAAAACCAGGGACATTTTTTGTTTTGCGGTCCATATCTCATTAAAATATCTAATGTTACTAAATATTAAAGAGAAAATGGGGACAATTCTGTTTTAATGTAGTTTGAGCATTGTAACTGCTGTGCAGACATACTGATAAAATAGGGCTTCTAACTAATTACCTTAAATAAACTCACTAATTATTTAAATCAGTTCAATACGCATTATTCTTATTATTCTTTATGAGCGCAGTAACGGTACGGTATCTAATTACTTATTTATTTAGTATTCCATAACTTAATAACAGAGATGGTCAAACTGAAGTCGAGACATGGCAGAAATCCTACAATGAAGCGGGACACTGAAGTGTTCTCCTGAGAGAGGGCGATCAAGAGAAGAGAGAGAGGTCGAGGGAGTTTACAGATGAAAAGACACAGAAAGACAGAAGCACAATAACAAGTATATTTAGGTGTTTTTTGTAAATAACAGATGGTGTCAAGAGGAAGATAAGTCCCCTGGTTTGTCGCCTATACTCTAACTGTCATGAGAAAACTCAAAATCAATTTTCCAAAATCCGACACTAGAGGTGGTCTTTAACGCACCGGCAGATGACAGTGCTGACAAGCCAATGTGTGTTTTATCCATAGGCAGAGTTTGACATGTGCACTTGGGGGGGCAAACTTTTTTACTGACGTCAGTACACAGTCCCAACTATTGCGTGGGGTGCTACGGATACAGTAGCAATAAAGCCAGCGTTCACCGCACTGAGTATGACTTTTTCCACATACGAACACAACTCGTCCCGTCATGCACGCCTCATGCCCGCCGCACATACACACTCATATGAAAGGGGCGGTCTCTCCCTCCAACAACAGTGCATTACATAACTGTAAAACATAACTGTGCACATCTTATACTTATTTGATAACTACTATATCCCTTGGTTACTTGAACACGCTACAATATTATTAACCAGTGTCCTACTTAGTGCAGAAGTAGACGCCTTAAACGTCACAGAAATTGGACATTTAAAAAATTGCTGCATATTCATTAGGCCTACTGCTAATTATTGTAAAACAATAGCTGAATCACTTGTATGCAAAAAAAAAGCAAGGGAACTTGCCCTTAACCTCATACTTCACACACACACACGTCACAACATTCGACTGCTCAAAAATGAAATTATTTCAAACAAAACATGATATTATTCAGATTTGTATTGTAACAATCATTATATCACATCTATTAAAATATTGATATAAAGAAATATTTGTATTGGAACAGTTTTAGACGTAGTAATGATGTAACATATTTCAGCCACTAGGGGGGGCAATGCCCCCCCTGCCCCCCGCAAAATCCGCCTATGGTTTTATCGCGTGCATTTATCGAGACGCTACAAAAATTGTGGGCTTATCATGTTGATTCGGCCACAACAGAGGGGCAGGTCAGGGCAAACGGGCCGTTGCCCGGGCAACAATAGACGTACCTGTGCACGTCCCTGGGTCTCAGTGGGTGTTGCTGCGGGTCCAGTGTGAGGACCAACACTATGGCGTTATATTTGTGCCTCTATCCTGAGCACGCAATGAAACATGTTGAGCATAGAAAATGCTATTGAGCGCGCACTTGAACACTTTTGAGCACAGAGAAATATATTTTCTCTCATAAAACTCCTGCTCCGTGCGCAGGCAGACCGCTGCACGCGCTCTCTCTCCCTCGCTCGCTCGACCTCTCCAGCCTGTGCGCGCTCAACTTTGCCTGCGCGCTCGCTCAAATTGTCACAGCGTTACAAATGTGCCACAAAACCAACCAATCGGAGAACTCGAGAAGGTCAATTCTGATTGGCTGGCCGTCTCCAATCATATCTGAGATGAGAGAAGAGAGGGATTTTCATTTTCGGTTGCCATCAGGCTGTTGGCGTTCCTATTATCGTTGACATTTACAGGACATGACAGACTCGAACGAAGAGATTACTACGCCACAGTGTCAGGTGAGTTATACATTTCTAGTTTTCTGATATCACGTTATTGTTTGTAATACCTTTGACGAAACCTTTTATCCGATCGTTTCAGATAAGGGCGAGTTTGCTAGCCGGCAACATAGCTATATGGATAGTTTAAGCAAACAGCTAACAAACCGTAGCCTAATATTAGCGCTAGTATTAGACAAATATTGTCAATATAAATTGCCATTTATACCCATCTGCGCCAGCCGGTAATATTTACCTTATAGAACATTCAGTGATTTTCGCGCCATTGATCTTGTGCGAAGCAACGCCTGTTGTTTATTGCGGTTCCTAATAGAGAGAGAGAGAGAGAGAGAGAGAGAGAGAGAGAGAGAGAGAGAGAGAGAGAGAGAGAGAGAGAGAGAGAGAGAGAGAGAGAGACACTTTGCACATAACTCACGGTAGCGATCTTTCATGCAATCTGCACATACTAGATGTCATATGAACGCTGAGAGTCCACAGATTCTATTGGTATACGTTTCATCACTCTGCGATAAAAACGCACTCTTAACCCTGTGTTCTAGTATCATAAATAAAAGAACATTGTACCTTGACCCCTGGCGGTTCTAGTTTAACTGAAAATATGATCATGTTAATGTTACATCCTGAATTGATTTAGGGCGATGGTGCAGTTGAGTCAGCAGCCAGAAACCTGGTGTCTTTGCTCCTTAACACTATGGCCGCAAGCGGCTCAGGAAGGCCGACGGAGACAGAGCCTCCTGCACCTAGGAATGTAGTGCCAGTGACAGTGCCGCAAGAGATGGCAGGGTTCGTATTTCAGCCACATCATTATATTTTCGTTTTGCTTAAAAAAATTCAAAAAATCAATGTTGTTTTCTTAAGTCCAGTAGTCACATCGCTGACATGATTAAATTCAAATATGAACTTGGACTTGAACAAGACTTGGTTTGTAATAGCATTGGAAAATATATATAGCTAACATGTACTATTTAGATTTTTTGTGCAACACTTGATTGTTATAAATAAATATAAAACATATAATTTATTCCACAGATCTTTTCCAGGATATTTCAAACCAAACTTCCGTCGTGGTAAAAAGAGGTGTTTGACTGCCACCAAGCATCTTGTTAAGACAACAAGTAAAACAACTGCTTTACATTTTTATCTGTTGCCAAAAAATATCGCCCACACACCGTTGCCAACTGAGGAGCTTGAACTCCTCCAGGCAGGCATGGGAAGACAAACACTGACTCTTCCTGAAGATGGTGATCACACAGAGGTATCGTTTGTCAGTTCATTTGTTTGACTTATCATTAAAGTCAATTATTGTACTTCAGCGTATTGTCACCATCAATGTTTTTCTCTCTCTCTCAAGATTTTAAGGCTCCTGGCTGACACATTTCCAAAAATGGAGGGTCTATGTGGAGGATGGCTCTTGCATAAGGCTACAGGTTTGTGGGATTTTGTTTTGTTGAGTTTTCATATTACTATATTACTTGTTGGTGTGCATGAACCCTTCTGAGGTATTGATTACTTGTTGTAAGCATTAGAGGTGGCAGAATGACAAAACATGTTCTCTCTCTTTCTCTCAATTAAGGTGGCAGTGGAAGACGAAAGCTCACTGTCATTCCACCAGAAGCAGAGGGGTATTCTGTCAAAGCTCTGCGAGCTATGTCAGCAGGTGGCAAAGCCACTTTTTACATAGTACCACTTCAGGAGACATTGGACACCGCTCCACTGCCTCCTGACTCGCACTGCTTTGCAAAAATGCCAAAGAAGACATGTTTCCAATGTCATGAAGTGATGCCTTTGCAGATGCTTGCAGTACACATTAGGACATGCAGTGGAAAAATGTCCTCTGATGAGACTGTTGATGAGGTGAGAGCAAATTCTTTTTGTATTTGGTAAATTGCCTTTAGAAAAAGACGAGGAAAATATAAATTGTTTATTGAAATAAATGACTTTTTTGTTAATCTGCAGTCCTCTGATGAATTGTGTATCGTGGAGAACGCTTGCAAGGTACAGTAGAACAGCACACAACTAAACTGCACAATCAGTTTAGTTTAGTGTTTCAGCTGTTTGTAACATGGAGCATATTTCTTTCAAACTAGGTGGTGTGTCCAATTTGCACCAAAGAATTCCCAGACGATGAAATCACAGTCCATGCTAGTCTATGTGGAGAGAGGTGATCTGTCTTATTCTGCTCTTTGTATCATAAACATTATATTTGATAGATGTACCACCTGTAGAATGTCTACATATTCAGTGTTTTAAACTGCATATTGTTTGTGCAGCTAATTGCTTAATAGCTTATTGCCTTAATAGCTTTGGTTTGAACACTTGCAAGATATTAAACTAAATCTGCATTCACTCTCTTTATAGCCTGATGCAGATTTCATCATGATGAACTGCCAGCCACGTTTTAGCGAAAAAGGGACGTCTAAGGAGAGAACTGAGAGGAAGGTGATCAACTTCCTGCAAGATTTCTTGCAGGAAGTTGAAATGTCAGGTATGATATACTGTAGAATGCAGTACACATATGAATGAATGCTTTACTGATTTGAATGTACTGAGCACATACCTAATAAATGTTCTTGGATATTTGCTTTTCTTAATTTGTGTTATTTAAAATATACATCCGTCACAGATGGGGAGACAGACAGTGCAGCTGGTGACAAGGAGCCTCTTGCAGTGCCACACGTGCTCCAGTGGATGACAGGGCAGGCCCACATCCCCATCCTCCCTGATGAAAAGAGACATTTCAAAATAACATGCAAATTTGACCATGACTGCAGGGAGCGGCTAGGAGATCACTTAATTTGTTACCCAATTGTGAGTGCGTGCACTAAAACTGTGACTTTTCCAGTAAAGCATCTCAGCACTTACACTGACTTTAGAAGAATCATGGGTGAAGCAGTGAGATATGGTGGTGGATTCCACAGAGTTTAAAACAACTAGCTCTACTCAAACTAAGGCAAGAGCTGAGTGTATATATGTTTAAATATATTTGTTAATGTTTGATGAAGTCATGCTTTTATTAGTTGGGAAAGCATACATTGTTACAAAGTTTTTTAACAAAACATCAGACAAGCAGAAAGGCAAATAAGGACCAATGGTTGGGCTCTGTGTATTCTCAACAGATATCTGTCAAACAAGGTTGTTGTAATCAGCTAATGTGTACATGTCTTAAGCAGCAGATTATGATTCCATGCATAGGTCAGCTATGTCGTCGTGTGGATGTTGAGATCTTCATACAATATGCATTTTAAGGTCTAATTATACAATCAAAACCATCTGCATCAAGCTAATAAAATTGATGATTCCCCCCTAGACATGTTTTAAGATGTGTATAACATAATCTATAAATATGCAAATAAGTGTTATTTCAGAAGTATAACTGCTGGTCACAAGAGGCTTTGTACTTTAAGCTGCATTTCTTTAACAATAATAAGCAACAACACATTAATTACCTTCCTTGAGTAGCCATCCACTCCACCAAAGACCACAATATTGTACCTGTTCAAAAGGGAAAAAGGTTACTATATAACTAAGGTTGTTCTTATTATATACTCCCAACATTCACTGTGTAGGTAATTGCATAAACAGGATATTTTACTCTACCTTATCAGTTTATGATTTGTGTCCATGTGGACCAGGGAGAGAGGGCCTCGCACGGAATAACTTCTTCGCACAACACACCCTAGTTCTGTGATCCGTCTGAAGATCCCAGCAGCATCAACACGATGCATAGAGGCCATCATTCTCCACCACTGAACACGGAGGCCCATTGAAACCAAATGGCCTTGAACCATTCAATAACCAGCATTTGGCATCTGACTTTTAAAACCTAAAATTACGTTGTCAAGTTCTTGGTCAGTCATTGTGCTGTATGATCCTCTTATAGACAAGCCAAATTCTTGCATTCTCCTGTAAATCGTTCTTCTTGAAACGCAGAGGCATTTTGCAATGCAGGAGACTGGCAGATGTGTGTTCAGCAAATGTGTTAGTTTTTCTCTCTCTATCACAATTTTGGGTTGACCAGAACCTGGACCAACTTCTGTTTCCTGTTCTACAATGGGCATAGACCTTGCGTTAATTTCCAACCGGACAACATGATGTAGGTTTCGTATTGCTTCTGTAATCTCTGATACACCTCCTATCTGCTCATGGAACGATTCAAACATAATCAGCTCATGGCGAGTCAGGAACTCCAAATAATCCACATTTAGTGGTTGCTGGTTCAAGGCTGATTGCAGTTTGGTGAGAAGTCTTTCCATCAACTGCTGTCTCAATATGTCCTGTTGGACAGACAGAGCTCAGATTAGTTAAGAAGAGGGACTCGTTGTTAGTCATATAGGTGACTGATAACGAGCTATGAGATGTGGAAGCTAGTAATAACGTTACATTTACCCCTTATATAATATCAAATAATAATTAGTTTGATAAAGTTTATCCACAAAACAAGTTAAATTATCTCCTTAAAATTACATCTACTCCTCCCTCCTTAAAAATGTCAGAACCTATAAATATGCAAATATGTTTCATTTCACAAGTTTAACTGCAACACGATGCCTCCTAGTTCACTGTAAAGTCAATTCTCAGTATTTGTGCACCAGAGGCTTTATATTTCAACATCCAAATCTTATTTTCAATGAGCACAAAGCAACACTTTCAGCAGATTAATATGAAGCCTCTCTCTCTCATCATCTGAGAGCTCAAAATCTGAATCTCCCTGAACTATCTGGTACAGAAAAAGTCTGCTTCAGTTCCGTCTCCTGCAACAATATTGAGTCATTAAGTCCATGAAGACGGTCCTGACGTCCACTAGAATGGACATTTATAAAAGGGCTGTTATTTGAAAACTTGAATTATTTAATTGCTTTCAGAACTAATTATATAGTTCCTCACATGTTAATAAACAAGAATATATATGATTTTTCATGGTAAAAATTACAATTATTCAACAATATTTGACTTCTCCTCCTGCTTCTATAACATTTTGTTTTTGGTATGCCAGCCATTTTGGATGAAAAGAAAGAGGGACTTCCCAGCATGCAATTTTAACCAATGACACATCACTGGAAAGACCAGGATGTCCTCTGTACAGTACATCAGGGATTGATAGAGTAGCTCAAAAGAGTAAAAGGAGATGCGTGTTAACAAAATGTCCACTACAGAGGACATTTTCAATGGGCTGGGTCCCAGGAGACAACTAAATCAAAAACGACTTACATGTGGCCTTGCTGTGACATTTTGTTGCTGTTCATTCGACATTGTCGGATGTTGTGGCCAGCTGGGATTGCTAGAGAAGGATGAGTCAAACTTTAGTTACTCACACAACAGCCGATGTCTCAAGATAAGAAGACATATAGGGTAATGTTAATCCTACAGCCCTATAATACAGAAAAATAAAAAGCATTTCTGAAATATGAGTCAATAATTACAAGAACAAATCTACTATAATCAGTCATCTTTTTATTTTTTATATAAACAACATATAGCTATGTTGCCGGCTAGCAAACTCACCCTTATCTGAGACGATCGGATAAAAGGTTTCGTCAAAGGTATTACAAACAATAACGTGATATCAGAAAACCAGAAATGTATACACAAGTTATTGAGCCGTTTCCGCTCTACATCCTGAACTCCTCCCTTCGATGCAATGCACTTCCGTTTTGGCGGACTGGGTTTGTTTTGCTAGCTAGCTCCGTTGTGCCGACAAAGCACTGATATCGCAGAGACAAAGAGGATATAACAATTACAACATGAAGAAAAGTGGTTCGGGAACTACGTGTGCGGTAGTTGGTTGCAATCACTCGAGAAAGCACCTGAACGAGTGGTTAGATAGAGAGTGCTACGACCACAAACCAGCACCCAGCACCCAGCCATGTTGTTCATTAAATACAGATAAACACAACAAATACTGCATGCATTGTATTTTTTAATATTATATATGAATATTTTCATAGTGATGTAATTGTGTGGGCTGCTTTTATATTTTAATTTGTAATACCTGTTAGGATTAAACATGTGATCTTTCTTGTTGAAGCCATTTCTTTAGTTTCCTCTCAACAATTAATTAATTCAGTGTTATTTATGTACAGTATGAGCTTAATATGAATGACGAACTGTGTTAAAAGAAATTGTAGCACTCTAAGGAACATATGAAATGCAATAATGCAATAACAGTGCAATAATGAAATTAAATTACATCAAACTTTATTTTCACTCAAACAGTACAGGCACATATGATATATTGCACAGCATAAAGAGATCATGTAAATTGTGCATTATGTAAACAACAGACAACTGTTGGCTCCTGTGGGCATGACCTAAATAAGGCAGTTTATTTTGGTTTTAAAATGCTGAGATATTTACTGCAGAACTGTAACCTTCCCTCAACAAAATCGTCAACAATTTTCGGGAGCATGTGGGCAAAGTAGAATGTGCGCAGCCTTATGATATGCCTTCAGACTGTCCATTGCTTTTCCATCTATTGCCATGGATTGAACGAAGTAGGAGCAAATTTTGCTGTACGTTATGCTGGGCCACGTCGTCATGTTATCCTCCCAGTTTTGCACTGAATTCGGGTGGGGGAGAGTAACGCCATCTCCAGTCAAAGAAGTAGAATCGTGTTCCCAAGCTAGCATCACTGTTAGCATCGAAATCGCTGTGTTTACACCAGTGCCCGTCTGACTGTTTACACCGGTTTACACCGACAGACGCTGTGCAAAAGACTTCCGGCGGAAATGAAGTGCATTTGTGTAGGGTTATGGCGCTACCCGTGGTTTGTCGCGTAAACTTGTCTATAACTCACCTGACACTGTGGCGTAGTAATCTCTTCGTTCGAGTCTGTCATGTCCTGTAAATGTCAACGATAATAGGAACGCCAACAGCCTGATGGCAACCGAAGATGAAAATCCCTCTCTTCTCTCATCTCAGATATGATTGGAGACGGCCAGCCAATCAGAATTGACCTTCTCGAGTTCTCCGATTGGTTGGTTTTGTGGCACATTTGTAACGCTGTGACAATTTGAGCGAGCGCGCAGGCAAAGTTGAGCGCGCACAGGCTGGAGAGGTCGAGCGAGCGAGGGAGAGAGAGCGCGTGCAGCGGTCTGCCTGCGCACGGAGCAGGAGTTTTATGAGAGAAAATATATTTCTCTGTGCTCAAAAGTGTTCAAGTGCGCGCTCAATAGCGTTTTCTATGCTCAACATGTTTCATTGCGTGCTCAGGATAGAGGCACAAATATAACGCCATACAACACAAGCGTAGCAGGAGGACAGAGGCGGAGCTAAAGCTTCATCATCGGTTGGATCCTGAGTCCGGGCTGGAGCTACGAACTGGAACATAACAAAACATTGATTTATCAAAGGTTGTTTGTATACTATTGTATTTTTTTTGTATTGTACTATTATATTGTATTTTTATACGTCATATATTCCGCTTCGCGTCGGGCCGAACCACGCCCCTTAGCTGTGATATAATGAGCATATACCACGGCCTGTCGTGAGCTATTGCTTAAATATACTACATGTTGCCCTGTGGACCAACGTAGCCACTCCGTCACAGCGGACAGAGCTGCATCATGTAGCGCTGCAGGTGTGTCTCCGTCAGCAGCAGTTGATCTGATCTCTGATGTCTCTCTCTCTCGCGTCCGATTAGACTTCAGTCAAGTTTATTTCCATATCTATCCGATCTAGCTAGTTCTGGCCAGCGCCATATAGACTGGTTCTGGCTTATGATATGACTGCCTGCTTATCAAAGGACACCAAACAATAAGCGTTGCTTGGCAACGGGGCGCAGCATGCATTTGTTTACATGAAGGTTCAAAATGTCCCCACCCTTCAGGAGGATACATCTCTTTCTCCACATTAGATGTTTCAGACGGTCTGCAATGACATTAAACAAAACTGGAGCAAGTCTAAATAAAATCACACCTTTTCATTTAAGTAAAGGGGAGCAAAATGCGTTGAATTACCTAGAGTAGTCTTCTCCTGCTTCTCTTCTTTGCTTGGCGCCAAAGCAGCAGTTACTTGCCGTTGTAAATATTTTTGCGATCCCACAATGCAGCGCGGTTCACGTCATTTGTTGTGTTATCATCTGGTTATCACAGAAGATGGTCTGAATACAGTATTTTACTATGAAATAATACAGTAACATGTTGTGAAATCCTGGTAATAATTTATCCTGTACATTCAAAGTAATTAACTGTGCCTGCATTGATTTTGCTGTGAAATTCAAAATTACAGTATTATATTGGGAACATTACAGGTAAAGACTGCAAAGTGGTAAAACAGTAATGTATTGTAAATATTACAGCTAAATATTGTCACACACACACACACACAAACACACACACACACACACACACACACACACACACACACACACACACACACACTTGGACTGTGCGCACTCAAACACACATGGATGATAAAGATTTGTTTTTAAATTAAAAAAAAAGGAAGTGGAGAGATTGTAAAACAAATGTGATTGATTGTTCTGAGTTTATTGCTGATGTGTTCTGATCCGGCTATTATTGAAGTGTCTCTGCTAGGTGCACTATTTGTTGTTGAAATCATTTGATTAATGTTCTGATTGAAGGTCAACAGTTTAATGGCAGTATTGATCCTGTGTTGTTACTTAACAAACGGAAGGGAGATGTTACAGGGTGGTTTAGGCTAGGTTGCAGCTCCACCCTGTGGACGTATTGTGCCTGTGTTATATATCTGCCTCACGTGACTATACCTCAGTTGTATGATTACCTGCTTAATGTGAATACACGGCGTTGAGACACAGCCTGACTTGCCTTGTTTATTAATGCACCTACATCTACAAACAAAAGATGTCCCCCGACAAACTAAGCCTATAGCAGCAAAACTCAGCAGAAATATAATCAAATCAGCAGCAGACATGTTGTACCCCTAAGGCCTTCTGCATGCACAATAGAAATAAAACAGGGACTCACTCGTCAAAAGAGGAGAAAAAAAAGAAAAGTTTTTCTATAAAAGAGTGAGATACTGTTTATGTAAGATTGGTTGCATGTAGCAGTGGTTCACGACTTTGAGCTGGTCGCCATTCTAGATACTATTATTATATTTAGTAGGTACCCCGTCACTCAGATGGGATAGTTCGCCTACATATTCTTTTTGTAACTCTATAACTCACCCTTAATATAAATGCATTTAAACATTTACACATATTGTGAGCGAACGTAATAAAATGAAGACTCACTTCTAGCAGTTTCAACATCTTTTGTTAAGACTAGAGCTCTTAAAGAAACACTTGAGCTCGCCTGTCTTTCATAAGCTGCAACAAGTCTGGAGGCGGGACACCAGGATTATGAAAATGTATTTGGAAATGGTTTTTTTTGTGTACATAATGTGCAACCCCTAATCTTTCTACGTACCTCCTGCAACCCCCCCAACTACCCCTAGGGGTCCCCCTACCCCTGGTTGGGAAACAGAACTATGAGTTTATTTGTTCTTGTTGAGCTTCTCCATGAGTTGAACCGTGATGACAGCCGACACCATGATGATCAGACCCACAGAGAACACACACGTCTTCACCAGGCACACAGATAACCCCTCTGGATCTGAAACACAACAAACAGAGAGTTTCATATCAAAACCGACACAGAGATCCAGACTGAGACGCACAACTGAGTGGAAGCAGCAAATCAGGTATTATTCCTTTATTTGGATAACAGTTTGATACTTTACAGTTTGCAAGTACTTTGAGTCCTACATTGTGAAATACTTGTAAAATACTTGCACTGCGAAAGTGTGGTTGAGTTTTACAGACATCATGCATCATGCAATGTCAAACGGCATGTTGGCGGTTTAATGTTGAATTAATGTTTATTCTGTTCTTCAAATATGCAGATATTTTTGTACTTATACAAATATTCAAGTTCAAAGGTTTATATAAAGGTTCTACATAGGTTCTGTATATATGAGACAAACAGCACATGATATGTGTCAAACATGATGTACTGAATTAATTGTTTTATTTAAAGTTTCTTCAAATTCAATTCTTGTAGTTTTAAGTTCACATTTACTCCCTGCAGCCTGACAGAGCAGGTTATTAATTCACAAATAAGTTTTGTTAAACTTTAAATTCCAAACTGTGTGTTATTATCAGGAAGTAGTTTTTCTTAAAGTCTTTCGGGCAGACATCTTTGATTATTATGGTGTCGTTGGTCCAGCTGACATGGTTGCTATGGTTACATATGATCGATCCACTTGACTGGTGGACCTGGAGAAAAGTATCAGGGATCCCTCTGACCGCTCTCCTCCCTCCTGACTGCAGGTTCTGGTTTCACATGAGAAAGTGCTGTTGATGTGAGAGTCCTGTGAGCTGCAGGTCACAGTGAAGCTACAGGAGGAAGAGCTTTCAGAGACAGAGCTCACTGTGAGGAGAGGGAGAGACGCTCGATCTGAGGAGGGAAGAAGCAGGGGAAGAGTTTTAGAAACAAGACCACAGAAACTCTATCAGTGTTTGAGAGGTTAACAAACCTAACTTGAACTTTGACGCTATATTTAGCTAGTTCTTCTGTTGTTTCCTTTATCACTCGAGCAGTATAAACTCCACTGTCTGCCTCTTGGAGATTCTTCAATTTCACAGAGAAATTGTTCACAGGAAACTCAATCCTTCCATCGTAATTAGCAGCGACTTTTTTGTCCTCAATTGAATCTTAGTATGTTACTTTTATTATATTTCCAGAAAAATAAATCAAATTCCTCAAGAACACAGCTTTGATGACATTCAGGAGCACATCCTCTCCCTTCAGCACAAACACAGGAGTCCCAGCACTGATCCCTGTCAAACAGTAGACACATCATACAGTAAATATCACACACAATATACTGTATGGATATTACTATATTTGTGTATTTTATTCATGACAATTATCTGATCACAATGAAATCCAGGCTTAACATTCAACCCAGTGACAGTAATAGTCATAGCTATCATAGTTTTTATTCAATTCTTTTTGAGTCCACTTGTTTCACTGGGACTTTCTTCAACCTTGTCCTTCATTTTCCTCTTCTCACTCTCACCAGTTTTGCTCCTTCTAAGTGCCCTTGAGCTATAACCTCTAATTGTTCTTAATTGCAGTGTAGCATAGCAGAGACAACATTGATGAACCAGAGAAGCAAAGTATTGTAATGTATCAAAAAACTCAAAATAATTTCACATTATAATAACATTAAATTCAGTGTGCTGGTTTTATGTAATTTTCTACAGAACATTTTTTTTCTTTATACTTTTTCTGTTTTAAATGTTTTATTCAAAGATAATTGGCTTCTAATGCAAAGCACTGACAACCAGGCTCTGTTTTCTGCATTTTGTCCCTGAGTAACCGACTGTTTTTATGGATAAACGATGAATTGTTATAGACAGTAAGAAGCGATCAGTTTTTTGACTGCAAATAAATTAACTTGAGAAAACTCCACATGTCAGTTTTTGATCTTACAATCTTGCAATAAAACTATTATAAATGTTAAACAGAGTATTGTTTTAACATCCTGTAATAAAATACTTTATTCTGAGTTACCTTTCTCTGGAATTCTTAGACATCACTTCCTCTTCTTTCGTTTGTGAGCACTTCATTTCATGGTTATACAAACAAAGGAAGGTTATCTACCCCTGACATGTTTTAAGATGAAACATCTCAAATAACTTGTTCTGAGTACATTTTTCAAACTGAAGAAGCCTGCTCACATACTTGAGCTAAATCTGATAAATGTTAAAACATTGAATTAGACTTGATTTTATCGTACCTTGTGCCTCAGTGCAGACCAGCAGCCCCAGAGTCACGAAGATGAACATCACAATCTCTGTCTGTGTGCTTCCTGTTTGGCTCTAAAACCACCAAGTATTTTCACAGTTGGGTTTTTTCCTTTTAAAACCACACAATCTTTTGCATGATGTGAAGACCTTCACTTCTATTTGCACCTTACCAACAAACAAACAAACAAACTCTGCTCCATTTTGCAAACAAGCAAAAGGTGTTATGTTATCGAAACTCTAAATGTACATTGTTAAAACACAATTCTGCAATATTCTTTCATGCATATCACATCTGATCACAACTTTGCTTCCTATGTTTACGCACTTACAAGTTAACCATGTGACTTGCTGAGCCAAGCAGTTGGTACTTCTGCATTTTCTTACTCAATACATACTGGGAGCAAAATACTTTCAAAAGAAAGCTGCACTTGGGATACATGTTTCTGCAAACTGTGTGATAGTTGTGTGAAAAGTAAAACACAGAAACGTACAGATAACTGTTTTAAGAGAACCAGAAAAGTTTTAGTCCAGAACAACAACAACAAAAACTAACATCACGCATTATTTGAATGTTGTCTTATTCTTACTTCCTATTCATCTAGAGTTTTGTGTAAGGACAGAGAGCCATGGAATAAAAAACAAGACACAAGCCGACTTGGATCAGAATCACTTCCCCATGCAACACATCTTACGGATTGAGGTCGTATTTTAAACCTTTCACTTTTGTTTACTTTCTTAATTCATGTGAATCACAAGGTAAGAACTTTATTTTATATTTCCTGTTATTGATCAACATTTTTTTGTTTTCAAATTTAATGTTGTTGTACTGTAGCTCTACTTAAGCAATATACAGTCAGTAAGATTATACCCTTTATGTGTTATTTTTTTATTTAATACTGATAAAAAAAATGTTGCTCAATGTTATGGTGATGCTAATAAAATGTAAAATTGTATTGAGATATTTTGATATATACAGTTATGTCGGTAATGTAAAGGAAATGTTTCTCTAAAAGTGAATATGGATACATGCTGGTTTCAAAGACATAATAATAATAATAATAATAATAATAATAATGCATTACTTTTTTATTGGAGACGCCCCTTGATCTGATGAACAACGCTCTAGCCCATTGTGCCAACACCACCCCGACATGAGCAACAAAGCTTTGATGACAGGAAACTGGTGGCTCACAAAACGCTGTGACTCTAAGCACGTATCACACTTCCGCAACGCATTTGCAAAATGAAGTCGTTTGTTACATTTCTATTTGTCGTTTATGAGCTTTGTTTATGTGGATCACAAGGTAAGAACATTATTTTGTTGTCTTCTTTTGTTGATCTACTTTTTTTTGTTTTCACAGTCAAAGTTGTTGTACTGTATACTACTTAAACAATATAAGATTAGAAACGTAACGTTTTTTGATTCCTATATTTCAATTAGGTAGTATTTAGAAATGTATGCAATTATTAGTTATCTGCTTATTGTCATTTAATAAAGTAGAAATACTAATTAAATGTAAAATTGTATGTAGATATTTTTGATATATACAGTTATGTCGGTTGAAACCACATCCAGACACAAAGTCCTGGTGATGTAAAGGAAATATATCTTCATTGTAAGTGAATGTGAAATACAGCAGAAACTTGAACTAAAATCTCCAGTCATCAGGATTATTAAATAGTATCTATACTTTTATGAATATGTTGATCCATACAAAGATTAACATTTTATTTTAAACACTTTTGTGTGGTGGTACGCACTTTTTCAGTCCTTTCAAGTAACAGTTTAGATATGTTGTATATTATAAATATATAAATGTCCATCAAAGTTTTGTGATAGAAATGTGTAGTCCCAAGCACATAGAAATTGCCAGATTAAAACTTGCATATGTTTGGCAATTTGCACAATTACAATAAATTGCGTTAATTAAAATAAACGTACTATGTAAACAATAGCTACAAAAATTCTTGGCCGATTTGGAAAATCTTGAAGTGGTTTGGCAGTTATTGAGGACGCTGAATCTATTTCGGACAGTTTCAGGATCAAAAGTGGCAGTTTAAACCAGCAATGTACTCTTGGTGGCAGATTTTGATTACCATGTGTTGCGATCATTGGATATAGAGAGGATGAGAGGCAAATTATTATTTTTGCTTTGGACAATTATTTTTCAAATAAATACTGTAGATAATCTGTCCAATCCAAATGAATGCCCTACATTTTTTAAATCAACCTGAAATGAATCAAAATCAGTGCAAATATTGGCATATTCCTTTCAATTACCCCCAAACCAGGGCCACCTTAATGCACGGGCTGAATTCCAGGGGCCTACGGAGATCGGGGGCCTATCATGAGCCAATAAAAAAAAAAGTTTTTTTATTTTTGATGTTTTTACATTTTTTTAAATAAACAAAGTCTTGGCTTTCAGAATATGAAACTTTTATTTCGAAAATCACACGATAAATACATTTTTGAAGCTTGTAAAGGGAAGAAGACAGCTCTCCGCTGAAATTATGAATGTAAGGCGTAGAGTAATCATAAATAACACGGCAGGGTCCGTTACAGTTTGTTTTCATCTGATTTCAAATAAACAAAGTCTTGGCTTTCAGAATATTAAACTTGTTTCGGCAAATTCAGATGATAAATACAACTTTGAAGCTTGTGCCGGCATAATTACAAGCGGAGAACGGAGTAACTTACAATACACACAAACGCAAAAATACACACACACACTCACTCACTCACTCACTCACTCACTCACTCACTCACTCACTCACTCACTCACTCACTCACTCACTCACTCACTCACTCACTCACTCACTCACTCACTCACTCACTCACTCACTCACTCACTCACTCACACACACACACACACACACACACACACACACACACACACACACACACACACACACACACACACACACACACACACACACACACACACACACACACACACACACACACACACACACACACACACACACACACACACACACACACACACACACACACACACACACACACCCTCTTGAGCTTCCCCCAGACCAGTAATCAAAACGAAAATATCTTCCCTCCGTAGTATTTTCATCATTTGCTCCGCTAATAACCAATCAGATCGATGGATTCCAGAGATTTTTCTCAAAAATGATGACTCCGAAACAGTCAGTGGGCACCACTTAACAGCCAATCAGAATGAGAATATGTTTCACATGTGACTTATTCAAATTGCGAGTGATTGAGTGACAGATGAAGGTTGTTTAGGAGACAGATGAGTTCTGTACCGGGCAGGGGCCTCGGAGCCAAGTAGGCCGTCTGGTTCTGATAGCGATGGAGTAGCAGGAGAGGAAAAACTGACAGGAGGGACATTATCTGTTGGAGGAGATGGAGAGGACGACGAGGACTTGCTACGTGGAGGGGAGCCAACGGCAACCGGACAAATACATGAGGGAGGACTAGGCGCGCGTAGAGCAGAGTGGAGAAGTGCGATCGCAGAGCCTATAAATGACTTTGATTTGTTGTTTAAATAGGGGGCCTACAAAACCTATCAGCCCCAGGGCCTGATGGCAGGTTAAGGCGGGCTTGCCCCAAACAACTCAAAAATGGTCAAAGTCGGCCAAGCCATTTTTTTAAACTATTGTCCACATAGGCTATAATGGTAATTCATGCTAATACATTACATTACATTGCATTTAGCGACTTACAATAAGTACGTTCGACCAGGAAGATACTTGAAGAAAACAGAATCATATAAGTGCATCAGGTTTCATAGAGCCAAACATTTCAAATGCTACTCAACTGGCTTTAGATAAGCCAGCCCTTTATTAGTATACAATAAGTGCTTTGTTAATAGTTCTATCTCTCGCAGTGGAGTCGAAAGAGATGGGTTTTCAGTCTGCGCCGGAAGATGTGTAAGCTTTCTGCTGTCCTGATTTCAATGGGGAGCTCATTCCACCATTTTGGAGCCAGGATAGCAAACCCACGTGTTTTTGCTGATGGGAACTTGGGTCCCCCTCGCAGTGCGGGTGCAGCGAGCTGTTTGGCTGATGCAGAGCGGAGTGCACGTGCTGGTGTGTACGGTTTAACCATGTCCTGGATGTAGGAAGGGCCAGATCCATTCGCAGCATGGTACGCAAGTTCCAGTGTCTTGAAGTGGATTCTAGCAGTTACCGGAAGCCAGTGAAGGGAGCGAAGGAGCGGCGTGGTGTGGGAGAATTTAGGAAGGTTGAAGACCAGACGAGCCGCTGCATTCTGGATGAGCTGCAGAGGTCGGATGGCGCATGCAGGTAGACCAGCCAGGAGGGAGTTGCAGTAGTCTAGGCGTGAGATGACGAGAGCCTGGACCAGAACCTGCGCAACGGGGCCGGCGCCACGAGGGGGCAAAAGGGGGCATTGCCCCCTCAGTTGTATTATTTGCCCCCTCACTTTGAGCATCATTCATCCATCAAAAAGTACAATAAATGTCACAATTATTAAATAACTTTAAATAATTTGTTTCCACAATACACGTTAGGCCTACTATGTTTAGATCAGATATGTGGGCAGGCAGTCAAGCAACGTGTAAAAAAGCCTCAACCCCAAGTGAGCTAGTCTTAATGTTAGCGTGTGCTTAGCTGTAAACACAGTCGGATGGGTGACCAAAACGTCCCCGTTTTCGGTGGCTGGTACCCGGTTGAAACTCCCGAAAATGTTCCCGTTTTTGAACGTGCGTTAAAAAAAATAGAGCAAGGTGAAATCAAATGTTACATGTCAGTAAAAACAGAGTAACAGTGTTGTGCCTGTTTGTAGCGTTAGCGTATTTCTTCTTCTACTACTTCTTCTTCTTCTTCTTCTTCTTCTTCTTTTGTCTTTATTGGCAAATCACTTCCCCTTGGAGCATATATCGCCACCTACTGTTGATTTATTAAATGTTCATATTAAATCCTTGTCCTCAGACCAGTGTTTTTGAGGAACTTGAAGATCAGCTTGTTTGCTTAATTTCTTGATTTACTTTCGTATATTGACATCAACAAAAAATAAGACAAACAACTACAGATAGCACCACACGTGATGGTTACTTGTTATTATTTAGGGCTGTATGGATCAGGTTTTTGCCAAAGCGAGCCCTTTTAGTAGAATAACAACCTGTTATGTATTATATCAACCATATTGGTACAATGAGCGACATCTCGTGACGGATTTTGGAACACTGATTTGATTTTTCTCATGGCAGTTAGACTCTAGAGACAAACCAGGGGACTTTATTTTTATTTTTAATCTGTGTCTGTCCATTTGGTGTAGTATTTGATCCAATATTACATTTGGTTTATATATTAGTCACTTTCTTATGAAATGCCAGGTTTTAGTCCTTGATTTGAATATTCAATCCTGAAAATAAAAAATCAACCAGATTAATGTTTATTTAATCCTGACTTGACTAGAGGTAAGTAAATCTGTATAGGAAGACGAGTTAAGGGATAGAGGAGAAAAGGTTATGGTATAATTACAGAGCCTGTCCATTTATAAATTGAGGAAATCAATGTTAGTCTGTTAAACAAAGTTCAGCCATCTAATAATGTACTATCTAATATTAAAGATCAGAGGAAAAGAACAGAACGACAGAGGTAAATCCAGAATAACAAATAAAGAAGCAAAGAGATTGTAAAGCAGTGAGAAGGAAAAAAGCTTGGTGTGTCAATTCATTACATTGCAAGTATTTTTCGTTGTTGTGAAAAGAAAATCGCCCCCTCAGATTTTTTAACAGCCCCCTCAGTCATTTCATCCTGGAGCCGGGCCTGCTGCGCAAGATTTAATAATAATTATGCTGATTGTGCAAATTGGCCAATATATGCAAGTTAGCATCCAGCAGTTTCTATGTGCTGTGTACCTCTAACATAACACTTTGGTGTACTCAACATTTCCAGATTCACAATAGGATGCTGGCAATTCGATATTTAACCTTCAGAGTAGATGGTTTGAGACAGATTATAACCAAGTAGAAAAGGAATAAATGCTTCTCCTCTGTCAAATCTGGGGAACAATAGTATTAGTAAAGAGGGGGTCAAATATGCAAGGTGTAAGAAAGTCCCCTGTTTTTCATACGAGACCGAATGGAAATAATTTGTCATATGGAAAAGAAACATAAATACTAAAAGCAAGATTTAAGTCAATCAATGTTTATTTTTATTTATTTTTTCAACTGAAAAAAGTTCAACTGATAAACACCTCGAAGCAGCTTCAAGGGTCAAAGCTAATCCAAGATTTTTTTAAAAGACACAAGATGAAGGTATTTTATAATCACATATAAAAGAATAGAGAAATATTCAGTTTTGAACCAATAACAATGTAATGTCTGTGATATTTACTGTATGGTGTGTCTACTGTTTTACAGGGATCAGTGCTGGGACTCCTGTGTTTGTGCTGAAAGGAGAGGATTTGCTTCTGAATGTCACCAAAGCTGTTGTTCTTGGGGATTTGATTCTTTTTTCATGGAAATTCAATGACAAAACATTTGTATTAACAGTTAACCCTCGCAACAATCCAGATGTATCTCCTAATTACACTAGAAGGATTGAGTTTCATGTGAATAATTTCTCTGTGAAATTCAAGAATCTCCAAGAGGCAGACAGTGGAGTTTATACTGCTGTAGTGATAACGCTTGTAGGAGGCGAAACAGAAGCAGCTAAATACAAGATCACAGTTCAAGGTAGGTTTGTTAACCTCTCAAACACTGATAGAGTTTCTGTGGTCTTGTTTCTAAAACTCTTCACCTGCTTCTTCCCTCCTCAGATCGAGCATCTCTCCCTCTCCTCACAGTGAGCTCTGTCTCTGATAACTCTTCCTCCTGTAGCTTCACTGTGACCTGCAGCTCACAGGACTCTCACATCAACAGCACTTTCACATGTGACACCAGAACCTGCAGTCAGGAGGGAGGAGAGCGGTCAGAGCGGATCCCTGATACTTTTCTCCAGGTCCACCAATCAAGAGGATCAATCATCTGTAACCATAGCAACCATGTCAGCTGGACCAACACCACCAAAATAATCAAAGATGTCTGCCACCAGCATGATGGTAAGACTGAAAGAGAAACTACTTCCTGATAATAATACACAGTTTAGAGTCAGAACATCAGAGCGTAAAAGTTTTTTTTTTAATCAAAAACTTTTATATGTCTGTAAATAAGATACATTTTATTCCGCAGTTTGAAAAATGCTGTAAATTGGGTTTGTTACAAATATTGTAAAATCCATGTATTACTCTGTTTTTCAGGCTCTAAAAACATTAAAGGAAGAGTTTCTTTTTACCTCATTGAACCAATTACAAAAAAACATTTTCAGTGCAAATATTGCTAACTGTTTTTGTCCTCGTCTTCTGACCTCTTTTAGTTTCCGCTGCTGTGAGCAGTGTTTTTTAGACAGGACAAGAAAACTAGAAGAGTGCATAAAACCAAATGAAAAGCTTGTTTTTCTTAATGGCATGTTTCAGTTAAACCTGTATAAAAAAAAATGATGAGCCTTGTCTTTCAACTAGAATGAAGTGTTTTAATTAAGTATTTTGTAGTTTATGAAACTAAACTGGGAATTAGTCGGTGAAATTGGGGAAGTTTCTGCTCCAGTAATTTGACAAGCAAAACAAGCTATCTTTAGCGTTGCTTTGATTAAACAAGAGCCAGGTGGTGTTTTCTTATTCAGTGACCTTTGGAAGGTTGGTAGTTTCACATTGAACTGAATAACTGTTTGGTTTAACATATTAGGGTTAAAGCAAACAAACAAAATTATTTTAACATTTTTGTAAAATAAAATCTAACAGTTTATGAATTTAACCAAGCATTATAATGTGGCTCATGTTTTTATTTACAGTTCCTCACCAACCAAACATTGTTCCAATTATTTTGGGAGTATTCTTCACAATTCTCATTCTCGCCATCATTGGTGCAGTACTTTGGTGTCGTCGAAAGAGAAGAACAAGTAAGTCTAAGTGTGCATTTTAATATATTTGTTTCCTGTGGGAATTAAGTATTTTAGTCAAGTTCATCATATACCACCAACACATCCTCATTGTCTATTGAGCAATCGCATACAACATATCTGAAACCTCTCAAACAGAAACATACTCTTTATATCATTCTACATATAGAGCCTTTAAAGTGTTCAGCTGTTTGAAAATGATAATTAGGACACAACCAACATCTGGACTCAATGCAGATGCAGCTCAAGTAATGTATATGTTATGAAGGTAATGAGCATTAAAGGTGAAGCTCTCAAAATGAAATGTAAATTAATGCAAATCCACTTTTTCTTTTTTTTACTGACCTGCAGGAAAAAGAGTGATTGTCGAAAATACAATTTATGATACTGCTCAGGTAAGAGACAAGGTATATTTTTTTTTAACTTTTGAGTGAAAAGTAAACAAATGTAACAGAATGTTTGATTTTGAAGAATTAAACAGACTTGGACTGAATATGAGGATCAAGCTAAATCCATAACTGGAGCCTCAGACAGTTATATTGCCTACTATGCACACTAATCACTAATCACTATGCACACTAATCACTAATCACTATGCACACTAATCACTAATCACTATGCACACTAATCACTAATCACTATGCACACTAATCACTAATCACTATGCACACTAATCACTAATCACTATGCACACTAATCACTATGCACACTAATCACTATGCACACTAATCACTGTGCACACTAATCACTATGCACACAGAGTATCTGCATATATGTAATGGTTATTTACTGTTTATTATCCATGACTCCTTTCTACACCACCGTCTGTCTGCAGTTCCAGGTCCTGCTGCTCACATTTCTGGTTGTGCTGCTTGCTCTTTTAAAGCTTTGGGTCCGACTAACCTGATGCACCGCGATGCTTCTCTCTAAACCTGCTGAGGTCTCTGTCTGGTAATTAATGTATTCAAATGTACTGCACTGTGTTTCTTAGTGATGTGTATTTGTTATTTGCTTGTGTACGTTTTTAGTTTTAGTTTTTTTAAATATAGTTTTTCCATAAGTTGATGCCCTGATGGAACGATGCTCCTTCTTCTAAAATTCAGAAGGTGTCACGTTCTTAAAACTCTAAATAACATGCTGGTGTCATAAACATAATGCAGACACAGTGACATTTACAAAAGGTTTTGTTCACGCATATCACAAACATGATCAGAACTTTGCTTTTCTATTTTTGTCACACAGCCGTTAATCAAAGCTACAGTATGTGACTTCCTGCTGAGCCGAGTGGTTTGTACTTTTCTTCCACAACACATACTGAGAGCAGAAGCCTCTCACGGTTAAGCTGCACTTGAGATACATATGTTTTCAAACCGTGTGATAGTTGTGTGTTAGTTAATGTGTTATTAAGTTAAACCCAGTAACGTACAGAGAACCAGACATTTTAATTATTTGTCTCAGAACAAATGAACGGAAGAGGGGAACCTTGATTCCCATGTCTGTTACGAACTCAGGCACTTAGGAGATAGGACCCAATTGCACGACCCGGGAGACAGAGGTAAAGTATTGGAAAGATACTTTATTTTTCTAAAAGCAGGCAAGATGAACAAAAAAGTCACTATTGAATCTCAGGTTGAGATGATACAAACTAATCTTACATTTTTTTTAAACACCATTATCCCTTTTGTAGACAATAATATGGAATTGTATTGTATTTGAGGAATATATGACATATACAAATACAATATTATACAAACAACCTTTGGTAAATCAATGTTTTGTTCTGTTCCAGCCCGTAGCTCCAGCCCGGCGTAAGGACCCAACAGCTGAGGAAGCTTCAGCTCTGCCTCTGTCCTGCATCTACGCTTTGGTTGGTCCTAAAACTTCACCTCCAGCACCCACTGAGACTAGAAACACAGCTCAGCTAGAGAGTGTGTAACGCTCAGGTAAAAAAGACCACACCAGGTCCTTGAAAAATGATCAGGAGTCGTATTCCACATACTGCACTTGTTGGGATTACGATGTATGCCAACTGAGCCATGGACTTTATTTTCACGTTAACCTCTTTTAGTGTGAACATCCTAAACCACGTCCTGTGTCTGCACCCAGAAGTGCTCTAACTCCACCTTCAATGCACAGTTTTGATTGGTTAATGATCGGTTGAAATGACTCATCAGCTTTTCTTGCAGTTTATGAATTCTGAATCTCTATGGCTATGGGCGGCCATCTTGACTCAAAGGACATTATTTATTGACTTCTCAGACAATCCTCGGACAAAAATGTATTTCATTTTTTTACATCTTAATGTTTTGGCATTTTTTGTATATCTTTCATTTCTGTCTTATTGGAAAGCAATGATGTTTTGTAAATTTGTACGAACGTTTCAAAGACTATAGCTAACTTGAAGAGCAACAGGAACCACTGATCCGAGTGAGCGTCAAGCTAATTAGAGGATGAAACCCTTGCAAATTCACACATCACAGCACACACAGTGAAATATGACCTCTGGGGGGTTGGAGGTGTCTGATGCCTTGCTCAAGGACACCACGGCAGAGCCCAGGAGGTGAATTGGGACTTCTACAAGTATCAGTCCACATTCCATATTTTAGGTCTGTTCGGGGACTTGAACCAGCGACCCTACGGCTCCCAGTCCAAGCCCCTACTGACTGAGCTACTGCCGGCAAGAAGACTATTCATTGGATTGAAAGTTTCTCTCCAGTTTACACAGTTTAACGACAGGCTTTGAGAGCAACAGATTGTAGTGGAATTAATGTTATTGTATGCAAAGGATTTTACAGTTTTTACCCTTAGAGTTAGAGAAATACGTTGTTTCTGCTACATAACAAAAAAAAGGGGGACTATAAGAATGATTACAATGTTACAATACATGTTCAAGTAAAGAAGTATATATTATGACGCTCATTCTCACACAAAGTTCAAGAGTCTCATAACACCGAGTCTCGAGTGAAACCAAAGCTAATCTTCCATTGTTGACTGTAGTTTAAAGAAGTCATGAATTTTTTTGAAGTTTTCATTTAGGATACTTTCACTCTTCTTCTTTTAAAAATAAAATGTACTTTTAAATGCAGTAGGTGCACACCTGATTTATAAAAAAAATGTATTCTTTTATGCAGTTGCACCAACATTGATTTTAGTGAATGTAGTCTATAGCTACAGGATTCTTTCTTTTTTTTAGTTAGTTTCTATTTCTAACACACTTTTAAATAAAAGTGTCAGATAAATAAATGTGATGTAATGTGAGTAGGCCTATGTCATATAATGTTATGTGAGAGGTCGCGTTAACCGGATATTTTTCGTGTATGACGGATTTTTTTTAACAATGATGGACAAATCTGAAATCAGTCCGTCATTTTGACAGATTAGAACAAACTCGGAACAGCGCCAAAGTTTCCCCGCAGCGAGGCTCTGGTGTTATGCCGTGTCATGCATGCCCTCCAAAAAGGAAATGATACTGTTTCCAAACCTAACTGTGCCGTACAAATCATTTAAATATCTATGAATTTTGGCTTTACGCTGTGGACGCTCCCGCGAGGCTCAACAGCCACACGGCGCATGTGAACGTGTAAACATGTATTTTTATTACATTTCCAAGAAAAAAATTCTAATTCCCCAAGAAAAACAGCTTTGGTGACATTCAGAAGCAAATCCTCTCCCTTCAGCACAAACACAGGAGTCCCAGCACTGATCCCTGTAAAACAGAAGACACACCATACAGTAAATATCACAATATATAGTTTTCAATTCTGAATGTTACTCCAATTCTGTACTTTATTTCTTTCTGATATTCTGATAATCAATTATGAACATAATTCATAATAACCCAGTGAACACCATCATAGGGCAAAGTTCATGTATGTTCAGCTGTTTTGTCTCTCCTGCTAATTAGTATGATAAGTAACTTTAGCTGAAAGTGAACAGACATGTAAAACAAATGACTAACAATTTCCCATTACCATTAATACAGCTACTCCTCCTCACACAGAAATGTCAGTCACAATTCTGGTGAAACTAAACCTAATGATGCATTGTTCGTTCCTCCCCGCCCCCCCCCCCTACCATCATCCACACTGTTGTTCACCAACTTTGATCCTTTTCTCCAGATACTAAAGTAGCTTTGTGCAAGAACTCTCAAATTGTTCCTCATTGGTTTTTAGAATAGGAGAAAGAAAACATTTCAAGTTAATGTTATGTTTTAAAACAGCTCAGAAGGTGTCAGTATGCAACACCATTATACTTGGTTTGAATATACCTCTTTTTTTTAATAAATATATCTGCCAATATTTTCTTTTCTAAACTTCTTTTTCAATATTTGTATACACATGTTTGGCTTCTAATGCTCAGAATTGATAACCGGGATTTAGTTTCTGCATGTTCCCACTAAAACAAAGGTTTCTTTTTTGGATAGGAAGATACATTCCTGATGGCAGTGGGAAGGTTGTTATACTCCACATCAGCTGACTTGAAGAAACTCCTCTTGGACCACAGTGATGCCACGTTTTTAAACTCTTAAAGAGTCAAACTGTTTTCTGTTTTAAGCAGGACACAATGACTGTAATTAGATCATGTTAAAACATTGAATTAGACGTGTTTTTATCCTACCTTGTGCCTCAGTGCAGACCAGCAGCCCCAGAATCACGAAGATGAACATGACAGTCTCTGTCCGGTTGCCCTGCCTGAATACTCAATGTCACAGGTTACAGTGTGAGTCCTGTTTAGCTCTGACAACACATCACCAAGTCTTCTTCCTGTAAAAACCACATCACATTTGCATGAAGTGAAAATATTAACTGAAAGTCAATTACAGGATGATTAACAAGGCACTTTTCATTTCAGTTGGTGTATGTTGCACCAGATGAAGCAACAGATGGAATAAAACATTACAATTGTGTCAATATATTACATAAAACCAATAAAAAGTGTAGTTTACACTGTTTATTACTCACATTAGTTTATGTGTTGCTTTACTCAGGGCCGTGGGAAGTAGGGGTGCTGAGGGTGCTGCAGCACCCCCTGGTGGAGGACATAATTAAGTAAAGAGGCACACCTTTATAATTATTAGGATAAATAAAAACAGGTTTGAAATCATTCCAATGTATAGCCTACTATAGGACAGTAAATCAAAAATATTCTTTAAAACTGGAGAGATTTAAAAATATGCATAAATAAATAAATGTTAACTGTTAAAATAAGATATAAATGAATCTCAAAAATAAAATAAGTTAGCCTACATTTATTTTGTATTGGATATGGTAGGTTATTGGTTATGTTCATATGATTTGATTAATAAAATGCAAACCGATCTTTTTCATATGGGTGTTTAGAGTTGTACCCCCTAGATCAGTCTCTAGTAATTGGGCGCTCAAAGTGCACCAGATTGAAGCATTTTACTTTACAATGTTCAACAAAATCTTCCCGGGAGGGCACCCCCGGACATCCCTAGAGGATGTGAAGTCCACCCCCCAATTAAAACATGTTATAATACTAAATACATTTGAAGCCTTTTTATATAAGCTGTCCACCATGTCAATATGTTTCTCTGTTTGTAGTGTATTGGTCTTTTGTAGAGGTTTTTCATTGCCAGCTAAAATCTTGCCTAGGGCAGCACATTGGTCAGAACCAGCCCTGGTGTCATCCCCACAGCACCCCCCATTTGAAACATGTTCCCACGGCTATGTCTTCACTTGAACTCTTCTAGCTGGCGTTCTGCACAAAAACAATAATAACCACTTCCTTTCTCAGAGCTCTGTGTTTCACACCTCTTGCATTTTCCATGACTGCATACCAAACTAAAGATAGCTGCGGTAAAATGTCAAAGATATCTTCACACCGTACATATTCTGCACAAAACAAATAACTCACCATGAAATAAGGAAGGCCTGTCTCATGCTCCTTATACAGGCCAGGGCTTTTTGTTTTTTCTTATAAAATATTCTACTATGACTTTTCAGTGACATTCTTTACGACATATTTAACTGTGACTTATTTTATGATTTTATACCATTACACTTTTTATGGCCCACAACACCAGGACATTTTATGGCAGATGATAATAACAGGACTTCTTGTTATGACACACTTTACAATGACATATTATGGCAGACTATACTTTGACTTGTTTTAATTAGATTGTAATGTCCTACTGTCCTATAAAACACGACTTTTGTCATATTTGGCTTGACTTTTTATTCTGTACTGACATTTTTATTGGATACCAAACTTTTACTTTTGTAATGACATTGTTGCTATGCTATAAAACTTGAACGATTAAATTACATATTGTGACGGTCCCAGAGCCTGTGGCCCGCTAGTGTGCATATTTGTTGCAGGCCCTGTGATGGGGGTGGAGCTGAGGAGGCCAATCAGCATAACTGGGGAGACCTGGCCGGAGCCCCAGGTTGTACTTAAGCCCAGCTGCTCAGAGTCGCGGGGCCTTCGCGACTCTCTCCAATACCTCATTCACACCAACGGTGTTTCAGGGCCGGTTCGGAGCTGGAGCTTGAAAAGCACCGGGTTTTCCTGTTCACACCGCAGCGGAGCAGCCTCTTAGCTCCGGAATCCGGTTCGTTTCAAGCACCAAAAAATTGTCCGGCCAGAGCAAAAGCACCGCATACGTCACGCTTACGTCGAGGTGGGGGCAGGGGCAGGGGCAGGGGCGGGATCAACTCCTGGACAACAACAAAAAGCCGGCGTTTTATCCAGTTTGTACACAACGATGGAGAAACTTAACAAGCAGCAGTGGTCCACTGAAGAGACTAGATATCTACTGGGAATCTGGTCTTCTGAAGAGGTACAGAGGAAGCTGGAGCACAATCGGCCATTGTTGTTTTTGTCTGCGTCAGCTGTGAGGGGTTTCCATGTGGTTTGGCTTTATGAAGCAGGCACGCAAACGGTTACGTCATGACGCAAACGATGACGCAATGACGCAGCACCAGTCGGACTCTGGGCGGTGTGAAAAGAGCCGGAGCTAAACCGAAGAACCGGTTCTGAACCTGAAAAGCTCTAGCACGGAGCTTGAACCGGAGTTGCGTTGGTGTGAATGAGGTACAAGACTGATTTGGGAAACTCTCGCCGAGATCCCTTCCCCTCGCCCAGCCTCTCATTTGGAGCTTGTTGGGGCAGAACCTCTGCTCCACGCGTTCCTCTATGAGTTTGTTTTAAAAGAAGGAAAAGTCAAAGCACCAGGATAAGGGTTAAACAATAATCTGCTTTAATGGTAAAATATACAATACAACACAGGGAGGGTCTTACCACCTTGGCCGCATGAAGAAAAAAGAGCGAACTTAGAGAAAACACAGGCTATCATACTAAAAACATAGGAGGAGGTGTGTGCATGCTTCCCCCAGAGGGGTCTCCCATTGGGAGAGACCAACACATGGCCTGTCGTACCTAATCAGCGCGAGCCAGAGGCGACCCTTAAGTTTGAAGCAAAACAACCCCCTCTGGTTTTTATTGTTCCGCATTCTTGCATAGAGTTTCTCCTATCCTCCCCCCCCTCAGTTGTTAAAGCACATTTCGTTTCACCTACTCTTGGCATCTTTTAAGATATAGTTGGATTATACAAATATCATATGTGAGTTACCTTAATATCCACAATACCGATACAAAGTAATTACACACACATATATTTATCATGTAGACTTCCCTAATATTTGACATGCTGGAGATCTTTAAGAAGAATGTCCCCTCCCCCAGCTCTCTCGTCCCTGTCATAAAAGCTGCTTCCATTTTCATATAGAGTAATTAAACATGTTTAAGCTAACCACTGCACAAATGTTGTAGCAAATCAGTACTCACAACATGAAAGAATAAAATAGAGAGAAATCAAATAAAACAAGACTTACTGAAAAACCCTTTTCAACGGGCAATCACCCCACTCAAGCCAGAAGTCACAGGTTATGCTAAAAATAGGACATTATTAAAATGAATATAACAGAAATACACTGTATCAAACTTTCTGCCATAATACGTTACTTTAATACTTCAAATAAAGCCTCAAGCTTGTTTGCAGAACCCACTGCCGTGTTGTTATTGAGTTGTCACAATAAATGTGCCGTGGTTTTTCAGAAACCCTCCTATGTCTCCCTTTCTTTTCGTTGTGGCCTGCGAGCCGGTCATAACACATATATATTGTATATTACATATACAGTACAGTACAAGGACACTTATGACCTTTTGTGATATTTCTTTGTGATATACTTTACTGTGACTCCTTACATATTTTTCTTTATAGCATATCATACTATGACACTTTTATCATGGCTAAACATACTTTTAAATGACAGACTATTTGGTGATGCTATGGCCTATTATGATGAGATGTTTTTTTTGTTCTGTTATACTTGACTTTCTTATGACTTATTATGGCATTCTATACTATTCTATAAGGACATGTTGTAGATATGCTATAGTTTGTCTTTTTAAATTGCATTTTTACGAGATGCTATTTATTGAAAAAAGCATGTTCTTTTTTTTGTAAAAGGAGCAGATTTTAATAAAATGATCTCTTAGCACAGGACACATTTTTGATGAACAATATTTATTTTATTTTCTTCTAAGGTTACATTTAAAACCAACCCGGTATCACGGCAAGACGTGAACATGTGACGATTTACCATGCTGGGAGACGTGAAGATGTCACGATTTCGTCCCTTCAAACGTGACAGTTACACGGTATTGTTAACCCATGTTAACCAGCGGAGAAATAACCGGAAATGTCAAACAAATGCTACCCCGACGTAATGATTTATTTTGTAATAGTCACACTCGATTACGCCGATTTTCTTGTTGCCCCAGCTGGTCGACACCTCTTTTAGCAGAAACAAAGGCTACATTAATGTATTAAATCGATGTTAATCCATGCGTGTGGATGTGGAACCGGAAACAGACGATGATTGGATGGTTTAGCGGCAATGCTGGGATTTGGTGTTTATATGATGTGAAATCTGAAAACGTTTTTTAAAAATAAAATACTTTATTCCGAGTGTGCTTGCTTTTCTCTTTGAAAGTCATCACATAACGGCATTATAATACACGGTTCAGCTGCATTAAATATTACATATCTGCCGTAATTCTCTATTTATAGAGCCCTGCTGAGAAGACTTCTAGACAAACAGGAGAACTGCTGCCAGAACTGAAAATGTGACGTGGATCATAAATATATCAGCAATTAAACAACATCTTCCATTTCTTTTCACACAATACGTCTCCTAGCAGTATCAACACTAATTCGGCTGACTTTTATATTTGATCCAATTGGTAGATAGGCTGTATTTACACCATAACGGTGCAGAGCTGATACAAAGGGACACCTGGTGGTTAAAGCATGTTATTGAATTTCATTATTTTTATTATTAGATATTAATAGGATCCCTATAAAGTATATTCATTACTCGTCATTCTCTACTAATAGTTAATTAAAGACTGCATATAATGACTATTTTGCACATCCCTTTCAAGATTTCAAGATTTTCTAAGCTAAGGTTTATTGACATATCATATTATACACAACTATGGTGTAGTTATGCAATGAATGAAAAACTTGGATCGCAGGTTCCTCAACAGTGCATTACAAGACATCTATGAATATGTGTTTATACCTCCACCATTAAACTGTCATTCTGCACATTTCTTATACTATCTACATACATCTTATAAGAGTATAATACATATGTATAATATCAGTTAAAATAAGTGCTTAAACATAGTTGACATTGCAGGAAAGCAATATATTAAGTACTTTGTCAGGCTTAATGTTTATCTGTAGATGCAAATGTCTGCAAATGTGTGTGCTGTGTGCTCTGCATGTGTGACCATTAAAGAGGGTTTCATCCCTCCATATTCTTCTTCTATACCCCAAAGCTTTTTTCTTATTCAAAAGAAGACCTTAACCTAAAGTACTCTTTAATGTTTAAATTAAGCCTTATTAGTTAGTCTGTTTTGCACATCCTCCTATTAATATCTAATAATAAAATACAATTCAATAACGTGCTTTATCCACCAGGTGTCCCTTTCTATCAGCTCTGCACCGTCATAGCTGCTTAAGTTCGAACATGGTTCCTCTAACCCCAGGATGACAAGTGAGCAAGGACGTGTGAGCCCAGTGAATGATCTTGGAGCGCAAGGGCACTGTAACAAATAGCCTATTAGGCAGATACTCACTAGGTGCTGGGCTCTCAACATTTGCTTGCTGCACCTCTTTTTCCATCTGCCAAGTTACCGCTCCTACCACACGGTTCAGTGGTAGGATGGGTTCTGGTTCCTTGGCAGCAGGCTCAGGGTCAAACAGACGGGATAAGGCATCTGGCTTGGTGTTCTGGGAGCCAGGTCTAAATGACAAGGTAAAATCAAAACGACTGAAAAAAAGCGTCCATCTAGCCTGACGTGAATTCAGTCTCTTAGCCTTTTTTATGTATTCGAGGTTTTTGTGTCCATACCAGAAACAGCTGAGCGGCCCCCTCTAGCCAATGTCTCCACTCCTCCAAGGCTTGTTTCACTGCCAGTAGTTCACGATTGCCCACGTCGTAGTTCCTTTCCGCTGGGGACAACTTACGGGAGAGATAAGCGCAGGGATGGAGCTTATTATCCTTTGCAGCCCGCTGAGAGAGAACTGCCCCCACACCGAGGTTAGAGGCATCCACCTCTACCACGAACTGTCGAAGTGGATCTGGGATGGTGAGGATGGGAGCAGAGGTGAACATCTCCTTTAGGCCTTGAAAAGCGTTAGCACCTTTGGAGTTCCATTCAAAAAGGGACATGAGGAGAGGTAAGTACATGTTTCGGGGAAGCAATAGAACTGAAATTCTTGATGAAACGTCTATAAAAATGTGCAAACCCCAGGAACTGCTGTAGTTTTTTCCTGTTAACAGGAACTGGCCACTCGGCCACGGCACTGACCTTGGCAGGGTCCATCTTTATTTGACCGGGGGCAATGATGAAACCCAGGAACGATGTGGTTTGGACATGGAACTTGCACTTCTCTGCTTTGACATAAAGTTGGTTCTGTAGCAGGCGGTCGAGGACTGGATGGACATGCTGCTGGTGGGATATGTTGTCAGGAGAAAAAAATCTAAATGTCATCAAGATATACAAACAAACTTATTCAGGAAGTCCCCCAACACCTTATTTATGAGGGCCTGAAACACTGCCGGTGCGTTTGTCAAGCCAAAAGGCATCACTAGCTACTCATAGTGTCCACTTGGTGTGTTAAATCCAGTCTTCCATTCGTCTCCCTCCCTGATTCTCACCAAATGATAAGCATTCCTTAAATCCAGTTTGGTGAAAATGTTGGCGTCTTGCAAAAGTTCAAAGGCGGAGGAGATGAGTGGGAGAGGGTACCTGTTTTTGATGGTGATTGCGTTCAGAGGGCTGTAGTCTATACAGGGCCGGAGTGATCCATCCTTTTTGTCAACGAAAAAGAAGCCCGCTCCCGCCGGTGACGAGGAAGGGCGAATGAGTCCGGTCTGCAAGGAGGTCTCAATATAATTGTTCATGGCCTCCCTTTCAGGTCCGGAAAGAGAGTAGAGGTGACCCTTGGGTATGGGGGAGCCAGGTACCAAGTTTATAGCACAGTCATTAGGCCTATGTGGTGGCAGGGCAGTGGCTCGGGCTTTACTAAAAACTTCCTTCAGGTCCCAATAGCAACTGGGCACCTTGGACTTGTCAGGGAAATCTTGCTCCTGTACTTGGATAGCCTCAGTCATTTCTGTACATGCAATCTGAACAACAGCTTGGGTCTCAATCCTTCTAGCATGGGGAGTGTTGTCACCAGTCTTATTGTCTCTCAAGCAGAAATGTTTGCAGTCCACTCCCCATCCCTTAACTCTCCCAGATCTCCAGTCTATGTGTGGGTTGTGCTTGAATAACCATGGGTAACCAAGAATAAGTGGATGCTGAGCAGAGTCAAATAAATGGAAAGTCATGTGTTCAGTATGTGTTGCATTTACGGTTATTTCAATGGGCATAGTACAATGGATAACGGTAAACAATAACCGACCATCCAGAGCAGAGGCCTTTAACGGTTGCTTCAAATGAATTACCACACAGTTCCACTTCTTGGCCAACCCCCAATCCATTAAACTTTCATCTGCACCAGAGTCTATGAGAACCCCCTGAGTTAAAACATGTCTGTCTACTTTTACTTGTACCTGTGTCACCGTACGAGGAGGGAATCCAGATGACAGTCGGCTCACCAGAGTCCTCCTCGTCCCTTATGAGCCCAACCTTTTACTGTACAAGAAGCCAGGAGGTGCCCCTGCTCCCCACAGTAAAAACACCTGCCCTCCTGAATGCGCCGAAGACGTTCTTCCGGAGTCAACTTTGCCCGACCCAACTGCCTGGGCTCCTCTGAGACACTAGGGAGCACTCTTCTCTCAGAATGAGTATCGGCAGGAGGTCTCCAGGCGGGACGATGGCTTGGTGTGTCCCCTTGGTGTCGAGGCAGACGTGCCACATTCTTGAACCTTTCTTTTTGTCTTTCGGTCAGTCTATTGTCTATTCGAACTGCCAGTGCAATGACAGAATCCAAGTCTTCTGGGAGGTCCAAAGGTATTAACTGGTCTTTAATGGAATCCGAAAGACCAGACAAAAAGGCGTCTAGCAGTGCTGAAGAATTCCAGCCACTATCTGCTGCAAGGGTCCTGAACTCAATGGCATAATCCAATACTCTGCGCTGGCTCTGCTTAATCTGCATCAGTGCTCTGGCTGCCTCTCTTCCAGGAGCCGTGCGATTAAACACCTTGGTGAGAGTGTCTGTAAATACATCCAGAGAATTACAGGCAGGTGAATCTCTCGCCCATTCGGACGTAGCCCAGGCCGCTGCTCTCCCCGTTAAGTGGCTCCCCATGAAGGCCACTTTAGAGAGTTCAGTGGGGAATGCAGCAGGGTTATATTTATAATGGAGATCACAATGAACAATGAAAGGGCGACAGTCACCGGAATCTCAGAAGAATCGCTCTGGAGATGCCCGACGAGGCGGTGGAGCATGGAGTGGCACTTGGTCAGCTGGAGCAGTTGGTGTGTAAGCAACAGCAGGAGACTGAGAGTATGAACCAGCTTCCAGGTGAGCGAGGACACGGTGCAGCTGTTCGGCAAGGTGATTCACCTGAGTATTGACGGAGGCTTGAACATTTTCCTGACAGCTGGTCAGGTCCCTCAGCCCCATGTTGATGGCGCCCAGCTGCTCCTCATGCTGGTGTAGTCTCGTTCCTTGAGCTCGCAGAGCTATCTTCACTGTCTCTGAATCCGCTGGGTCCATGTTTTGGTCATTTCGTACTGTTATGGATCGAGACACAGGACGCAGGACCCAAAAGCAGGACTCAAAGACAGTTGTCCAAAAATAGAATGTTCTTTAATAACAAAAACTAAATCGTAGTTTCAAAAAATAGAAAGCAGTTAAATAGCCAAAGCTAAGTTGTACAGCAACACAAAAACTCACTTGGCAAAAGGTCTAAATCTCAAGGTAGGTATCAGGAGTCAAAAAGGCCCAGGTTCTCACGACATGAAACATAACAAACTGACAAAGGATCAAAGAAACACCAGGGCTATATATAGGTGAGGGGGATGGGCACAGGTGAAAACTATCAGGGCAGGGCCAAGCAATCTCAAGGGCGGGAAACACACAAAGGCAGGAAATGTGGGATCTGGAATGAGAGGAAAGATTACTTTCAAAATAAAAACAGGATAACTAAACCTAACATATCTGTCGAGTCACAACAGTGTGACTATTACAAAATAAATCATTACGTCGGGGTAGCATTTGCTTGGCATTTCCGGTTATTTCTCCACTGGTTAACATCAGTGGCGGCGACAGAGATTTTCTCTAGGGGGTGCTGTGGGGTAGCTTGACGTTTCATAGAGGGTGCTCAAACTTTAAGGGTTTCCCATTAATGCACCAGCGCTACAGTTGAATTTTCTACTGCAACTCATATTTGTCAACCCTCCCGATTTTCGCGGGAGACTCCCAATTTCATTGCCCTCTCCTGGTTTCCTCCCGGGGTCATATTTCTCCCGCATTTCTCCCAATTACTGACAAAATCAGATTTACTCAGGACTGTTTGTACTCGGACTTTAAGACAGCTACACCATTGTTTGGTTTCCATGGTAACACGTCTCTTTAGTAGCGCGCGCAACTGAAAGTCTGAGAGGGTGAGGCAGATAGTCACAGAAAACAGATCAAAAATCGACAACGACTCTACTCTCTGCTCACTCCTTTCCTGCCCACACATATGCTCCATCAAGGATGGTGCTACAGGCCGCAAGGCATTGCACTTAGAACTACAATATAAGCATGTTAATGTTAATCTAACAGCTCCGGCGATCCACTAGCACCCCCCCCCCCCCCCCTCTTGCATTTTGAAATGCTCCCGAAGATTTATTTTTAGATATTGAAGTTAAAAGCATCAATCTGGTGCACTTTGAGAGCAAAATGAAGAGATCTATGGATACATCTCTCAACATACATATGAAACAGAACTGAAAACAGATTTACTATTTCTTTATAGATATTTTACAAATCACTCCCCTTTTAAAACAAAACGTTTGAGACCCACTGAGATAACTAGACTAAAGTTAACTATCTAAACACTGAGAGTCCTTTACTTCACCTGAGCTGAGGTTATCTGAGACTCTCAGTCTGACAGGAGAGAGTTCTCCCTCCACTTTGTTGTTGAAAAAGCTCCTTATATCCGTTAGCTTGGCTAGCTAGCACCAGATGCTAACCACAACGATCTCCGGTAGAGACCATGGTAGAGACCCACCGGTGCTCGCGCACGCACACAAAATGGCCCGTGCCACACAACACACAGAGCAGAGCTTGAATGAAACACAGAGAGCCAGAAGTAAGCTACTTGTACTCACGAGGCCTATTATGTGCAGAATCCCTCTCGGTTTCAGGTGGTTTTGATTGAGTGTCCACACGTGGACGTTTAAGGACTAAAAAACGATCCATTTGTCACTTTGCTGTTAGCAAATAATTTGGCGCTCCAGCTAACAGGAAGTCACTCAAGTGTCACAAAGTAATTTAGCCTATGGGTAGGTCAAAAATCTAATGGGGGCTGGCCATTGGCCTAATCAACTGTGTTGGCTTTATTTTTTTGGTCAAACATTTGTTTGTTTCACATTTGTATTGATGTAATCAATAATTTTTCAAATTTAATTTAATAAAAAATTCCAAAAAACAAAAAAACATATTTCTTAGGGGTGCTTAGGGGGCGCTTGGTTAACATGGGTTAACAATACTGTGTAACTGTCACGTTTGAAGGGACGAAATCGTGACATCTTCACGTCTCCCAGCATGGTAAATCGTCACATGTTCACGTTTTGCCGTGATACCGGGTTGTTTAAAACGTAGTAAAAGCCTTATTGTATTTATTTGCATTGCATTGATATTGATTTGTCCCAAAAGTAATGGAAAGTGATTTGTTGAGGTTATATGAATATCAGATACTTACAGTAGGTTACTGATGGTTAGGCAATTAGTAAATGTAATGGAATACATTGTCACAAATGTGCATGAACACATAATAGATAACGAAAAATATAGGAATAAAACAGCTTTATTAAATGGCACATGTATGCTTTCATTCAAAAAATGTAAACAAGCATAAAACACACTGTACAAATAAAAATACAATTTAAAAAAAAAATCTTGATCATACAAATAAAGATGTTATTTGTGTTTTTATAAATCTCTCTAATCTGAAGGCAGGAAAATGATTTGACCTACAAACAGATGACTTGATTTAATCATTGGATTAACAGGAACATTCAGCATTTTCTTGAAAGCTGCCTTCTGTTTTTTCCTTGCAAAGCATCAATCAATCAATTTCATTTCAAACCTTTATTTAATCAGATTGGTCCCATTGAGATCATAGATCTCTTTTTCAAGGGAGACCTGCAGCAAATAGGTTCCACATTAAACATAAAACAATAAAGGACATCATACATTATATTTACAGGATACATTTACATAGTTATAGACATTTACAAGTGCCCATAGTATCAACGAGCATTTCATAGCCTGGCTTGAGAAACATGCAGAGGAATGAGATTGCTCAGTTTCAATTCTTGCTGAAGATTGTTCCAAGCAAGTGGAGCTGCGCACATAAAAGCTGTCTCATAAGACAGTCCTTGCTCTTGGCACATCTAACAATAGTACATCATGAGATCTCAGACAATAGCTGCTTGCAACTCTCTGTGTTATCAGAGAGCAGATATAATACGGGAGTTTACCCAACAAAGCTTTATAAATAAACGTGTACCAATGACTGAGCCTCCGTACAGTAAGTGATCAATGTTTATTTATATAGCCCAATATCACAATACGACACCCTCTGCCCTTAGACCCTCACATCGTACAAGGAAACACTTCCGGAGAAAACCCACAGTTTAAAGGGGAACATGGGAGAAACCTCAGGGAGAGCAACAGAGGAGGGATCCCTCTCCCAGGACGGACAGACGTGCAATAGATGCCGTGTGTAAATTGAAATGAAAATACATTTACAACATAGGAAGTCCAAATGTTTGGAAATGCATGTGTGTATAATAAGAAGATGAATCCACGAGGATGTCCATCCAGTACTCATGATCCAGGACCACAGCAACAGGATCATCCATGACTCGGGATCCCGGCGTATATAGACACCAAAAAGAAAGAGATTTGGGGAAGCTGGGTTATTCGGAACATGAGAGTACACAGGTACAGACAGAGAGAAGGAAGAAGAAAGATGTCCCCCGACAAACTAAGCCTATATCAGCAAAACTCAGCAGAAATATCATCAAATCAGCAGCAGACATGTTGTACCCCTAAGGCCTTCTGCATGCACAATAGAAATAAAACAGGGACTCACTCGTCAAAAGAGGAGAAAAAAAAGAAAAGAGTTTCTATAAAAGAGTGAGATACTGTTTATGTAAGATTGGTTGCATGTAGCAGTGGTTCACGACTTTGAGCTGGTTGCCATTCTATACTATTATTATATTTAGTAGGTACCCCGTCACTCAGCTGGGATGATTCGCCTACATGTTCTTTTTGTAACTCTATAACTCACCCTTAATATAAATGCATTTAAACTTGACATTTACACATATTGTGAGCGAACGTAATAAAATGAAGACTCACTTCTAGCAGTTTCAACATCTTTTGTTAAGAATAGAGCTCTTAAAGAGACACTTGAGCCCGCCTGTCTTTCATAAACTGCAACAAGTCTGGAGGCGGGACACCTGGATTATGAAAATGTATTTGGAAATGTTTTTTTTTGTGTACATAATGTGCAACCCCTAATCTTTCTAAGTACCTCCTGCAATCCCCCCAACTACCACTAGGGGTCCCCCTACCCTCAGTTTGGAACCAGAACTATGAGTTTTATTTGTTCTTGTTGAGCTTCTCCATGAGATGAACCGTGATGACAGCAGACACCATGATGATCAGACCCACAGAGAACACACACGTCTTCACCAGGCACACAGATAACCCCTCTGGATCTGAAACACAACAAACAGAGAGTTTCATATCAAAACCGACACAGAGATCCAGACTGAGACGCACAACTGAGTGGAAGCAGCAAATCAGGTATTACTACTTTATTTGGATAACAGTTTGACTACTTTACAGTTTGCAAGTACTTTGAGTCCTACATTGCGAAATACTTGTAAAATACTTGCACTGCAAAGTACAGTTGAGTTTTACAGACCATTATGCATCATGCAATGTCAAACGGCATGTTGGCGGTTTAATGTTGAATGAATGTTTATTCTGTTCTTAAAATATGCAGATATTTTTGTACTTATACAAATATTCAAGTTCAAAGGTTTATATAAAGGTTCTACATAGGTTCTGTATATATGAGACAAACAGCACATGATATGCGTCAAACATGATGTACTGAATTAATTGTTTTCTTTAAAGTTTCTTCAAATTAAATTCTTGTAGTTTTAAGTTCACATTTACTTCCTGCAGCCTGACAGAGCAGGTTATTAATTCACAAATACGTTTTGTTAAACTTTAAATTCCAAACTGTGTGTTATTATCAGGAAGTAGTTTTTCTTAAAGTCTTTCGGGCAGACATCTTTGATTATTATGGTGTCGTTGGTCCAGCTGACATGGTTGCTATGGTTACATATGATCGATCCACTTGATTGGTAGACCTGGAGAAAAGTATCAGGGATCCCCTCTGACCGCTCTCCTCCCTCCTGACTGCAGGTTCTGGTGTCACATGTGAAAGTGCTGTTGATGTGAGAGTCCTGTGAGCTGCAGGTCACAGTGAAGCTACAGGAGGGAGAGCTTTCAGAGACAGAGCTCACTGTGAGGAGAGGGAGAGACGCTTGATCTGAGGAGGGAAGAAGCAGGTGAAGAGTTTTAGAAACAAGACCACAGACACTCTATCAGTGTTTGAGAGGTTAACAACCTACCTTGAACTTTGATGTTATATTTAGCTAGTTCTTCTGTTATCACTCGAGCAGTATAAACTCCACTGTCTGCCTCTTGGAGATTCTTCAATTTCACAGAGAAATTGTTCACAGGAAACTCAATTCTCCCGGTATAATCATCAAACACTTTTTTTTAAAATCAGAAATAAATGTTACTAAAACGTTATTTTCATAAAACTTCCAAGAAAAATATTGTAAGTCCCCAAGAACACAGCTTTGGTGACATTCAGGAGCACATCCTCTCCCTTCAGCACAAACACAGGAGTCCCAGCACTGATCCCTGTAAAACAGTAGACACATCATACAGTAAATATCACACACAATATACTGTATGGATATTACTATATTTGTGTATTTTATTCATGACAATTATCTGATCACAATGAAATCCAGGCTTAACATTCAACCCAGTGACAGTAATAGTCATAGCCATCATAGTTTTTATTCAATTCTTTTTTAGTCCACTTGTTTCACTGGGACTTTCTTCAACCTTGTCCTTCATTTTCCTCCTCTCACTCTCACCAGTTTTGCTCCTTCAAAGTGCCCTTGAGCTATAACCTCTAATTGTTCTTAATTGCAGTGTAGCATAGCAGAGACAACATTGATGAACCAAAGAAGCAAAGTATTGTAATGTATCAAAAAACTCAAAATAATTTCACATTATAATAACATTAAATTCAGTGTGCTGGTTTTATGTAAGTTTTCTACAGAACATCTTTTTTTCTTTATACTTTTTCTGTTTTAAATGTTTTATTCAAAGATAATTGGCTTCTAATGCAAAGCACTGACAACCAGGCTCTGTTTTCTGCATTTTGTCCCTGAATAACCGACTGTTTTTATGGATAAACGATTAATTGTTATAGGCAGTAAGAAGCCATCAGTTTTTTGACTGCAAATAAATTCACTTGAGAAAACTCCACATGTCACTTTTTGATCTTACAATCTTGCAATAAAACTATTATAAATGTTAAACAGAGTATTGTTTTAACATCCTTTAATAGAATACTTTATTCTGAGTTACCTTTCTCTGGAATTCTTAGACATCACTTCCTCTTCTTTCGTTTGTGAGCACTTCATTTCATGGTTATACAAACAAAGGAAGGTTATCTACCCCTGACATGTTTTAAGATGAAACATCTCAAATAACTTGTTCTGAGTACATTTTTCAAACTGAAGAAGCCTGCTCACATACTTGAGCTAAATCTGATAAAAGTTAAAACATTGAATTAGACTTGATTTTATCGTACCTTGTGCCTCAGTGCAGACCAGCAGCCCCAGAATCACGAAGATGAACATCACAATCTCTGTCTAATGTCTGCTTCCTGTTTGGCTCTAAAACCACCAAGTATTTTCACAGTTGGGTTTTTCTCTTTTAAAACCACACAATCTTTTGTATGATGTGAAGACCTTCACTTCTATTTGCACCTTACCAACCAACAAACAAACAAACAAACTGTGCTCCATTTTGCAAATAAGCAAAAGTTGTTATGTTATCGAAACTCTAAATGTACATTGTTAAAACACAATTCTGCAATATTCTTTCATGCATATCACATCTGATCACAACTTTGCTTCCTATGTCTGGCACTTACAAGTTAACCATGTGTGACTTGCTGAGCCAAGCAGTTGGTACTTCTGCATTTTCTTACTCAATACATACTGAGAGCAAAATACTTTTAAAAGAAAGCTGCACTTGGGATACATGTTTCTGCAAACTGTGTGATAGTTGTGTGAAAATTAAAACACAGAAACGTACAGATAACTGTTTTAAGAGAACCAGAAAAGTTTTAGTCCAGAACAACAACAACAACTAACAACACACATTATTTGAATGTTGTCTTATTCTTACTTCCTATTCATCTAGAGTTTTGTGTAAGGACAGAGAGCCATGGAATAAAAAACAAGACACAAGCCGACTTGGATCAGAATCACTTCCCCATACAACACATCTTACGGATTGAGGTCGTATTTTAAACCTCACTTTTGTTTACTTTCTTAATTCATGTGAATCACAAGGTAAGAACTTTATTTTATATTTCCTGTTATTGATCAACATTTTTTTGTTTTCAAAGTTAATGTTGTTGTACTGTAGCTCTACTTAAGCAATATACAGTCAGTACGATTATACCCTTTATGTTTTATTTTTTAATTTAATAGTGTTCAAAAGAATGTTGGTCAATGTTATGGTGATGCTAATAAAATGTAAAATTGTATTGAGATATTTTGATATATACAGTTATGTCAGTAATGTAAAGGAAATGTTTCTCTAAAAGTGAATATGGATACATGCTGGTTTCAAAGACATAATAATAATAATAATAATAATAATAATAATAATAATAATAATAATAATAATAATAATAATAATAATAATAATAATAATAATAATAATGCATTACTTTTTTATTGGAGACGCCCCTTGATCTGATGAACAAAGCCCTAGCCCAGCCTTTCCCAAACTCAGGGTCGCGACCCAAAATGGGTAGCGGACCCGTTTTGATTGGGTCGCAGTTAAATGCATTGCTACACACACACACAGCGTCAGAGCTGATGGCTGCGTTGCAAATACAATTTTTTTATTTAATTTTTTTATTTTGAAAATAAAATTATGCAATATAGCATTGTATATTGAATGATTTAATTTTCTAAATACAAATAAACTGCGTCCCCCGCGAAAGTTTTCGCGCTGTCTGTTTATTGTCTGTTGATTAATCCCGATCGTACATGATGGCAAAAAGACGATACAAAGAGGAGTTTTTAAACGTTGGCTTCACAAAAGCTGTTAGAAATGGAGAGGAGCGGCCTCAGGGTGTTTTATGTGGAGAGGTGCTCAGTAACGAATGCTTGAAAATTAATAAATTGGACCGGCATCTCCAAACAAAACATCGTCTGCATCGGGACAAATCGAAGGATTTTTTCCTCTGCAAAGAAGAGTCTTTCAAGAAGCAGTGTTTTGACGGCGGAAAAGTAAGTCACTCATTTGAATCATTTGTTTTGTGTGTTTGTGAATTTGTCAGGGTCTGTCGTGAAATTGTTTCGTTAATGCAGAGTTGGATGAAATGCAGACTGAGCCCCGGAGCGGACCGCCAGCTGCGCGCTCTCGCGCTTCCTCTACTCGCTCCCGCGAGTCCACTACATTCTGCAGCGGCACAGAGCGGTGTTTCAACTTTTACGAGCCTGAAATGTTTTTTAAACGGCCGGGAGAAAAACAGAGAAACAATAACCACAGGAAGATTAGAGGGAAAGTGACAGGCAGTAGGAGAAGGAAAGCGAGAGAAAGTATCAGCCGCACGGACGTGACTGCTGCAGTGTGATGCACATAGGAATACATATGGGGGTTATTCCCTATCTTTATTCCAGAGCGTGGTCTTTAAATTTGAGAGCATACTTTATTGATTTCACGTTCAGAATATGTATTTATTTCCCTCAAACCCCGTCCTCACACTCAAATAGTGCCTGCTTGCACTTAGATTTGCTCTGCTTCTGCTCAAACTGTACGCTTGCACTCAGATATATTTCTGCTTACAGGTTTCCTGTGTTCCAGCTTAAAACCTTCTCCTCGCACTCAGGCTGTTTCTGTGCGCTCGTGAAATGTCTGCTCTCAGATTTCTTCTGTGCGCGCTTGGATCTTTTGTGCAACAACCCTGTCAAAATCCCTCTGTGGGGATTCCCCACAGTATTGAGTATGTAAGTCGCTTTGGATAAAAGCGTCTAACAGGTAACATGTAATGTAATGCGCTATAAATGCGGTTGCCAGGTCCACATTCGTACGCCGGCTGGTGTTAAAAATCACCCAATAACCCAGCAATGTTAATGATAATATCTTCTCTGTTATTTTCAGGCATTCAAAGGGAACAGAGGGAGGGGCACTGAGGGCATCCTATCAAGTCAGCCTCCACAAAAAAAAAGTTAATCAGTTGCCAAGTGTTGGAGTTTTTTGTCTCTCTCTCAGAGTGTTTTATAACAGCTCTGTTCATTTAAAAGTGTTTAAAAAATGTGTGTAGATAGTTTTTGATCTAGTCACAAACTTAATGTTGCACTTCTTAGAATTTAAATGTGGTTTCACCTTCGATGTACTGTTTACACTTGACTGCACTTATAGTTAGTGTTTTGTCCCTTTCTGTTTACAACATGTTTGTTCTTTGTTCATTTAAAATAGTTTAAAATGGTGTGGACATAGTTTTTGAGCTAGCGACAAACTTAATATTGCACTTCTTAGAATTTTATAATTAAAATTTGATTTAGACTTTATATACTTGACTGCACGTCCATTTCGTCTTTCTGCTTTTATCCTTATTTTTTCTGGGCAAGCTCAAAGGGAAGGTTGTTATGGTGAGAAACCTAATTACTGCGATGCACTTTTATAATTAAATAAATATTTTCATTTACATTTTAAATTCATGTTGGGTTGCATTCTTTGTTTATAACTGTAGATATTATGGAAAATCATGACCTTTTTTGAGCTTGGGTCCCTTAGGACCACAACATTTCTGTTTTGGGTCTCATGCTGAAAAGTTTGGGAACCCCTGCTCTAGCCCATTGTGCCAACACCACCCCGACATGAGCAACGAAGCTTTGCTGACAGGAAACTGGGGGAGATGGAGGCCCACAAAACGCTGTGACACTTCCGCATACAACGCATTTGGAAAATGAAGTCGTTTGTTCCAGTTCTCTTTCTCGTTTATGAGCTTTGTTTATGTGGATCACGAGGTAAGAACATTATTTTTTTGTCTTCTTTTGTTGATCTACTTTTTTTTGTTTTCACAGTCAAAGTTGTTGTACTGTATACTACTTAAACAATATAAGATTAGAAACTTAATGTTTTTTGATTCCTATATTTAAATTAGGTAGTATTTAGAAATGTATGCAATTATTAGTTATCTACTTATTGTCATTTAATAAAGTAGTAACACTAATTAAATGTAAAATTGTATGTAGATATTTTGATATATAGAGTTATGTCGGTTGAAACCACATCCAGACACAAAGTCCTGGTGATGTAAAGCGAACATATCTTCATTGTAAGTGAATGTGAAATACAGCAGAAACTTGAACTAAAATCCCCAGTCATTAGGATTATTAAATAGTATCTATACTTTTATGAATAAATTGGTCGATATAAAGATTATCACTTTTGTGTGGCGGTACGCACTTTTTCAGTCCTTTCAAGTAACAGTTTAGATATTTGCATATTTCATAGTGTAGTTGTTGGCATAATGAACCCGTAAATGTTGAATCCATCAAAGTTTTATGATATAAATGTGTATTCCCCAGCACAAAGAAACTGCTGGATTAAAAGTTGCATATTTTTGGCAATTTGTACAATTAGAATAAATTGTGTTAATTAAAATAAATGTACTATGTAAACAATAGCTACAAAAACTTTTGGCCGATTTGGAAAATCTTGAGGTGGTTTGGCAGTTATTGAGGACGCTGAATCTATTTCTGACAGTTTCAGGATCAAAAGTGGCAGCTTTAATCAGCAAGTGGAAATAGATGTATTCTTGGTGGCTGATTTTGACTACCATGTGTTGCGATCATTGGATATAGAGAGCAACATTTTTGTTCTCGCCATCATTGGTGTATTACTTTGGTATCTTCGAACGAGAAGAACAAGTAAGTCTAAGTGTGCATTTCATTAAAGACATTTATTTTAGTTTTACTGTTTGTGGGAATTAAGTGTTTTAGTCAAGTTCATCATGTGCCACCGACACATCCCCATTTTCTATTGAGCAATCACATAAAACATCTGAAACCTCTCAAACAGCAACATACTCTATATAATAATCTACATATAGAGGCTTTAAAGTGTTCAGCTGTTTGAAAAAGATAATTTAGACACAACCAACATCTGGACTCAATGCAGATGCAGCTCAAGTAATGTAAATGTTATGAAGGTAATGAGCATTAAAGGTGAAGCTCTCTAAATGAAATGTAAATTAGTGCAAATCCACATATATTTGTTTTTGACTAACCTGCAGGCAAAAGGGTGAGAGCACAAGAGGGAAAGTATTATTAGTAATTCTTTTTCAGATAAATAGATGATCTGTCCAATCTAAATGAAAACTTATTATTAAATTAAACTATTGTCCACAGAGGCTCAAATGGTAATTCATGCTAATAATAATTATGCTGATCATAATCTTGATAATATGAGTATTTTATAATCACGTATAGTAGGAATAGAGAAATATTCAGTTTTGCCCGAATAATCATATATTGTGTGTGATATTTACTGTATGATGTGTCTTCTGTTTTACAGGGACCAGTGCTGGGACTCCTGTGTTTGTGCTGAAGGGAGAGGATTTGCTTCTGAATGTCACCAAAGCTGTTGTTCTTGGAAAATTTGATAATTTTTCCTGGAAATGTAATAAAAGTAACATAGTAAGATTCACTTTTAATGACAAAGGAGCCTCTCTTAATTACACTGGAAGGATTGAGTTTCCTGAGAACAATTTCTCTGTGAAATTGAAGAATCTCCAAGAGGCAGACAGTGGAGTTTATACTGCTGTAGTGGCAAAGGATTCAGGAGACGAAACAGAAGCTAAATACAACGTCAAAGTTCAAGGTAGGTTTGTTAACCTCTAAAACACTGATAGAGTTTCTGTGGTCTCGTTTCTAAAACTCTTCACCTGCTTCTTCCCTCCTCAGATCGAGCGTCTCTCCCTCTCCTCACAGTGAGCTCTGTCTCTGAAAGCTCTTCCTCCTGTAGCTTCACTGTGACCTGCAGCTCACAGGACTCTCACACCAACAGCACTTTCTCATGTGACAACCAAACCTGCAGTCAGGAGGGAGGAGAGCGGTCAGAGGGCATCCCTGATACTTTTCTCCAGGTTTACCAATCAAGTGGATCGATCATCTGTAACCATAGCAACCGTGTCAGCTGGACCAGCGACACCAAAATAATCAAAAATGTCTGCCACCAGCAAGTTGGTAAGACTAAAAGAGAAACTACTTCCTGATAATAACACAAAGTTTGGAGTAAAGTTTAGAGCTTTCAGTATAATCATTTTTTAAGAACACTTTTATGAAAAAACAATTTAATATAAGTTTAAAAAGCAAACCTTTATGGGTCTTTAAATCAGTAAATAAGTATTCCAAGGTGTGACATATACATTGGGTTTGTTACAATTATGTTTAAAGTCAAAACATTTTTTTTATCATTTAAAAAAACATTTAAAGGAAGAGATTCTCAGGAGGCAGAAATGAACCCATTGAAGCCATTATAATTATAAAATAAACATTTGCAGTGCAAATCTCCAAAACATGTTTGCTGTGAGCAGTGTTTTCTCAGACAACTAATGAAAAAAAACGTGTGTGTGTGGGGCAGAGTCTTTAAAAGTTTAAAGCCTGTTTTTTTTTATTGTCACATGTTTCAGTTAAACCTGTACAAACAAAATAAAATGAGGAGCGTTATCTTTCAACTACAATGAAGTGTTTTAATGAAGTATTTTGTAGTTTATAAAACTAAACTTGGAATAAGTCGGTGAAAGTTTCTGCTCCAGTAATTTGACTTGCAAAACCAGCTATCATTATCTACCAGCGTTTCTTTGATTGAACAAGAGCCAGGTGGTGTTTACATTTGCTCATTCAGTGACCTGTTGAAGGTTGGAAATGTCACATTGAACTGAGTAACTGTTTGGTTTAACATATTAGGGTTGAATCAAACAAATTCAATTATTTCTTACTCAGGTCTGCTACTAAGATATTTTTGTGTAATTAAAACAGTCTGGCAGGATGTGATGCAGTAACACTAAGTTTATGAATGTAACCAAGCATTATAATGTGGCTTATGTTTTTATTTACAGATCCTGACCCACCAGACCCTGTTCCCATCATTTTGGGGGTATTCTTCACAATTCTCATTCTCGCCATCATTGGTCTATTACTTTGGTGCTATCTTCGAAAGAGTAAGTCAAAGTTTTCATTTGATCAAAAACATTTATTTTTGTTTGACTGTTTATTTGAAGTGTTTTATTCAAGTTAATCATATGCCACACATCCTCATTGTCTATTGAGCATAAAACATGTCTGAAACCTCTCATACAGCAACATGCTCTTTATAATATTCTCTTGAAAAAGATAATTTAGACGCAATGTCTGGACTAAATGCAGATGCAGCTCAAGTCATGTACATTGTATGAAAGTGATAAGCATTAAAGGTGAAGCTCTCAAAATGAAATGTAAATTAATGCAAATCCACTTTTTTTTACTGACATGCAGGCAAAAGAGTGATTTTCGAAAATATAATTTATGATACTGCTCAGGTAAGAGACAACGTATTTTTTAAACTTTTGAGTGAAAAGTAAAAAAATGTAACAGAATTTTCGATTTTTAACAATTAAACAGACTTGGACTGAATATGAGGAACAAGCTAAATCAATAACTGGAGCCTCAGACAGTTATGTTGTCTACTATGCACACAGTATGTAATGGTTATTTCCTGTTTATTATCCATGACTCCTTTCTACACCACCGTCTGTCTGCAGTTCCAGGTCCTGCTGCTCACATTTCTGGTTGTGCTGCTTGCTCTTTTTAAGCTTTGGGTCACACTAACCTGATGCACCGCGATGCTTCTCTCTAAACCGGCTGAGGTCTCAGTCTGGCAATTATTGTATTCAAACTGCACTGTGTTTCTTAGTGATGTGTATTTGTTTGCTTGTGTACGTTTTTAGTTTTAGTTTTTTTAAATATAGTTTTTCCATAAGTTGATGCCCTGATGGAACGATGCTCCTTCTTCTAAAATTCAGAAGGTGTCACGTTCTTAAAACTCTAAATAACATGCTGGTGTCGTAAACATAATGCAGACACAGTGACATTTACCAAAGGTTTTTTTCACGCATCTCACAAACATGATCAGAACTTTGCTTTTCTATTTTTGTCACACAGCCGTTAATCAAAGCCATGTGACTTCCTGAGCCGAGTGGTTTGTACTTCTTCTGCATTTTTTTACACAACACATACTGAGAGCAGAAGCCTCTCACGGTTAAGCTGCACTTGAGATACATATGTTTTCAAACCGTGTGATAGTTGTGTGTTAGTTAATGTGTTATTAAGTTAAACACAGTAACGTACAGAGAACCAGACATTTTAATTATTTGTCTCAGAACAAATGAACGGAAGAGGGGAACCTTGATTCCCATGTCTGTTACGAACTCAGGCACTTAGGAGATAGGACCCAATTGTACGACCCGGGCGACAGAGGTAAAGTATTGGAAAGATACTTTATTTTTCCAAAAGCAGGCAAGATGAACAAAAAAGTCACCATTGAATCTCAGATTGAGATGATACAAACTAATCTTAAATTTTGTTTAAACACCATTATCCCTTTTGTAGACAATAATATGGAATTGTATTGTATTTGAGGAATATATGACATATACAAATACAATATTATACAAACAACCTTTGGTAAATCAATCAGTTTTGTTATGTTCCAGTTCGGAGCTCCAGCCCGGACTCAGGACCCAACAGCTGATGAAGCTTCAGCTCTGCCTCTGTCCTGCATCTACGCTTTGGTTGATCCTAAAACTTCACCTCCAGCACCCACTGAGCCTAGAAACACAGCTCAGCTCGAGAGTGTGTACGCTCAGGTAAAAAAGACCACACCAGGTCCTTGAAAAATGATCAGGAGTCGTATTCCACATACTGCACTTGTTGGGATTACGATGTATGCCAACTGAGCCATGGACTTTATTTTCACGTTACCCTCTTTTAGTGTGAAAGCCCTAAACCACGTCCTGTGTCTGCACCCAGAAGTGCTCTAACTCCACCTTCAATGCACAGTTGTGATTGGTTAATGATCGGTTGAAATGACTCATCAGCTCTTCTTGCAGTTTATGTATTCTGAATCTCTATGGCTATGGGCGGCCATCTTGACTCAAAGGACATTATTTATTGACTTCTCAGACAATCCTCGGACAAAAATGTTGCTCAAGGACACCACGGCAGAGCCCAGGAGGTGAATTGGGACTTCTACAAGTATCAGTCCACATTCCATATTTTAGGTCTGTTCGGGGACTTGAACCAGGAATTAATGTTATTGTATGCAAAGGATTTTACAGTTTTTACCCTTAGAGTTAGAGAAATACGTTGTTTCTGCTACATAACAAAAAAAGGGGGACTATAAGAATGATTACAATGTTACAATACATGTTCAAGTAAAGAAGTATATATTATGACGCTCATTCTCACACAAAGTTCAAGAGTCTCACAACACCGAGTCTCGAGTGAAACCAAAGCTAATCTTCCATTGTTGACTGGAGTTTAAAGAAGTCATGAATTGAATGGAAAATTCTCCATCATTTTGTGTTGAAAGGAGAAAAATAAAACAACATTACCGCCATTGAAAGCTTTGCCTTCCAGCTGTTAATATGCTATAATTTGCCAAGAAGTCAACATTTAATTTAAAGAAGAATTTGCAGGTTAATGATTTGTAAATTATGGTTTTCTGTGGTCCACTACTTGGTATAGGTAGCCGCGCTTACATTTTTTGTTTTCATTTAGGATACTGTCACTCTTCTTCTTTTAAAAAGAAAATGTACTTTTAAATGCAGTAGGTGTACACCTGATTTATAAAAAATACTGTGTATCATTTTATGCAGTTGCACCAACATTGATTTTAGTGAATGTATAGCTTTCTTTCTTTTTTTAGTTAGTTTCTTCAAGGCACTTTTCAATAAAAGTGTCAGATAAATAAATGTGATGTAATGTGAGTATGTCATATAATGTTATGTGAGAGGTCGCGTTAACCGAATATTTTCCGTCATTTTTTTAACAATGACGGACAAATCTGAAAGCAGTCCGTCATTTTGACAGATTCATGGGCGTCATAGCCATTATATGAGGGTGGGAAAAGTCCCCCCCACTTTTTGAAATCATTAGTTTAGACCCCCCAACTTTTACCATGTGGAAATTCCGTGAATCGGTCTATCCATTCGCCGCACTTTGTAGAGCGCGGCAGATTCTCACATAGCGAGCATGTTCAAGGAGCAGTGGCGGCCAGCCCATAGGGGCGCTAGGGGCGCCGCCCCACCTCTTCCCACATACAAAAGAAAATATTTAAAAAAATATTAAATTAAAAAATATATATTTCAAAAAATATATATTTCAAAAATATATATATTTTATATTTTTTATTTTTAATGAACAAGGTAATTATCATACAATTGGTATCAGTAAAATGTATAATCTACAATAAGATCTTGTTTAAAATTGTGTTACGATGTCTAAAGTTACTGATAAGTCACATGTTTCCTGCCTGGCCTTGCCCTTGGCATTAGTTTATCATTACGGGGCGCTGCCCCCGAGCCACACAGCAGCAACCAGCACGTAGCAAAAGTCTCAATAGTAAACTGTGCCGCCGAAACATAATTTCAGCCAATCAGCGCCGTCAAATATTTTGGTCACGAGGGCGCTCACGTTGGCGCCCACGTTGCTTTTTAGACTCATGAGGAACTGGGGTAGTATCTATAGTAACGCAGTGTAGGCGGAGCCGTGACGTCATCTTCAATGAGCTCCTCAGAAAAACAACACAGCCGTTAGCTCTTAGCACTCAGAGCTCACAGCTCTTCATATCTGTTCAGAAACTAGACAAAAGTTAAACAAGTACAAACCACAAACTGTCTGTGTCATGGCGAATACAGTCGCTGGTTTATTTATGTCTGTATAGGCCGTTGTTGTGAGTGTGGACGGTCGGAGCATTTACAACGTTAGCTTAGCCAAATCTCCATTAGAAAACACACATTTTAAAAGGTTTTTCGCCTGCCGTCTGTCTGCAGACATGTCAAAGCCTTAATTCATGGTTTTTACTATCCGGTATCAGTATGTTGTTACTTCGGCATCATTTTGAAACGTGTATTACAATTAAATCACGGTCAAATATGTTCATCTTGTTGTAGTTGTAGCCCCCTTGACAGCGATTCTCTCTCTAGTTTAGCATACTCAGCCCGACTCAGCCTGGTTGTTCCTGGCCCTAGAACCACGATTTTATGGGGTCATTACATCACCAGAAGTCCCAATTCAAGGGGTCATTTCTCCCAAAAAAAATGTTTTTACTCACTATATCAACAGACCCACCAAAAATATTTTCCACCAGCCGCCACTGTCAAGGAGTGTTATCATAGTTGGACAGCTCAGATCTGTTGTATGAAGCGATGCCGGTAGCGGAGGTAAGGCACACACACCAAGTGTTCAGGACATTGTTAATACAGCGAAAATCAAAGCTGACGATCTCTTGGTTTGATATGTTTTCTCCCCCAGACACCATGGACTGCTTTGGGCTTTGAATCTTCAAAATGTCCAATGTCACAGACTGGGACTTACTTTAGAGTCAGTTGTATTTACATTCAGTTTGACTTCTTATGATTCAATGTGAAAGAGTATAGCCTACTGCTCAATAAATAATGATCACTTCACCACCTCTCTTGACATCTAAGCGCTTGAGAGTGAGTCAGAGGCAGAACACGGGGACAGTGGAGAGAGTTCCATTGCTGAGGTGAGTGATGAAAGGGAAATGAAAGGTTTAGAGTAAATTGTGATGTGGACTCTCATCCCAGAATTTTAAGGAAATCAGTGGAGATATTGAAGAGGAAACATTTCAGTCAAGGGGCATCATATGACCAATATAGACGAGCAACATTTATTTGAACATTTAAGTCAATGATACCATTCCGGGAACTTAACATCTGTATGGAATCAGATCAGTCTCAATATTAATAAATGCTCACAGAAGGATTCACAAATGTATTTTGCGATTTATATATAAATGACTCTCCACAACAATATCTCTCAATGCACTCAAAAATATTTATTGTTGTATATAAATGTACAAAAAATGGGCATTTAAACTGCATTTTATTAATTCAAAGACGGCTCTGAATTAATAATCAAATATGTTTCCTTTCTTTACTACTGGATGAAATTACAAAAAGTACCAATCATTTTCCTCATGCTACTATAGCTACATAAAAGTATCAAACCACCTGTTAAAATGCACCAGAATACAGGAAATCCCCCCCCCCCCCACCGCGCATGTGAATTGTTTTTTGATTATTGAAATATATGTTTCATATGAGTGTTGAGAGCTGTATCCATAAATCTCTTAATGTTGCCCTCAAAGTGCACCAGATTGATCACTTTCCTCATCTATCCTGTCCGAAAAGCTGTCCAAATCAATCATTTCTCTCACACTAGTATCACTTTCCAGAGTCTCCGCCAGGTTTACAATCGCAACTGGGTACATCTTGTGACGTCACAGCCACTATCGTCTGCAACTTCTGTTAGGCTCAGACGGCAAAATTAATAATTCATTAATTCATTAATTATGAATTATTAAAAATTATTTTAGCCATGAACAGGCACAATGATATGTAAGGAATGAAACTGCCATTTCATTTTGGTGCAAAAACATGCACTTCACTGGGGCTTTAAATAAAAAAGTATTTGTAACTATATTTTTCTAAAAAATTTTGTTTGAAATCTTTAGACTTTATTTTGCCTGAATATTCAATGAATTGTTTCCCTCTTTGACAGCTCAGTGGGTGGACAGGGGATTTATTAAAAATGCTGTGAAAGCTCTTAATTCACATACTGCAGTGAACTTAAAAAAGCATATTCTGTTTGTTATAAAAAGAGCAGAGGACCCATTGTTGAAACTAAACAAACATATTTTTGTTTATTTTTTTCTAAGGTTACATTGTTCTGTTGTTTTATATTTTACACCTAGGTAGAAGCCTTGTTGTATTATTTTGCATTGCTTTGATATTGATTTGTCCCAAAAGTAAAGTAATTAGTTTATGTTATTATGAATATCATATACTTACATTGGGTTAATGACAATTAGGTAATTAGTAAATGCAATGGAATACATTGTCACAGCAGAGTGAAACAAAGAATTGCCAAACATGATCTTTAGTAGAATCCAAAAAATCAGAAACATATAAGAAGAGTAACTTGTTCATTTGTATGAACACATAGATAATGGAAAATATAGGAATAGAAAAGCTTTATTAAATGGTGCATGTAGCAGAAAATGCTTTTGAATTGATTATAAAAATATAAGATGTTGCTTTTATGATATACTACTAGAAATGTTTGTAAAATCGAAATGATTTGACCACAGAAACTCTATCAGTGTTTGAGAGGTTAACAAACCTACCTTGAACTGTGACGTTGTATTCTGTTAGTACTTCTGTTGAACCTTTTGTCACTTCAGCAGAGTAAACTCCACTGTCTGCCTCTTGGAGATTCTTCAATTTCACAGAAAAATTGTTCACAGGAAACTCAATTCTTCCATCGTAATTAGCAGCGACTTTTTTGTCCTTAATTGAATCTCACTATTATACTTTTATTATATTCAGAAAAATAAATCAAATTCCCCAAGAACAACAGCTTTGGTGACATTCAGAATCAAATCCTCTCCCTTCAGCACAAACACAGGAGTCCCAACACTGATCCCTGTAAAACAGAAGACACATCATACAGTAAATATCACATACAATATAGAATTCTGAATGTTACTCCAATACTGTACTTTATTTCTGACATTCTGATCATCAGCTAAACATCATCATCCTATTATGAACATAATTCATAATAATCCAGTGAACACCATCAAGTGCAACATTCATGGATGTTCAGCTTTTGTGTCTCTCCTGCTAATTAGTATGATAAGTAACTTTAGCTGAAAGGGAACATGAAATAAAAATGACTAACAATTTTCCATTACCATTAATACAGCTAAGACTCCTCCTTACAAGGAAATGTCAGTAACAATTCTGGTGAAACTAAATCTAATGATCCATTGTTCCTATACTCCCCTCCCCCAACTTTGATCCTTTTCTCCATATACTAAAGTAGCTTTGTGCAAGAACTGCCAGATTGTTCCTCAATGGTTTGTAGAATAGGAGAAAGAAAACATTTCAAGTTAATGTTATGTTTTAATAAAGCAGCCCAGAAGATTTCAGTATGCAACACCATTATTGGTTTAAATATACCTTCTTTTTTTAATAAAGATGTCTGTCAATATGTTCTTCTCTAAACTTCTTATTCAATATTTGTATACACATGTTTGGCTTCTAATGCTCAGAATTGATAACCAGGATTTAGTTTTCTGCATTTTCCCCCCTAAAACAAAGGTTTTAGTTTGCACTGTTTATTACTCACATTAGTTTATGTGTTGCTTTACTTTAACTCTTCTAGCTGGCGTTCTGCACAAACAATAATAACCACTTCTTTTCTCAGAGCACTGTGTTTCACACCTCTTGCACCTCAACGTGTTTATATTCTGCTTCAAAGAAAGACGAACGTGCAAAGATGTTTTCACACAGCACACATTCTGCACTGACAACATTTACAAATAACTAACCATACAAAAGGAAGGCCAGTCTTGTGTTCCTTATGCAGGCCAGGGCTTTCTGTTGTTGTTTATACATAAATGACAGTAACATGTTAATATGTCAGATTATGTGCTTGATGTGATCCTGTAACCCTGCAGGTCAAAACTGTTCTGCTCTTTTCTCATCAAGCATCACATCATCAGTGTCCTCATCTTGCTCTGAATTGTTACTGCAAATGGATAAAGGAGCATGCAAAAAACAATAAGAAAAACCATCATGTTCATAATGCAAACTACCGTCACAATTACATTATTGCTCCAGCCGAAATCTCCTCCAGAAGATGGGCTTAAATATCCCAGAAATGAAGAACAATGCATTCAGGCCGACTCTTCTTCTCTCCTCTCTGTTATCATCAAGCATCACATTATTAGTGTCCTCACCTTGCTCTGAATGAGTACTTCAAGTTGATAAAGGAGCATGCAAAAAACAAGATAAAAGAGGCAATTTCATTCCACTTTTATGACCTTGTTAATTTGTTGCATTGTAGTCCCATCGTGTTTATAATGCAAACTAGAGCATGTCACAATTACATTATATCCCAGAAATGAAGAACAATGCATTCAGGCCGACTCTTCTGGGTGCTTCTGTAAAAATAAAGGTCAAACTCAAACTTTGTCCAATTACCACGGACCTTCCTGCATGCCTCATTAGTCACACTAAAGGGGCTTTAATTGAGGATGAAACTGTTCTAAGATACCAGGGACTGAATCTGAGGGATAGATATTCACATTCTCCTCTAGTGAAATAAAGAATAAGTAACTAGTTAAGGAAACTGTAATGTGCTACTGTTACGGCTGCTGTTTCTGTCTGCTCATCAATCTGCCTGTGAGTGTTTCCAGCTGTGTGCGTGTGTGTGTGTGATATGTAAATGAGCTGCACAGTTCCCCTGATGCCATTGGCCGTTCCGACCCCGCAACATCGGAGCCGGTGATTGGAGGACGTCATCCAATCTCCGCCCGCTTCCGGAACTTCGTACGGGGGGAGGAGTACAAACGCTGGGAACGCGGATCATTCGGGAGGCTCTGTGTTGGGAGACAGACGCCTCTAGCCTCGTGATACTTTACTCGTGTGTTTATGCTGTTAGCTCCCTTGTAATCCGTGGACTACTTAGCAGAGTGCAAGTAGTGTGTTGTGCCTCTTATTTGTGTAACTGTGTTTAGGATTGTTAGCTTAGACCCAGGTCATTATCACCTGTTGATCAGCTGTTGTTATTTGTATAAACGTGTTAGCTTAGATCCAGGTGATTAGCACCTGTAGACCAGCTGCAGCTGTGTGTGTGCAGCTTTCCTCATTCCTATTTTGTACCACGTGTAACGTGAGGGTTTGTTTCCTTATAACTTCCTTTTGAAGTTCTCCCTGTGTTGCTGGTTGTATCAGCTGTTGGCCGTTTATTGTTTCAGGCTGCTTGCCTATCTTTTTGTTGCCACCTGCTGTAATAAAGCCACTTATTTTTACCAATTCTACTCTGGTCGTGTTGTTCCCTTTGGTACCCCTAGCCCAATAGGGAACGTAACAGCTACTCTTTTACTGACACTGTGCGTTTTGAATTGATGGACAATGTTTACGAGCTGAAACAAAAAACTATAAAGATACTGTGATGGAATAGTCTGAGAGGAATAGTTTCAAGTCAAGAGATTTTCTTTGAATATTAAGGGGCCATATTCTGCACGGAGACCTGTGATTATGAAAACAAAGTTATATTGGTTAATAAAACATTCCAATGTAATACTGAGCAATTATTTCTCTTGAGGACATGATGCACTTGTTTATCAACAATTAAAAATTCAAATGCTCTCGCAGTATAATCAGAGGCATCCCTCTTCTATTAGAAGATGGATTATTTAAATCATGGCGTTAAGAACCCAGGCCGATCAGTAACAACTGTCGGCAGATCATTCTCCCTCTGTGTTGATGCTGCTGAAGCCTCTTCTTTCACAAAGGAATGAGGCTTTAACCGGCATGTCTGTGAAGTTTGAGGCGGAGCAGGAGTCCATCTAAAACACTTGTCCTTCAACACAAGCATGCAGTGTTTCCTTATCTTTTAAAGTGTCTGTTAATAAGGAAGAACAGCAGATGTAGACACACAGCCAATTGGTGCAATGAATGCAAACATTGGGTATTCTGCTGGAGGACGCCATGCTGGCATCGCTACCTGGAGAGAAACCAAGAAAGAAAGGATTGCGGATTGGGAAAGATTATGTCTACTTGTCTGTCATTAAAATGCAGACGATGCATCAGAGACAAATCTGTCATTGTTTTTTCAAAGATTTGGTTTCTTACTGACAGAAAAGAGATTCATGCTGGGATTCTCAACAAATACATCTCTTCACGCTGCAAACATGTCAGATGTTGCGAGACACAAGATTCAAGTTCAAACCGGAGAGACGTGATGTATGGAATACATGTTTATTGTTACACGTCATATAAATGAAATGATTGCCATGATAATACAACAGGAGAATGGAATGATGTTTTGGCGATTAGGTCCCGGTTTGCAGGATAATCATTCGGGAGGGAAAGAACCGCTCCGATGAAAATCCCCAAAACCAGTGAAGTATAGAATACTGAGATGAACTGAGTTCTTACGTTGTAGGGTGACTGTGGTGATCTGGGGAGGAGATAATAGATTAATATATGTATGCGGCACGGGGCCGGAATCACTGCCGGAGCTTACGGGTCATGCTGAGACTCTGACTGCCGAAGTCAGTGCCGGTCTTATCTGAAAACGACCTGAGGGTCGCCTGCCTGGCTAGCAGGGCTTGACTACGCCGCCGCGAAGGTCGAACGTCCTGCCGAAGCAGGGATCTTGTTTATGACGGAAACCGAAGTCTACGGGGACCCACAGTCCCTTCTTTTTACTCTCTTCTTTCTTTCTCTCTTTTTTTTCCTTTCTCATTCTTACGACCTGACGTGCAGGTTATACATTTTTACACAGCCCATTTGAGCGCGGGCCTGGATTAGATACCTGCGTGCAGGAGAATATAGCCAGTGACATGTAGATGCTACGTGAGACGAGACATATTCCCTGTGGGCGGGGCCCGTGGACTAGACAGGAATGCAGTTTGAAATCAGATACCATAATGAAACATGTATACGCGTAAACGTGATATGAACCACCACCAGTTATATGCATAAATACCGTAGTTAGGGTCTGAGAGATCTTTGGGAAGCCAGTACGGCGCTGATGTCCGGGCGAATGTAGGTTGTGAAAGCGGAGGAGGACCACCGTCCTAGTCGTTGTAGGGATGAGGTAGAGAGACCTTGATTAGCAGCAGAGGTGGCTGCACCTATCCTGAAGGAATGTCCCGCGTATGATATAGGAGATAGGCCGGATTGAATGAGAACTTGCTTGAGGTAGATTTTGAACAGGCGCTGCGTTAGGGGAGCATTTCCTTTAATAAGAAAAAGTGGTGAAGACGGGTTGGTGGAGGGTCTGCAGCGCAGAAATTTGATCATGGAATTAAAAGGGCAGAACGGGGAATCAACTGTAGCTCTGGTGCATTAATGGGAAACCCTTAATGTTTGAGCACCCTCTATGAAACGTCAAGCTACCCCACAGCACCCCCTAGAGAAAATCTCTGGCGCCGCCACTGGTTTGAAGGGACGAAATCCCGGGTCCATGTTTGAAGAAGGGGAGATGTGTGTGTGGTTTGTGATCATTTTGACGTATTCTTTATGAGTATTTCGACACAGAGGTGGGAGAAGGTCATGTAAAAAGGAAGGAGAAGATGAAGAGAAGGAAAAGGAGAGAGGATGAAGAGATTGAAGAAGGGGATGAGGAGATGAGACATGCCAATATGAGGTAGGGAGAGAGCAGACTGTATAAGAAATACAACAAGGGAAGACATGAGACATTGTGAAAGGATAACAGGTGGGAGGTGTAAAGGAAACACAGAGAAGATGATGCATGACTGAAGGAAATAATTGAGAGGAGAGAAGAACAGATGAAAAGATTCAAAGAGGAAAAAGGGAGTTGGAGAAGAGGAATGACATAAAGACAAGGAGTAGACTCTAGAGGAGATGAAAACGGGGGGACAAATTGCGAAAAATGTATGTATAAGAGTAAACGTGAGGTGGAGAAGTAGGAAGGGGGGAAGGAGAAAGTTAAACCGTGCTGCGTGCTGAAGTGGAAAAGCGCCATAAGTGTGTTGCTGAACTTAGAGGAAAAATGCAGAAAAGTTAAATGAACGAAAATGAAAATTGTTAAAGCTCAAATGGGTCCATCCCAACGCTTTGTTGCATCTAGATGGATCTCAAAGTAAAGACAAATGGACCAAGTGAGTTTTAAAGGTAAGAGGAACTTCTTTTCTCTGATACATCGGGGTTAATACTATAACTGTGGTACATTCAGCTGGTTGCCATAACGATGGAAATGGCTGATATGCTGAAGTCATAATAAAATAGTATAAGGCAAAACAAGACAAGATATGACATTCTAGAATTAGAATGATTGCATAAGGAGGATATGTTAGAGTAATGTTCAGCTTCATGTTTATAATCATCTCTCTAAGTCTCTCCCAATGACTCGTAAAAACAATCATTCGGACAAGAAGTTCACGTAAATTAATGAAAGATTTTTTATTTATTTAAATCTGATGTTCTTTGCAGGATCACAGCATTGTTTACAGAGATGCAAAAATGAACTTTTAACATGATAACAAACATCTGTTCTTGCATGCTTTGTTATTAGTACACAGATCATAAAGTTAATTAAAGTGATAAGATCACAACATTTCTCAGTATCTCATTAAATGCATTGTTATTAACTTTAACAAACCATAACACAAATAAATACATGATCAATAACCACACATCTTGAGTGATTGTCATTAATAAAGTTCAAGTTTTTCAGTTCAATAATATTAATAATCATAAACGTGCGACAACTCATCGACTAATTGTCTGAATTGGATTGGCAGCCCGTGATTCAACAGTGCGTTACCTCTTCAGTCAGCAGTCCTTTCACTTAGTTTAACTCATATGTTTAAGTGGGTTGGAGATGATATTTATAAATGAATATTATCGTTATTATAAGCAAGACAATAAATGGCAAAGATATGTAGAAAATAAACGTATTTAAGATACGTTCATAACAAACGTGACGTGGGAGAAAATACGTTTCTAGCTAAACGTAATTGAGAATGCAGTTTAGTTCTGTGGGAACGTAACTTTTAGGAGACAGGGTTGGTTGGAGACATTTAACACAAACTTTTCAAATTTTAATTAAACATTTTATTTTTATTCAATGAAAAAACATCTGAATTTAATGCCTGACTTTTTGAGACTTGGCAATTCAATTCTACAAAACAAAAGAGCACTAAAAAAATAAATGTAGACAAATGTAATGCGGGAAAACCTGAACACCAGGGAAAGCCCAAACTGATAGATAATCGAGAGGGTTAGAAGAAAAGGGTGAAGGAGGAAGAGTGGATAGAGGGAGGAGGAAGGGGAGAGAGAGGGAGGAGGAAGGGTGGACAGAGGGAGGAGGAAGGGTGGATAGAGGGAGGAGGAAGGGGAAAGAGAGGGAGTTGAGGAGTATGGAGGTATTTCTTAAGCGTTTTTTTTTATATCACTCGATAAAGTGGGAAAACCCGGCACTCCGGGAGAAAACCCTATATAGAAATATGATAGAGAGGGTGAGGAGGAAGGGTAGATGGAGGTGGGGTGAGGAAGATGAAGGAGAAGAGAGATGAAGATCGGGAAGAAAAGGCAGCTACTGTCGCCGTGGACAACTAGCAGTGGCTTCTATTATACTCCTCTTTTCTTCTCTTTTTTTTTATCCTTTCTGCTTTTCTTCCCCATACGTACCTTTCCTTCCGCGGGGGTCTGCTTTGGGTCAGAGACTTCTTCTGGGTCCTTCGCCTGTTCCTCTATCAGCAGCACTTCCTCTTCTGCCTCGGCCTTCTTTAGGTCAGAGACTTCTTCCAGTTCCTCCTCCTTCTTCTCTCTGCTTCTGCAGCTCTGGTCTTTCAGCACTGCCGCCCAGCTACGTTTTTTCTCCTCTCCGCTTTCCATGTTCTGCAGACCCAGCTCTCCTGCCTCGGTCTTCGGTAAGTCGGGGAACTCTTCCACTTCCTTCTTCTCATCCGTCGCCTCTGAGGTTTCACAGCTCTGGCCTCTATTGGCCAGGCTGTCCATCTCATTTACCATAATCGCTTTCAACGCCTTCTCTCTTCTCCTCTCATGTTTTTTCTTGTTTCTGTTTTTCTCTTTCTGCAGCATTTCCTCTCCGGCCTCGGTCTGCTTTAAGTCGGAGACTTCTTCCAGTTCCTTCACCTCTTCCTCTTCCTCCGCCTTCTTCTCTCTGCTTTTGCAGCTCTGGTCTTTATTGGCCACCACTGCTGCCCAGCTGCGTTTTGTCTCCTCTCCGCTTTCCATTTCCTGGAGGCCTGCCTCTCCGGCCTCGGTCTGTTTTAAGTCGGGGAACTCTTCTGGTTCTTTCTCCTCTTCCTCTTCCTCTTCCTCTTCCTCTGGGGTTTCACAGATCTGGTCTTTATTGGTCAGGTTGTTCTCTGTCGGTTTTACCTTCGCCATCGGTGTGAAGTTAATTTCCCAGCAATTTGTCTCAACAACAAGGTCATTTATGGACTCCTCTGGTTTCATCAATTCCTCATCCAAGCGAAGCTGTTTCTCAGCCTGGGCCTCAGGGAACTTCTCCTCCAGTTTGATATCCTTGACTCCTTTCCTCTGTTGTTTTTTCTTCTTTCTGCTTTTCTCTTTCTGCCTCACTACCTCTTCGGTCTTCTTTAAGAAGAAGAACTCTTCTGGTTCTTTCTTCTCATCCTCCCCCTCTGGAGTCTGAACCACTTCCTGTGTGGACTCATCCTCTTCGTCCTCCCCCTCTGGAGTCTGAACCACGTCCTGTGTGGACTCCTCCTCAGTGAACTTCTCCTCCTGATCTTCAATTATCTCGATCAAGGTGACTTCCTCTGCCTGGCTGTGATGTGTCTCAGCTCGGTCCTCAATGGATTTCTCCTCTGGATTCTTCATTTGATCCTCCATCTTTTGGACTTCTGTCACCATCACTGTCTCCAGGTGTTGTTGTTCCTCAGCCGGGCCCTGGGGTAACTTCTCCTCCTGGTTCTTTTCGACCTTGACTTCCTCCTCCAGGATGTCTTGCTTCACAGCCAGGACCTTTGTGGACATTTCCTCCAGATGTGACTTTTTGTCCTCAATCTTCTGGAATGTATCCTTAATCAAGTTGCTTAGAGAAGCCCAGCTCTCTCTTCTCTCTGCCGTGTCTTTTCTAATCCTCTCTGCCAGGGACTTGTTATCTTTCTCAATGCTTTTAACGTTTGTCGCCTTTTTCTCTTCCAGGCTCTTTGAAGATTCCTCCTTCAGTGCATTGTATTTCTCCTGCCAGTTTGTGGACACTGAGAGACGGTGAGAGAGAGACTCCTTCTCCTGTTTCAGACCCATGATTTCAGAGTCCTTCTGGTGGATCACTTCCTGCCAGCCATTCTCAGCTCGCACAAATCCGGCATTGTTTTGCACCAGCAACTGGTTTGATTGAGTCAGACCCTTTATTACAGCCTCCCTCTGCTCGATCCTGGTTATCACCATATTCTGGTGATAAGACCAACTCACCTCCCAGTGCTTGTTTTTCACTGCCAGGTCCTTTGCGTACTTGTCCAGAAGTTCATATTTGAACTCCCAGTGTTTGATAACCTCTATAAGTTTAGCATTGCTGAAGGTATTTGTGGCCTCCGTGAGCCTCTGAGCGGCTTCCTGCTCACACACTACTTGGCTAATTATTCCAGCCATGGCACAGTTTGTTTTGACTTGAATTGTGCGTGGTTAGAATAATTGAAGCGTGTCTGTATGAAACCGTGTTTCTTTGTAGAAAACGGTAACTGTCTTTAGTAGATTTTCTCTCTGAAAAAGACTGTATTGTTCGTATGCTGAATGTAGTTTTCTGTAGAAGTTAGTGTGAATCCGAATGACCTGTAATTAACACGACCTGTTCCTAGGGAGTACCAGAGTATAAATGTGAATCACCCTTGCATGTTTTGAATGTTCCGAATTCCAACCCAACATCAAGGCAGATGATGTCATCATTTACCTGCTGATGACCTCATGACATCATCAGCAGGTGATGTCATGAGGTGGAGGGGCTTGGATGTTCTTTATCCTGGCCTTCAAAATGGATTCTTAATTGAAGTGTAAAATAACAATACTCAACACCATGTTCTCTTCAAGCATTTAAAGATATTACTATTATGTTAATTAACCTAAGGTAAAATGTGAAATCAATTGATGTTTTTTTTTATTTGCTTTGTCTATTTTCTACTGATTTCTCAAGTGTTAGGAATCACTTACGGGTGCAGTTGTTTAGATATGAGTTTAAGCTAATTGCAATTCAAATGTGTTGATTATATACAATTGATATTTTCAGAAGGCAATTTAAATCAACAAAGAAGTCATGTTCAAGGAATCTCTGTTACGATACATTATTCAACACCAAACTTTTAATCTGCTCCATTATTTTATATTATTATTATTAGCATGTTTTCCAGGTTCAAGGCTTTTATTGGTCATACGTACAAAGCTACAGTGTAGTTATGACGATGACAATCTTAGGTCACAGGCTCCTCCAACAGTGCAACACAATAAAACAAAAAAAATAGTGCAAGTAATAAATACAAATTTTAAAATTGTGAAATAGTGAAAAATAGCAATAAGAGTCTATATACAAGTGATTGGAATATGATATATTAGATAAATAATTGTTAAATTGCACCAGATTAATGTTATGGATATTGTTTCAAAAGTGCAGGTGTGACAGAGACACTCAGAGACGCTCAGAGACACTCAGAGACACCCAAAGACTCTCAGAGACGCTCAGAGACGCTCAGAGACACCCAGAGACTCTCAGATACTATCAGAAGCGCTCGGAGACTCTCAGAGACTCTCAGAGACACTCAGACTCCCAAACAAACTATTAAGAAGGCACATCTGAGATTTCATTTAACTCCAGCTCTCGACACAGGTTCGGGAAAGCCCCATGAGCTTCTCGCTAGAGTGAAAATGGAACACACACGCTATTTGTTGTTTGTTTATATCACGTTCTTCTTCTCTCAGTGTATCACGCAGTCTGTCTTCCGGTTGTTGCCTCTTTTGAATGACGAATACAAACTACCGCCGCCTGCTGGTAGGGAGAGTTATTGCCACTAATGCATGCGCAGTTCGTACGTGCTACTTGGCCGTCGGCTGAAGTCTTTGCGGTGTGTTCCAGAGCGACACATGGCCAAGACGCAGGAGACGTGAGGCGACGTGAGGAGACGTGAGGTGACTTGAGGCGACGTGAGGCGACGTTCTGTCGGGACGTGTTCTTTAGTGTTCTTTGGTGTCAGTTTGGTGTGTAAGGACCTTCAGAGACGCTCAAAGACTCTCAGAGACACTCAGAGACACCCAGAGACTCTCAGAGACACTCAAAGACACTCATAGACACTCAGAGACACCCAGAGACTCTCAGAGACACTCAGAGACACTCAGAGACTCTCAGAGACAGATTTGTGCGTCTGTTGCTTTACTGTAAATGGTGACAACAAGTCCTCCAACTCATACGACCAAATGGGCCGATTGTTCAGGCCCTTATTAAAACCAAATATGTTGTTTGTTCAAGCGCTTAATAAGTCCTATAATTACGTTTAAAGTGTTTGCCCTCTAGTGCTCCCGTTGAATGCAAACGTTACAGATGGTCGTTTATTCCCAAATAACCCTCTCTGTAAAATCCTAAATTGTAGGATAGTTTGGCCATTAAAACGCTTTTTGATTAGATTTCTAGCGAGAAGTGTATTTTTTACTTTTAGAATCCACGTCCAGTCGATATGTAGGATCTGTAGTTATACGAAGATGATTTGAGGTATGCAGCAGCCTCCATGTAAAGTTACGGGTTGAAAACAGTATTTCCGGTCTCGACGTTTTCATAATAAAACCAGTGATCAAATGATTTAACAGTGATATCTGCACCTACTCATCAACTAAAAAACATCAGTTTATCCTTTATTGGTTTAAATTGTGTACAATGCTTTTTTTGTTTTCCCCATAGGTTTTTCTCTTTCGATTCTGAGAGACACCTTTCTTTTTTCAGAGGTTTTGATGGGCTAAAAACATCACCGCAATGCATGTCGGGATATGGTGTTTATCCGATATGAAATTGGAAAAACATTTTAAAAATTAATAATAATACTTAATTCCGAGTGTTCTTGCTTTTCTCTTTGGGAGTCATCACATAACGGCATTGTAATACACGGTCCGGCTGCATTAAATATTACATATCTGCCGTAGATATTTGTTTATCGAGCCCTGATCAGAAAACCTTTTGACAAACTGTAAGAAATGCCGCCAAAACTGAATACATGACGTAGATCATAAATATATTAGCAATTAAACAACATCTTCCATTTCTTTTCACACAATACGTCTCCTCGCAGTATCAACACTAATTCGGCTGACTGTTATATTTGATCGAATTGGTAGATAGGTTATATTTACACCATAACGGTGCACAGCTGATAGAAAGGGATTTTCTTTTGTAGTTTTTAAAGATATTATTTACTACCTTTCCAACGCCTCATGCAGTTGACTGTTACAGGTCTATACAGGTTCATGGTACAATACATAAGCTTCAAATCGAGAGACTGAAACTGTATTTTCCTTTAATGTTCTGTTTTAATTTCACAATAAAGTTAATAGTTATGTTTGATATTATTATGTTTTATTAACTACACCACTGTTTTTTTAACCCGCACCGCCTAGTGGTTAAAGCACGTTATTGAATTTTGTTGTTGAATACGTTTTATTTGATGAAAACATTTAAATATTAAGAGTAGCCTACATACAACATTGGGGGACAGTAGAAGGCATGATAGAACTATAGAATAGAAAATATCAAGAAGATACTGTAGTGATCTCTAAAACAGTTTAGTGCAGGACGTCCAAAGATATTAACAGGAGGATGTGCAAAACAGACAAACTTATAAGGCTTTATTTAAACATGAAAGAATACTTTAAGTTAAGGTCTTCTTTTGAATAAGAAAAAAACGTTGGGGTTATCCACAGATAAATATGAAGTCTGACAAAGTACTTGAGCTCCAACATATTGCATAGTTTATTTTGGCACTTGACAATCACCTTCCCTGAATTTGACTCAGGTGTAACTAAAGTCTGATTTAAGGGTTGTTTATATTTCACATCATTAATCAGAATCTGCAAAGTAACTAAAATAAATGTAGTGGAGTAAAAATACCAGGTTAACCTCTGAATTGTAGTGGAGTAGAACAAAGTAGGCCTAGTATGCTGCTGTAACAAAAACATTTCCCAACTTGGGATGAATAAAGTATATCTTATCTTATCTTAAGATGATCGATGGCTACTGCCATATTTGCAAAATGTGCCTCTGAGCCTTGACAAGTGCATGTTTCAGGCTTATCAATGAACAACAGGCGGGGTCAGGGACATAAGACCAGCTGTTAAATAAAGCTCTTCTGACCTTAGGTGTCATGTGGGTATATTAATTCATTTATTAATTATATGTTTTAAATGTGATAACACCACTGTGTTTCGTATCCCCTGAACCTCCAGGGTGTACACACTTTAATACTGGCAACTTCTAATTGTGGGAAATACGAAAACGTCTTATAAAGAGACGTGCCATAGAACATGTTGCGAAACACATAATAGCCAGCATGTGTGACCCCTAGGGAATCTACTGCAAGGGGGGCAAACACATATCAGTGGTTTCTATCACTAATCTTTTCTTAAACATTTTTCTAACGGATCCTTGTGCAATCAAGTGAGCTGTGTTCACTAATAAATCTGTGCTACACGGATCTATAACAGAGAACTATAGTGAGCTGCTGTTATTATTACAATAACTCTGTGCCAGTGGCGGCCGGCCCATAGGGGCACTAGGGGCGCTGCCCCACCTCTTCCCACATACAAAAAAAAAAATTAAATTAAAAAATATATATTTTATATTTTTTATTTTTAATGAACAAGGTAAATATCATACAATTAGTATCAGTAAAATGTATAATCTACAATAAAATCTTGTTTAAAATTGTGTTACGATGTCTAAAGTTGCTGATAAGTCACATGTTTCCTGCCTGGCCTTGCCCTTGGCATTAGTTTATCATTACGGGGCGCTGCCCCCGAGCCAAACAGCAGCAACCAGCACGTTGCAAAAGTCTCAATAGTAAACTGTGCCGCCGAAACATAATTTCAGCCAATCAGCGCCGTCAAATATTTTTGTCACGAGGTCACTCACGTTGGCGCCCACGTTGCTTACGTGCGTTGACGTGAGTTGTTTTTTAGACTCGTGAGGAACTGGGGTAGTTTATAGTAACGCAGTGTAGGCAGAGCCGTGACGTCATCTTCAATGAGCTCCTCAGGAAAACAACACAGCCGTTAGCTCTTAGCACTCAGAGCTCACAGCTCTTCATATCTGTTCAGAAACTAGACAAAAGTTAAACAAGTACAAACCACAAACTGTCTGTGTCATGGCGAATACAGTCGCTGGTTTATTTATGTCTGTATAGGCCGTTGTTGTGAGTTTGGACGGTCGGAGCATTTACAACGTTAGCTTAGCCAAATCTCCATTAGAAAACACGCATTTAAAAAGGTTTTTCGCCTGCCGTCTGTCTGCAGACTTGTCAAAGCCTTAATTCATGGTTTTTACTATCCGGTATCAGTATGTTGTTACTTCGGCATCATTTTGAAACGTGTATTACAATTAAATCACGGTCAAATATGTTCATCTTGTTGTAGTTGTAGCCCCCTTGACAGCGATTCTCTCTCCAGTTTAGCATACTCAGCCCGACTCAGCCTGGTTGTTCCTGGCCCTAGAACCACGATTTTATGGGGCCATTACATCACCAGAAGTCCCAATTTAAGGGGTCATTTCTCCCCAAAAAAAAAATGTTACTCACTATATCAACAGACCCACCAAAAATATTGTCCACCAGCCGCCACTGCTCTGTGCCATGAATTGTTTGGCTCTTAAGGACACTTCAAAACATATGGTAGACCTAGTATATTTTGCAACTAAATTATGTATCTATATATTCATTGGTGATAAAATAATATTGAAAGATATTGTGTGCAAAGATAATAGATAGAACATATTCCAAATGTTTCAGAGATGACTCGTTAATGATGTCACAGCAGCAGCTGATCATCAGTGTGTAAGTAAAACAAATGAAGCTCAGGAACAATGTTACCATTTATTTGTATTGGAGACGCTCAGACAGAGTCTGTTTAGAGTTTGAAGCTAATTACTGTTGATCCCATTTCCGTGTTGGTCCACTCCCTGCGTGATGGTCACCTGGTGCTGGTGATGGTCTTGGTAGTGGTGACAAGGCTGGGAAATAACATAATTCAGTTATTACAGCTTTATTTGTTACTTATTTATTTTTTCTTAGCTCATGTCAGCCTGCAAACACGCTCAACTCAGCTGCACTTAGTGTTAACTGATAATAAGCTGATGTTGGCATGCTAACACTTATTTCAGATGATTAACTCACGTCAGCAATGCACGCCCACAGTAACCTCAGATGCACCCTGTGATTTCTAAAAACTGGCTGATGTTAGCATTCTAACAATGAACTTAGATTGTGGGTAGAGACAACTTTTCCTTGGGCTCACCTCTCTCCGTCCAGCAGCCTCCTGTACTCGGTGATCTCCAGCTCCAGTCTGGTCTTGATGTCCAGCAGCATCTGGTACTGCTGTCCCTGCCTCTCCAGGTCACCCCTCAGCTGGCCCAGCTGATTCTCCAGAGCCTCCACCTGCCTCTGGTAACCTTCCAGCATGACGGAGTAGCGGCTCTGGGTCTCAGCCAGAGCCATCTCCACAGCTCCTTTCTGTTCAGGAGGAAGAGGGGGGACTCACTTAACACTTTAAAATCTCCTCAAACTGTCAGAACAGAGGGAAAACTTTTTAGACATCCATTTTCATGATTTTCTAAACTTTAAATATACAAGGTATATCTTTAATATTAGATGTAAATAGTGCACCTTGCTGATGTGCGCCTGCAGTTTGATCTCCAGACTCTGCGCTAATCGTCTGACCTCTCCAATCTCAGACTTGGTGGTGTGCAGCGTCTCAGTGCTCACAGAAACCTCTTGGTTCAGCTCGGCTGTCTGTGAGGGAAAGTTTGTTATTAAAGTTATGATCATGTACTTTGATAAAAACGTTTTCAAACTAAAAACACTCATAGAAATCACAAAATAAAATAGAAATAAAAAAAGTTTGAAACATAAGTGACTTTGATATTATGTTTAAAAAATGTAAACGTGAAAGAAAAATCTTAAAACTTAAAGACCTGAACTACTATGAAAGAACAAAACAAAATAATAAAATATAAAGGGAAAAAACTAAACAAATTGTTGATAAACTTTAAACAGGAAGTCCTGGTGGTGTAAGATGAGCTCTCACCTTGGTTTGGAACCAGGACTCCAGGTCTTTGCGGTTCTTTGAGGCCACGGCCTCGTAGTGTTCTCTGATTTGGGCGATGACGGCGGTCAGGTCCTCCTGAGGAGCGGCGTCCACCTCCACGTGCACCTGACCTCCAATCTGCTGCCGCTGAGCCAGCAGGTCCTGCAGGAAAACGGCACTTTAGACTTGTGTCTTTTAACATTTTAAATGCTATTTCCGTGTCGCTTCAGGGTCTCACCTCCTCGTGGGTCCTCTTCATGCTGATCAGGTCTTCTTTCAGAGCCTCGATCTGCATCTCAAGGTCGGCGCGGCTCAGGGTCAGCTCATCCAGGACCTTCCTCAGCCCGGTGATGTCGGCCGCCACCGACTGCCGCATGGCCAGCTCGTTCTCATACCTGCAGCACAGCAGAGTTTAACATTCAGACAGATTCAATCAGGTTATATTATGTTTAGTGTTGAAGGAAAAAGAGTCTCTCACTCACTTCATCTTGAAGTCCTCGGCGGCCAGCTGGGCGTTATCGATGGCGAGGACAAGGGCGGCGTTTCCACGAGCAGCGAAGTTTATCTGAAAGATCCAAAAGTAAGAAAAATGTTCATCTTAAAGATATGTATAGTAAAATGTTATATTAAATTGTATTTTTTTAAAGTAGAATCTTTATTACAGAAAACAAACTTTGTCTCAATTATTACAAACCCTTATTATCTAAAAAATGTGAGCTTATAAAGACAATATTGGTCAGAAAATAAGAAGTTATAATAACTTAACATTTTAAACCCTCCCAAAGATTGAAAAGAAAATCTTACAATGTTCCAAAGTAAAATGTGTTAATTTCATTCAAAGCTAAACACTATTTATGAAAAAAGGTGATATAATATATACTGTATATCTAATCGTTTTTCTTGTTTCTCATCTTTCTTCACAACAAGTTCTTATCTTGTTATTTTATGATTTAATTGTTATTTCCAAAGCCTTCTTTGCATTGCTTGGCACCTTTTCCCTTTGCGTTGTATTTATTTTCTAAACTTTATAGAATCTCACCTGGTCCTGCTGGCCTATGATGGTGGCCCTGAAGGCGGAGGAGTCGTGGGCGCAAGGCCGGCTCTTGCCCTCCAGGAAAAGTCTGATCTTCAGCTCCAGCTCTCCGTTGGCCTTCTCCATGCTGTGCACCTTGTCCAGGTATGTGGCCAGGCGGTCGTTGAGGTTGTGCATGGTGGCCTTCTCGTTGGCAGACACGTCCACGCCGTCGGCCAGGTTGAAGGACCTGCCAGCGGAGAACGACGAGTTGGCCTGGGAGACACGGACTCCGGACCCTCCGGCTCCTCCGTACACACTGCCGGCCCCCATGCTGTCGACGCGACGGGATGAGGAGGACATGTTGCTGCGGTTGCTGGAGTACATGGCTGAGTGTCGGCTGGTGGTCGGCTCTGAGCGAAGGGTGAAGAGCTGCTGGGGCCACGGGCTCCTTTTATGAGGCTGGACAGGGGTTGGGCAGGGGCCACTGTGATGCCCCGAAGCCCCTCAGAGCAAACCGGTCTGAGCAGGCGGTGTCCAGCAGGGCGGGGGCATAACCAGAATGTCCTCAAGGGCCTCAGGGGCCTGCTAGCAGCATGAGGGACCCGAAGGCTGTCTATACCAGACGAGCCAGTCCTGCCAGCCCACACAGAGACATCCAGCCACACCACACACACCTTCAAAAGCAGGAATTCTGCTGCAATTATGAAACTGGGACTCATTTCCATATTGTGTACATGTATCTGATGTTCAAATTGGCCATTAAAACTTAAAACATACAACAGGATAAAGAGTTTAGCGCAGTATGACAGAATCATGCAAGGAGAGCAGAGAGGATTAGGGGGTCAACATTACACAATCTCACACTATTTTTATATTTGAATTCATTAATAGTTAGTCACTCTTGATGATTTCTTTAAATGCTGTTATCAGTTTCTAAAATATAGAAGTTTATCTTTTCTCTGTTTTATATAATTAAAGTGAATATTTGTGGGTATGGACCTTTATATATATAGTCTATGGTATGGATTTATAGACTCTTGGAGACTGAGATGGATATTTCTCACACATTTCCGGCATTTTATACACCAAACATTTGATATAGAAATAAATCCAGAGATAATTAAATGAGGAATGTAATCAATAGTTGCAGCAGTAATGAATTAAAGCAGTAATGTTTAAAACATAGCCAATAAATACCAACAATGTGAGGCAGACTGTCCGCAGAGGAAACCGGTGAAACCAGAAGAGATGCAATCCGAATAAAAGCCACGAAACAAGAGCAGAGAGCAGGTCTGCTGTTATTGAAATATCCAAATACCACATATTACAAATGTTCCATCTCAATACACGCTCTGTGACTTGTTATACACACACTCCTACATTAAAGTATTTTGTGAGGTCTTCTAAAATGTTTTTAAATATAACTAGGGTTCTAGTTGAAGAGTTTGTAAATTAAACAGGCGTGCTTTCAGGGGTCGGATTTTGATAAAATTGACCGCTCTAACAACTTCAGTCAAAACCTCGTTTAGCTCGTGGCTAAGCTGCCTTGATGCTAGAGCCTCTCTGTGAATGAAACAGTGCGTCCACTGGGCGTTGGGCGAGACCCTCTTGATAAGTGCCTGCAGTCCCCTTCTTTACCCTGACATGGTCTGTGCGCCATCCGAGGAAAAGCCCACACAGTTCTCCCATTTCAGTCCGTGTTCTGTCAGGTAACTGTCAAGAGTCCCGCACTCAGTGACTCGGAATTGACAAAGCAATATATTTTTTTAATATATTTTTTTTGTCATGCCCCCCACTTTGAGAAACACTGAGGGACAGGGACACTAAATACAATATGCACCTGAAAATAAGAAGAATAGAGCCCCTTTAAGGTTAGACAGTCCTCCATTTTCAAAGTGGTTACCTGTTGTAAATACCTTGGTATCTGGCTTGATGATTGTCTTACTTTTAAACTTCAGTTCATTAATCTGCTTAAAAAGCTGAGGGTTAGACTAGGTTTCTTTTTCAGAAACAAGTCCTTTTTCTCATTTGAAGCCAGGAAAAGGCTAGTCACTGTGACCTTTTTACCTGTGCTATGGTGATTTGATCTATATGAATGCACCTGCCCATTGCCTGGAAAAGTTAGATGCCGCCTATCACAGTGCCCTGAGATTTCAAGTTCACAACTTTATAGCAATGGGTGTTAATTTACTTATATATACGAACAAAGAGCAGCTAAATATCACCTTTAATAAGTCAAGGATAATTTACTGCAAGTTTACAATTCCCTTTGGCGCCCCCTACTGCTGATACCAACACTGGAGGAGAGACAGGCACAACTTTGGGAGTTTAGCCTTTGCACACAAACCTATAAAACACATGAAAGGGAAAACCCCAAAAATCATAAAGGGGGCTTTTAACAGCAACTATAAAGTTTCTTCTTAACTTAAACATCAACAACTTAAAGAAAAGGCTCAGGCATGTAAAATGTACAACTTAAGCACTTTCTCCAAACAAATGATGGCTCTTCTTTTATTTTATTCCAGGCACTTTCATATTTAAACTAAAGCACTTCTTTGATAAAAGGCAGTTGACGTCTTCCTTTAGTAATAATCCATTAAGGTCTGAAACATTGGAGTACTTCTTCAAGATAGGGTTGTCAGTACAAACCTGACGCTAATAAAAGCAACAGGTCAGACCTCCACTGCCATCTAGTGGTTTTATTTGGGACAAGCGATTTCATTCCTGTTAAAAAGTCCATAAGAATTACAGTTCAAAACAGATGCATGGTATATTCTGCTGACAAAGTGCTGACAGCCGCTACACTCAAAGTACAAAAAAAGAATTCTCCATATGCGATATACATAATTAAATATACAGTATGACCTTAGATTGTTAATTGCTGCATCAAGCAGGTAGTAACGGTTGTAGATAAACACAGTTTTTATACACAATGTTTAGAACGTCTTGTGATATTTATTGTATACTTGTACTTTGTTGTTCCTTAAACAGTTAGTCCACTCATTTAATTTTTACATCAAGTTCATCACGTTTTTAATTTCTCTTTTAAATTTAGTGAAGTACAAGCATCAATATATGTACTAAAGTACAATACTTGAGTAATTGTACTTAGTTACTTTCCAACACTGCAAATATATAATCCTTGCTCATAACTAAATGAACTATGAATGATTAGTGCTGATTGTGGTCTTCAGCCTTCAGTTCAGAGTTGGGTGGTCTTCTAGCGCCACCCAGTGATACATTCTTATCTTTGCTTTTGCGTTTGACTCTCTTCCTCATTTTTTTGTTAGCTTGACATTTTAAAACAGTCGTGGTTGAGTCAGGCTTTAATTTGTACACGGAGACTGACCCAATGAGAAAAACAAAAAAAGATAAAACAACCTGGGGTTGTGTCAGTTACACGTTTAATAAGATACTTTTTAAGTTCTGTTTGAAAAATATGTGTCCCCAGACTCCCCACTAAAAAAAATACATTTCATTGCCACCACAAAACTCACTGTTTTGTTTTCTCAAGTGCAGGCACATGTGGCTTTTGTAGATAGCGGTGACTTCATTCTAGCTCCACTTACTCCTAAAGAATATCTTTAATTTGCCGTTTGTCATCTCTTCCTCTCCTGTCGTCCTCCAGCTGGATCTCCATAGCAGCACAGCAGAAGTCGAGAACTTTCTCTTATTCCCTCTCTCTCATCTGAGTCACGTTGGGGCCGTAGTCCAAGCATCAAACTACGGTACATGCAGGTCTGAGGAGTGAAACTCTGCTACCTCATTCACACCAACGGTGTTTCAGGGCCGGTTCGGAGCTGGAGCTTGAAAAGCACCGGGTTTTCCTGTTCACACCGCAGCGGAGCAGCCTCTTAGCTCCGGAATCCGGTTCGTGTCCGGCTAGAGCAAAAGCACCGCATACGTCACGCTTACGTCGAGGCGGGGGTAGGGGGAATCGGAATCGTCGTTGAAGTTGATGATTACGATTGTAGAGCAGTTTTGAATGTAGCATATAACGACTGTAAAGTTGGTAGGAAAGTCGTCCCATTTCTTCCATTTCGTTTCGACAGAGCAAAACCAAAACAAGTAGCGCTTCAACACAATCGGCCATTGTTGTTGTTGTCGGTGTCAGCTGTGAGGGGTTTCCGCGGTTTGGCTTTATGAAGCAGGCACGCAAACGGTTACTTCATACCACAAACGATGACGCAATGACGCAGCACCAGACGGACTCTGGGCGGTGTGAAAAGAGCCGGAGCTAAACCGAAGAACCGGTTCTGAACCTGAAAAGCTCTAGCACGGAGCTTGAACCGGAGTTGCGTTGGTGTGGATGAGGTAAGAGAGGTCTCGAACCGGGTCAGAGTCAGGACGGATATTCATGCAGCGACTAGAGTTGCGTCTAGAGTTGTACTGGGAGTACGATCCGGAGTGAGAGAAACACTTCCCGCACTTGTCGCACTGAAAGGGTTTCTCCCCGGAGTGCACCCTCATGTGTTCGATCAGGTGGTGTTGGTGTTTGAAGGCCTTCTCGCAGACTTTGCATTCAAATGGTCGTTTTCCTGAAAATAGGAGAACAAAGAGTCAGACTCATACTGCGCCTGTCTGAAAAACGACACCAACAAAACTGAGACAAAATTAAGTAGTAGAGTAAACACCTATAACTAAAACTGAACACGATAAGATAGGAGACTGATACCCAAACTTGTGTTCATTTAGATTTCTCCAGAAATTATTCGAACATTAAAAAACTGAAACAATTACCTGATACACTCATTAGTTGATTGACAGAAAAATAACTGTTCAATGAGAGCTTTTATACATTTTTATTTAGGTTTAGGCCTGTTGGCCATATGTTTTTTTCCCTTGTGTTATGTTCACATTTCACACCCTTTGGTAATGTTCGGGTCAAATTGACTCGGGACATATATCATCTGCAAAGTTGCATGACTGCATCTTGCACAATTGCAAAATTGTAGTGACAAAATGTGTCAGCTGACAATATGAAGAGGTTCTCAAATCCTCCTCTATTCTAGTTCCCGATACAGTAGAAGCTTCCAGAAGCCCATTCTGCCACGAAACGCTAACGGTCAACTATGTGAAACAATGGCAGCATCCCACCCACACTGATTCAATAGACATGGACAGTTCTTATTTTAATAAAGCTGTTTTATTCCTATATTTTTCGTTATCTATTATGTGTTCATGCAAATTTGTGACAATGTATTCCATTACATTTACTAATTGCCTAACCATCAGTAACCTACTGTAAGTATCTGATATTCATATAACCTCAACAAATCACTTTCCATTATTTTTGGGACAAATCAATATCAATGCAATACAAATAAATACAATAAGGCTTTTACTACGTTTTAAACAACCCAATATCACGGCAAAACGTGAACATGTGACGATTTACCATGCTGGGAGACGTGAAGATGTCACGATTTCGTCCCTTCAAACGTGACAGTTACACAGTATTGTTAACCAGTGGAGAAATAACCGGAAATGCCAAGCAAATGCTACCCCGACGTAATGATTTATTTTTTAATAGTCACACTGTTGTGACTCGACAGATATGTTAGGTTTAGTTATCCTGTTTTTATTTTGAAAGTAATCTTTCCTCTCATTCCAGATCCCACATTTCCTGCCTTTGTGTGTTTCCCGCCCTTGAGATTGCTTGGCCCTGCCCTGATAGTTTTCACCTGTGTCCATCCAACCCAGTCTCATGGCATTTCGTGTTCACCAACGATTTTGTATCTATTGATTCGTGTTCACCAACACAATTTTCCCCTTTTTTTCGTGTTGCACAGCACGATTTTAAAAGCAATGTATTTCTATTGGTAGTCTCACGGCATTACGTGTTATAGGAAGACCGGAAGCTGTGTGGTTCATGAAAACATGTTCTTACTCAATAGCAAGCCACAATTATTGCTTTTATTTGATCTCACCAGAATGCGTGACTTCACCACGACTCCTTAACACCGCATTGCGTGGAGTCACGACATTTGTTAGATTTACGTGTCGGCGGCACATAAACAACGCCAATGTAAAGTGAATGAGGCTCCTTTGTCGTGGTGCACACACGCATTTCTACAAAACGTCCTGCGGTGAGCTTTTTATTCTATAAAACGTTTTTAAAATCTACTTTATAGCTTGTAGTAACTCACGAGAGGCTTGTTTTATTTTATTTGTATTCATAATCATTTTTATTTTTCGTCAGAATGTATTATGGTGCATTAGTTACCAAATTTGTGTTCTCAAAAAACAGTGCATTGTGTGTGATTTTTATTAAATTAGTTATTTTTTAAGGAAGGCCAGAGCTTCAGCTGTGTCAAATGGATTGTTCCCTTTAGTTTACGTTATTTAAAAGACAATTATATTCCTATTTGATCAATAAAGGGGTATTGTAGGCCAATATTAGTCATTTAAAAAATATATGATGATGATAATGATGGTGAAACCCACTCCCCCCACATCGGAATGACGATGGCTACTGACTGTATTTTAAATGCTTTTTGTTTAATAGTAATAATAATCATTTTTATTATAACAACAATAAACCAGAAGAAGATTCCGTCGTTACCACGGCAACGTTACGTCGCGCTTAACGGCAACGTAACGTAGCCACGTTACGTTACCCACAATCACCTCACTTTCATTAATTTAATCTGACAACGGACTACAGTAAATATCGAAAATCAAGTGGAGTTTATTTCTTTAAAACACGAAATAATATTGCTTTTATTTATTCCACTGTAGCACAGTCTCTATAGCGTTTCATTCCTGGATATTAGGTTGAGTTTTGTAGTGTGTTTAGCTTTTACAATAGGCTACGCGCAACCTACTGTAGCGCCACGTCCAGCTCAGCTAATAGCGGCCTCCAGCCTTCCGGTCAAAGTTTTCAGCTGGATAGCATTTATAGTTTATACAGCTACATGACATTAGCTGTCCCCGGCACAGTTGGATAGTGGAGGTGCCTGCTAGGAAGATATGTTTAAATGCATGTATTTGCACATGTGTTGTAAAGACAGTGTTCAACACAGAGTTTTAATAGTGGCTAAAGGGCATCGGCGATGGAGTGGAACAAAAATGTGGAACTGGAGTTTTTCCAGAGGATTTGATATGGACAGTCTGTAAAACTCAACCACACTTTGCAGTGCAAGTATTTTACAAGTATTTTACAATGTAGGACTCAAAGTACTTGCAAACTGTAAAGTAGTCAAACTGTTATCCAAATAAAGGAATAATACCTGATTTGCTGCTTCCACTCAGTAGTGCGTCTCAGTCTGGATCTCTGTGTCGGTTTTGATATGAAACTCTCTGTTTGTTGTGTTTCAGATCCAGAGGGGTTATCTGTGTGCCTGGTGAAGACGTGTGTGTTCTCTGTGGATCATCATGGTGTCTGCTGTCATCACGGTTCATCTCATGGAGAAGCTCAACAAGAACAAATAAACTCATAGTTCTGGTTCCCAACCAGGGGTAGGGGGACCCCTAGGGGTAGTTGGGGGGATTGCAGGATGTACGTAGAAAGATTAGGGGTTGCACATTATGTACACAAAAAAACCCATTTCCAAATCAATTTTCATAATCCTGGTGTCCCGCCTCCAGACTTGTTGCAGCTTATGAAAGACAGGCGAGCTCAAGTGTCTCTTTAAGAGCTCTAGTCTTAACAAAAGATGTTGAAACTGCTAGAAGTGAGTCTTCATTTTATTACGTTCGCTCACAATATGTGTAAATGTCAAGTTTAAATGCATTTATATTAAGGGTGAGTTATAGAGTTACAAAAAGAACATGTAGGCGAATCATCCCAGCTGAGTGACGGGGTACCTACTAAATATAATAATAGTATATAATGGCGACCAGCTCAAGGTCGGGAACCACTGCTACATGCAACCAATCTTACATAAACAGTATCTCACTCTTTTATAGAAACTCTTTTCTTTTTTTTCTCCTCTTTTGACGAGTGAGTCCCTGTTTTATTTATATTGTGCATGCAGAAGGCCTTAGGGGTACAACATGTCTGCTGCTGATTTGATGATATTTCACTGATCCACAATTGGTGGATCAGCAAACATGTATATAAATATGTACACTTACAATGTACTGTACATGTGAACAAACAATGCATTGTGGCTAGTAAACATTAAAAAACTCATTATACCCTACTGTCCTACTAGGGCATTGCGTTCCAAGAATGCAGGGTTGTTGGTTGTTCCTAGAGTCTCTAAAAGTACAATGGGAGCCAGAGCCTTTTCTTATCAAGCTCCACTTTTGTGGAATCAGCTTCCAGTTTGTGTTCGGGCGGCAGAGACCCTATCCGTTTTTAAGAGTGCGCTTAAGACCTTCCTTTTTGATAAAGCTTATAGTTAGGGCTGATTAGATTCAGCTCCTAGTTTTGCTGATATAGGCTTAGTTTGTCGGGGGACATCTTACTTCTTCCTTCTCTCTGTCTATACCTGTGTACTCATGTTCCGATTAACCCAGTTTCCCCAAATTTTCTTTTTGGTGTCTATATACGCCGGGATCCGGAGTCATGGATGATCCTGTTGCTGTGGTCCTGGATCATAAGTCCTGGATGGATATCCTCGTGGATTCATCTTCTTATTATACACACATGCATTTCCAAACATTTGGACTACCTATGTTGTAAATGTATTTTCTTTTCAATTTACACACGGCATCTATTGCACGTCTGTCCGTCCTGGGAGAGGGATCCCTCCTCTGTTGCTCTCCCTGAGGTTTCTCCCATGTTCCCCTTTAAACTGTGGGTTTTCTCTGGAAGTGTTTCCTTGTACGATGTGAGGGTCTAAGGGCAGAGGGTGTCGTATTGTGATATTGGGCTATATAAATAAACATTGATCACTTACTGTACGGAGGCTCAGTCATTGGTACACGTTTATTTATAAAGCTTTGTTGGGTAAACTCCCGTATTATATCTGCTCTCTGATAACACAGAGAGTTGCAAGCAGCTATTGTCTGAGATCGCATGATGTAGTATTGTTAGATGTGCCAAGAGCAAGGACTGTCTTATGAGACAGCTTTTATGTGCGCAGCTCCACTTGCTTGGAACAATCTTCAGCAAGAATTGAAACTGAGCAATCTCATTCCTCTGCATGTTTCTCAAGCTAGGCTATGAAATGCTCGTTGATACTATGGGCACTTGTAAATGTCTGTAAATGTATCCTGTAAATATAATGTATGATGTCCTTTATTGTTTTATGTTTCATGTGGAACCTATTTGCTGCAGGTCTCCCTTGAAAAAGAGATCTATGATCTCAAGGGACCAATCTGATTAAAGAAAGGTTTGAAATGAAATTGATTGATTGATGTTTAAATTAATTTCATTTATCTAAAATAGTCTTTGAAACATTCGTAAAAATGTACAAAACATCATTGCTTTCCAATATTTCAAAATAAACTAATAGGATCAGGTGCATTCAACTGACAGAAATTAAATATATATAAAAAAAGACAAAATATTAAGATACTAAAAAGTTAAATACATTTTTGTCCCAGTATTGTCTGAGGAGTCAATAAAAAATGTCCTTTGAGTCAAGATGGCCGCCCATAGCCATAGAGATTCAGAATGCATACACTGCAAGAAAAGCTGATGAGTCATTTCAACCGATCATTAACCAATCACAACTGTGCATTGAAGGTGGAGTTAGAGCACTTCTGGGTGCAGACACAGGACGTGGTTTAGGATGTTCACACTAAAAGAGGGTAACGTGAAAATAAAGTCCATGGCTCAGTTGCCATACATCGTAATCCCAACAAGTGCAGTATGTGGAATACGACTCCTGATCATTTTTCAAGGACCTGGTGTGATCTTTTTCACCTGAGCGTACATACTCTCTAGCTGAGCTGTGTTTCTAGGCTCAGTGGGTGCTGCGGGTCCAGTTTTAGGACCAACCAAAGCGTAGATGCAGGGCAGAGGCAGAGCTGAAGCTTCAGCATCTGTTGGATCCTGAGGCCGGGCTGGAGCTACAGGCTGGAACATAACAAAACATTGATTTACCAAAGGTTGTTTGTATAATATTGTATTTTTATATGTCATATATTCCTCAAATACAATACAATTCCATATTATTGTCTACAAAAGGGATAATGGTGTTTAACACAAAAGTAAGATTAATTTGTATTCTCATCTAAAAGGCATTACATTTTAGATTTTATTAATCAAAAGCAGACTAAGGACACACAAGAAAAAGCATTTGCACTGCTAACACATACAGTACTTTGCATTTAGAGAAAGACACGGGGAATCAAGGTTCCCCTCTTCCGTTCATTTGTTCTGAGACAAAAAATGTAGATTTCTGGCTCTCTGTACGTTACTGTGTTTAACTTTTCACAAAACTATCACACGGTTTGAAAACAAATGTATCTCAAGTGCAGCTTTCCCGTGAGAGGCTTCTGTTCTCAGTATGTGTTGTATATCAAAATGCAGAAGTGCAAACCACTCGGCTCAGGAAGTCACATGGCTTTCATTTACGGCTGTGTGACAAAAATAGAAAAGCACAGTTCTGATCATGTTTGTGATATGCATGAAAAAAAACCTTTGGTAAATGTCACTGTGTCTGCATTATGTTTACGACACCAGCATGTTATTTAGAGTTTTAAGAACGTGACACCTTCTGCTTTTTAGAAGGAGCATCGTTCCATCAGTGCATCAATTTATGGGAAAACTATATTTAAAGAAAAACAAAAAAGTAACACACACAAGCAAACAACAAATACACATCACTAAGAAACACAGTGCAATTTGAACACAAGTATTGCCAGACAGAGACCTCAGCAGGTTTAGAGAGAAGCATCGCGGTGCATCAGGTTAGTCTGACCCAAAGCTTTAAAAGAGCAAGCAGCACAACCAGAAATGTGAGCAGCAGGACCTGGAATTGCAGACAGACGGTGGTGTAGAAAGGAGTCATGGATAATAAACAGGAAATAACCATTAAATATATGCAGATATACTGTGTGCATAGTGATTAGTGTGCACAGTGATTAGTGTGCATAGTGATTAGTGTGCATAGTGATTAGTGATTAGTGTGCATAGTGATTAGTGATTAGTGTGCATAGTAGTCAATATAACTGTCTGAGGCTCCAGTTATGGATTTAGCTTGATCCTCAAATTCAGTCCAAGTCTGTTTAAATTGTTCAAAATCAAAAATTCAGTTACATTTTTGAGTGAAAAGTAAAAAATAACTTGTCTCTTACCTGAGCATAAACTGTATTCTCGATAATCACTCTTTTGCCTGCAGGTCAGTCAAAAAAGATATAAGTGGATTTGCATTAATTAACATTTCATTTTGAGAGTTTCACCTTTAAAGCTTATTACCTTCATAAAATGTACGTTACTTGAGCTGCATCTGCATTGAGTCCAGACATTGTGTATACATGTGTCTAAATGATCTTTTTCAAGAGAATATTATAAAGAGCATGTTGCTGTATGAGAGGTTTCAGATATGTTTTATGCTCAATAGACAATGGGGATATGTAGGTGGCATATGATTAACTTGAATAAAACACTTAATTCCCACAAACAGTCCAACAAAAATAAATGTTTTTCTTCAATGCACACTTAGACTTACTCGTCCTTCTCTTTCGAAGATAGCGCCAAAGTACTACAACAGTGATGGCGAGAATGAGAATTGTGAAGAATACTCCCAAAATGATGGGAACAGGGTCTGGTGGGGGAGGAACTGTAAATAAAAACATAAGCCACATTATAATGCTTGGTTAAATTCATAAACTTAGTCAAGTGTGTCACTGCATCACATCCTGCCAGACTGTTAGATTGAATTACACAAAAATGTTTTAGTAGCAGACCTGATCTGTTGTTAGAAATAATTTATTTTGTTTGCTTTAACTGTAATAATTTAAACCAAACATTCATTCAGTTCAATGTGAAATTACCACAGTCCAAAGGTCACTGAATGAGCAAATGTTAGAACCACCTGGCTCTTGTTTAATCAAAGCATCGCTGGAAGATGTTGATAGCTTGTTTTGCTTGTCAAATTACTGGACCAGAAACAATTTCACCGACTAATTCCCAGTTTAGTTTTATAAACCACAAAATACTTAAAGGGGACCAATCATGCAAAATGCACTTGTGTACGTCTTTTATGCATGAATATTTGTCCCCGGTGTTCCAGGGAACTCACCAATTATCAGAAAACACAACCCTCTCTATTTTCCTCCATACCCAAATCTCTAAAAAAAGGGGCTGCAATGGATCTGATACAGACTGATCCAGATTTGAACACTTTTATGTCGTCACAGAAGTTGCGCTACGGCTATTGGGCCAACTCTCCACCTATCAGGGGAATGGGGGGTTGGGCCACGGCCACGGCCATTGCCCAACCTCTCATTCGCATATGGGCTGTCGGCAGCCTAAAGCTCCCCCAGTCACATCTATGTTTTTGTGTACTCTAACAATGATGTCGTCCAAGGTAGTTAGACGTTGTGCTGTTGTTGGCTGCAATAATCTGGACAAGGGCAAGGGACTGCATGCACTGCCATCTCTGGAAGAAGATAGGAATCTGTGGCTAGAGTTTATTTTCCAGGGACATGTGCCAGAACAGAAGACTACAACAGATTTCTGCTTGTGTGTTCAGAACATTTTGCCCCGGACATGTTTTTGAACTTCACTCAAGTCAAAGAAGGATTTGGCTCCAGACTAAGGCTAAAACCGGGATCAATACCCACCATCCGGGACCAGGCCAGTGAGGCCACATCCAATTTGGAAGCTGTAAGTTTTTATTTAGCTGTGTTTTTCCTGATAAAGCTATTCTAGCTTGTAGCATGTAGCATTAGCATGTAGCTGCACCGTATCAATTTCGCCTCAAACCCAAACAGTAATCGGTTAGGTGTTTATATGTTTTTGTAACATTTTATTTTATTTTGTACGCTCCGCTGTCTTTGCTTTTATTTTAATTATCAGGCATTTGATAACATGCTCAGACATACTGCCGCAATGGCGATCTGTGTGAAGGCTGTAAAAGCCACGCCATAGCAGATAACACAAGTATTCATTCTCGTCTTTATTATTATTTTGTATCCTCTAAAATCATATAAAGTAAGTTATACTAACAAGCGTAATCTTCTGTAGCTAAGTGTCGTTTTTCGCAGCGTTATAGGTACAAGCTTTTGTGATTGTAGTCTGTAAGAATGATCAGATATCATCGATATGTAAGCTACGCTAATGAGACACGCCGTTTTTTGCAACGTTATATGTAAAAGCTTTTGTGATTACTTGATGTGCACGACTGTTAGGATCTGTGGGGGAGGGGGGAGACACACCACGAGTAAAACCGAGCTAAAGCACCGTTGGTTTGTAAAACATTTCATTCTAGTTGAAAGATAAGTCTCATCATTTTATATTTTTATACAGGTTTAACTGAAATGTGCCATTAAGAAAAACAAACTTTTAATTTAGTTTTATGCACTCTTCTAGTTTGTTTCGTCCTGTCTGAAAAACACTGCTCACAGCAGCGGACACTAAAAGAGGTTATGTTGAGACGATGACAAATATAGTTAGCAATATTTGCCCTGCAAATGTGTTTTGCAGCCTGTCGTCCTACAAAAAACGACCATAATGGCCAATTGTTCATGCCCTTATTACGACCCAGAGACACGTTTTATAGTGTATGTTGTTTCTTACACGACCACTAGAGGTGCTCTAGTGGTCGTGTAAGAAACAACATGCTCCCGGCCCGTTCATTGCAAACGCTCCGGAGGGACGTTTATTCACAAATAACCCTCTCTAGAAAATCCAAAATTGTAGAATAGTTTGGCCATTAAAATGCTTTTTGATTCGATTTCTGGCGAGAAGTGTATATTGTACTCTTAGAATCCACGTCCATTCGATGTGTAGGATCTATAGTTTGATAGATATTTACGAAGATGATCTGAGGTCTCGCCAGGATAACGTGTATGCAGCTTCCATGTAAAGTTAGCGTGGGTGAAAACTGTTTTTCCCGGTCTCAAAGTTTTCATAATAAAACTGGATATATTCCCCTCACTGTCAAATGCTTACACAGTGATATCTGCAGTACTCATCCAATAAAAAACATCAGTTTCTCCTTGTTAATTACACAATATTGATTGGTTTAAATTGTGTACAATGCTTTTGTGTTTTTAACCTTCGATTCAGAGAAACAAATCGTTTTTTCGGAATTTAGACACTACAGTTTCCGGAGACACTACACTACCCAGAATCCCCAGCTATCGTTTGGGACTACAACATCCGCCTTGCTTTACAAACCCCGTGATTAGTCATCAAGCCCTGTGATTGGATGTTGGAGTGGCAGCGCGACAAGGTTACGCTGCGCATCAAACAGCTCTATGAAATGGAATGGAACCACGGCAGACTTTCCAAAACTGGAATTGGACGGGTCTTATTTACAGACATGTACAAGTTTTTGATTAGAAAAAAAACATGCATGCTCTGATGCTCTAACTCCAAACTGTGTGTTATTATCAGGAAATAGTTTATCTTTCAGTCTTACCAACAAGCTGGCGGCAGACGTCTTTGATTGTTTTGGTGTTGTTGGTCCAGCTGACATGGTTGCTATGGTTACAGATGATCGAGCCACTTGATTGGTGGACCTGGATAAAAGTATCAGGGATCCCCTCTGACCGCTCTCCTCCCTCCTGACTGCAGGTTTGGTTGTCACATGTGAAAGTGCTGTTGATGTGAGAGTCCTGTGAGCTGCAGGTCACAGTGAAGCTACAGGAGGAAGAGTTATCAGAGACAGAGCTCACTGTGAGGAGAGGGAGAGACGCTCGATCTGAGGAGGGAAGAAGCAGGTGAAGAGTTTTAGAAACAACACCACAGAAACTCTATCAGTGTTTGAGAGGTTAACAAACCTACCTTCAACTTTGACGTTGTATTCTGCTAGTACTTTTGTTGAACCCTTTGTCACTACAGCAGTATAAACTCCACTGTCTGCCTCTTGTAGATTCTTCAATTTCACAGAGTAATTGTTCACAGGAAACTCAATTCTCCCGGTATAATTATCGAACACTTTTTTATTATTAGAATTAAATGTTACTAAAACGTTATTTGTATTAAATTTCCAAGAAAAAAATTCTAATTCCCCAAGAAAAACAGCTTTGGTGACGTTCAGAAGCAAATCCTCTCCCTTCAGCACAAAATCAGGAGTCCCAGCACTGATCCCTGTAAAACAGAAGACACATCAGTAAATATCACACACATGTTTATTCGGGCAAAACTGAATATGCCTCTATTCCTACTATGTGTGATTATAAAAAACCTTCAACCTTTTTTTGACCCTTAAAGCAGCTTAGAGGTGTTTATCAGGTGAAACTTAGCCAAACTAAATCCTAAGTATTTACGTTTCTTTTTCATATGACAAATTATTTCCATTCGGTCTCGTATGAAACACAGGGGACTTTCTCACACCTTGCTTATTTTTTTCCCCTCTTTACCCATACTATTGTTCACCAGATTAGACAGAGGCGAAGCATTTCCTCCTTTTCTACATTTCTACAAATACACACAATAGTGTTTAAAATAAAATGTAAATCTTCATTTCGATCAACATATTCATAAAAGTATAGATACTATTTAATAATCCTAATGACTGGGGATTTTAGTTCCAGTTTCTGCTGTATTTCACATTCACTTACACCGAAGATACATTTCCTTTACATCAGCAGGACTTTGTGTCTGGATGTGGTTTCAACCGACATAACTGTATATATCAAAAATATCTAGATACAATTTTACATTTAATTGGTATTTTACTAATTGTACTACTTTATTAAATGACAATAGACAGACAACTAATGATTGTATACATTTCTAAATATTATCTAACTAAAATATGCGTTTAAAAAAATGTATTACGTTTCTAATCTTATATTGTTTAAGTAGTGCTAAATTACAACAACTTTAACTGTGAAACCAAAACAAGTTGATGTTCTTACCTTGTGATTTACATAAATAAAGCAAATAAACGACAAAGAGAACCGTAACAAACGACTTCATTTTGCAAATGTGTGGTATGCGGAAGTGTCACAGCGTTTTGTCAGCCACAATCTCCCCCAGCTTCCTCTCAGCAAAGGTTCATTGCCTCTGAAACCAGCCTGTTTCCATATTCGACATGATTCGACTTTGCCTTTAAAAAACACAAAATCCCCTTTATTAAAGCACTTTTTTGAGAGAGGTTTATCTCTTTTTCTCTCTCTTAAACACTGTAAGAGCCATGATCACTATTGATTGGTTGGCTTGGGACACATGGGTATGGGTGGCACTCATTGTAATCCTGTTCACCTGCATGAGGTGTGGGTGTGTGGAAGAGAGGGTGACACAGGGCTGTTGTACTTTTTTGTTGACCGCAAGATTTACGATTGCTTTGATTATTATAACAATGTAGGCCTATATGTCTGATCGCCAAGTTTTTTGTGATTAAATTACAATACTATGAAACAGAGCTTTTGATCTCAGCAAGTACTTTTTTTAGCGTGTCATACAACTTCAAACAGGCCCGGCCTCAGCCTCTCAGCGACTTTGTTTCCTGCTGTCGCTACATTTTGTCAACAAAAAAACAACAAGCACACAAGACGTAAGGCGATCATCTTCAAACAGCGCATGGATTAAGGATCTATTGGATGAGAATGGAGAAATGGAAATAATTCACGGAGGTAAGCACTGGCTGTTAATAGAGACTGCAGTTTTGGAAGCCGCATTCAACGCGGATCACAGCCAGGTAAGCTTTACCGCTGAATGTGCACATATTCACCGCTGTGTGTCTCCACTGTAACTCCGCTCTGTCGCATGGAAGTTGCGCTGCTCTGTTGATGTGGAAATGTGATGCTTTGAAGGAATTTTCTTCCGATCTTTGAGTGTGTTATAATCAAACGGAGAAAATTAGTCAAATAAATGTTGACGTTGAAGGTGTTGAAATGGACTATGGGAAAAGAGAACGCACACTCACTGCGAAGGCATTGGTAAATCACATCGAAAAACTTCAACGGGAACGTAAAACCAGTGTGAACAAAAATAAAAGCACTCATACCAGAAATGAAAGGACACATTAGAGAAAGGGGAAATGCCTCACGTGTGCAAAGTCATTTAGATACATTAATTCAACTGGGTGAAAAAGCCATTATTTCACATGAAATGTTGATTCCTTTACTCCCAGAGGATGAACTGAAGAAACAAAAGGAATGGTTTGCCAGAATCTTGGAATACAGTGAAAGCTTTCAGAGGGACATTAAACAGTGGTTAAAAGAGCCACAAGAGGATTCTGCCACAATAACTGCTGCTGGATATTCCAACAACGGATGACATGCAAGAGGATGTACAACCAAGTGACGGTGTGTCAAACGTGGAAATCGGAAGAAGAGCAACCCATCACAAAATTCTGCTTTGGGGAAAAAGTCTGCAACTTCTACTGCTTCGTCTGCATGCCTTAAAACAGAGGCTGACTTGGCAGCTTTAATGGCAAGAAATAAACTATTAAAGGACAAACATCAACTGGAGGAAGAGGAGGAACGAATAAGGAGCATACTTCTGATGGAGGAGGATATTGCAGTACACATTGCTAAATTAGATGTGTTGCAAACACGAAGCATCCTAAGTGGGAACAGTTCAAAGACAAGGCATTCGGATGGAATGAACTCTTATATTGAACAAAGAAACCTTAAACCACAAGTCCTCTACACTGCTAAGGACAATATAAATACTCCACAAATGTTGCTAAACCAAAGGGAGGCTAGCAATGACTACTTGGATCCAACAACACGGCCTAATAAGAACATTTCATGGGTTCCTTTCCTCAGAGCCAGTATCCCATAAAAAATCCACTTTGAAAACACAAATGAATTATGGAGATAGCTTGAACACAAGTGAAGATCTAAACAACATACTGGGCATTATGAGAAAACAAAATGAAATAACCACAATGTTAATACAACAGCAATGCCTTTCATCCTTGCCAAAGAGAGAGATTCCAGTTTTTGATGGCGACCCGTTAAAATATCACACATTTATAAAGGCTTTTGAGAATGGTGTTGAGAAAAACACAAACAGCTACAGTGACCGACTCTATTTTCTGGAGCAGTACACTCAGGGTCATCCCAAAGGACTTGTTCGAAGTTGCCAGCATATGGATCCAGAGAGGGGATACGTCAAGGCTAAAGCTCTAATCCAGGAGCAGTTTGGAAATGAGCAGAAAGTGGCATCTGCATATTTGCAAAAGGCTCTTTCATGGCCTCCTATAAGAACAGAAGATGTTAAGGCTCTGCAAGACTACAGTTTCTTCCTTAGAGCATGTGCAAACGCAATGGAAGAGGTGCAGTATTTGCATGAGCTTGACATGGCTGCAAATATGATGATCATAATAAGAAAGTTACCTTACCATTTCAGAGACAAGTGGAGAACTTTAGCCTGTGAGCTGCAGGAGAGGAACAGCCGCAGAGCAACATTCTTCGACATCACACATTTCATTGAGACAAGTAAAAATCTTAACCGACCCAGTATTTGGAAACATTCAAGATGCTCCCTTCATAACAACAAATACTGCTTTAAACAGATCACAGCCTCGCTCACATTTTGTAGGAACTAGCTTTGCCACCACTGTAGCCCTTGTAGAAAATGAAACCCAGACAGATACTGAATGGAAGGAACACATTCTGACAAGATGGAGGACATGTCTGTGCTGCGGAGGAGGTCACACCTTGGACTTGTGGCATCAGTTTGAAAAAGGAACACACAAAGAGAAGATAGGCTTCCTGATGGAAAAAGGTGTCTGTTTCGGCTGTTTGTGTGTGGGGCACATTAGCAGAAATTGCAATAAACAAATGTCCTGTTCAAAATGTGGCTTCAAACATCCAACCATACTTCACATCCCTTCCAATGAAGCAAGACATAATCCTGCTCAAGCCAAGAGTACATCAGAGCTATCAGTGGACAGCACACTGGTTTCAAGTGGCCTTAAATGGGGCTGTGATGACAATTGTAAACTTCCCATAGTTCCAGTGTAAGTCAAGTCAACGAAGGGCAGCAAGATTGTCACCACCTATGCTTTCTTGGACCCAGGAAGTACAGCAGTGTTTTGTACAGAGGACCTGATGCACGAGCTCGGCCTAACTGGAAAGAAGGCGCAGATTCGTTTACGAACCATGGGCCAAGAGAGGGTCGTAAATAGCCATATTGTGTTCGGACTAGAAGTGGCTGGCTTAAAAAATGACAATTTCTTTGAACTGCCACAAAGCTACACCCAAGAGTGCATGCCTGCCAGCAGTGGGAACATTCCTAGACAAGCGGACCTACAGAGATGGCCTCATCTGAAAAATGTTAATTTGCCTGAAATAATTGCAGGGATTGGACTGTTGATAGGAATCAATGTTGCTCAGGCCTTGGAACCATTGGAAGTCATACGCAGTGTGGATGACGGACCCTATGCAAGCAGGACAAGCCTGGGCTGGACAGTGAATGGACCACTTAAAGGAGTGAGTGGGAATGCAATGGACTTTGACAAACCAGAAGTATCTGTGAACAGAATCTCAGTTGTGAATTTGGATGGACCTTGGCAACAGCAGTTCAGCAGAGACTTCCCTGAATGCAGATTGGAGGAACACGCTGGAATGTCAAGAGAGGATCTCAAGTTTAAGAAGTTTGCGAAGAGATTGTTTTATCAGCAAGAGAAAGAGTCGAAGAAGAAGTGTAAAAAGAAAAGTTTTAAAGATGAGAAGAAGCCTCATCTCCCAACAAATGCCCTCTCCTTCAACGGCTGCTCAGAAAGGCCCCCGCTGCAAACAAAGAAATGGAGAACAGGATGAGGTGGACCAACGTGCTCTACAAGGCCGAAGGACTCAAAATCAAAGACGACGAGGACATGCTGCGCTCCTCATTAGGAAAGGAGTGGGGCGATCCAAGCGAGAGTTGTAGCTGAGGCTACTGTTACATATTGAACTTATTAAACAGGCAACTTCTTTATCTTAAAAACACAACTGTTATTATTGTCTGACCAACCAAAAAGACGAGAGAAGCAACCTGCGTTACAAGGCAGATGCACCAGTAACATTAACCTATGATGTAGTCTTGAAAGTTTCTATGATTCATTAGCAAATAAACGCAAGCCTTCAAAACAGGGATCTCATTAAATACTACCGAGATAACGATCCCACTCGGTGCCTGCATTCACATAAAGGTTATGTTTATCTTGTTATAAATTAAAAAAAATTGGCTTGGTTAGCTAGTGTTAGAAATTAAAATCAATGTTGATATGGCGTAATTTGAATTAAATACACTATTTGATTTAAATCAGTTTTATTCTGAAAAACCGGAAGTTCTCACTATTAGCTTAACACTTTTATTCTGAAAATTCGTCACTTCCGGCTAGCATTTAGCATCTGGCGGAATCATACGATTTCAAACCTTGAACCAAGGTGAAATGACATGTGATGTTGTACACTGAGCACACTGGGATTAGCACTCATTTATTGACACTGAATAATGTGTAGCAGGGAATGTTTAAATAACCACAGACGCCAGAATGATGCAATTTAGCTACAGAAAAAGGCAGGAATTGCATTGGACCCGCCCCCCAACGACGCCGGCCAATAGGAGAAGACCTCAGATGACAACAGGAAGAGCAAGCCAAGAATTGATCTCTTCGACCCCCTGACCTGAACTGACCGGTCGGATGTGGAGAGCGCCTCCACTTGCACATTTCATTTTGTACACCACTGCATCTTTTGTGTAATTAAATGCTGTTAACTTTTATAAGCTTCCCTTGACTCTTTTCAGTCTCTCCTGCCTTCAGGGTTCTATAATTGCTTTCACTAGCGCTAACTCTAGCTTAATGCTAAAAGCCTACAAGCCAAACACTTATCTTAGCGGTGACTCGCCTGTTTTATAGCACAGCTCAACAGGAAAATAGTCTATGACACGTTTGTCATGAAAAGGGAAGTTTTAGCGAACTAAATGTTGGAATAAGCCAGTGGTTCTCAAAGTGGGGGCATGACAGGGGGGGCGAGAGACCAGGAGGAAAAATGGTTATTAAAAATATATATATATATTTAGAAAAATTATTGATTCGAAAATAATATGATACAGTACTATTACATCTGGGTCTCTGCGTTTCATTAAAGCTCGGCTCTGTGTGCGTGTGGAACGAGACATTTTGTGTGCGTGCGTGAGCGAGAGAGAGAGAGCGCACCGGTACCGGAGATCGTTGTTGTTAGCTTCTGGTGCTAGCGAGCTACGCTAACGTATATAAGTCTCAGTGGGTCTCAAACGTTTTGGTCACCATTAATGTAAACAATTATTTCAGAGGCACACCTTCATATGATCATTATAGTTATAAAAAAATAAGAGAATAAATTAAAAACAGGTATGAAATACTATATGACATTAAAAAAAGAATAAAGTTTAAAAGGGTGATTTGTAAAATATCCATAAAGAAAAAGTAACCAGAATTATCACTGGTTATTGACGGGTGGCAAGAAACAGAACCGCGGTATAAAGTTACAGGATAACGATAACGTGAGGATTACGGTGTCTCACTTTTAGACAGAGACATAAAAGAGAAATACCAATAACAAAACACAACATTAACAGAAATGATTTTAATTTACTTACTGAACAATGTCAGGGAGCAGTCAGCCGTCACGGCAGATTCTGGTTTGAAGTGGCTTCAGTGCTACGACGATGGGGGCGTGGTGATACATTAATTTACACTTAAGGTGTTAGGTTGGAGTTAAACGTTCAGAGTTAATGTACGACAATTACACTTACAGATTTGATTTATAAATATCTCGTTTTGACACTCGTTTTTAACACCAACTATTTGTCTAATGAGAGTTAAATATAAGGGATTTAACTCTATCAGGAGTATATTTAACTCTACTCTTGTTTACATTTCACCAACACCAAAATATGAACTCTTCTCGTTTTGCTGTGTATAGCAAAAAGCGAGCTTAAATTAAAAAAAAAAAGCTGTTGACGATGAACAAACAAGAAAAAAAACATAAATCCGTAAATTCATAGCAAGAGGAATATCCAGACCAGCGCCGTATAGACTGAGAGTTACGTCATCTCCGTTCACTCCAATGGACCACTTTTTTACAGCAATGGCGGATCGTGGAGCCTCTCAATCGTTCCCCGGAAGTTAGCGCCAAGGCTAGCAGAGCTGTAGAGTTGCAGCATAATAGACCGTTCGTGACGGACTTTTAAAGGTAAGAAGAAGTTTAAAGATTTATATTGCGGATATTATCAGTACATCTGATTCAAATTAACATGTGTATTAAAGGATGTCAGTGGATTATCCCTAAATTAGTAGATTTAGGGAACGTTTACAGATAACAGATAAAGCTAGGATTCCGGATCAAGTTAGCAACACACGTTGAACAGCCTTTTAATTGTAAATTCCGTTCTCTTAATGTCATTTCATCCAACGTTGTTGAATTAGAAAAGAGGGGCTTCTAAAAGGGATTGTATGCGGAGGTGGGGGGAGTTCAATATTAGATAAATATAACTTTGGTGCGTGTAAGAGTGAGTGTTTTTAGCAGAGCCATATTGTGTCCTTGTGATTATGTTGATTATTACCTGTCTGTATAATGTTGCAGCTCAGCTGATTTTGGATTGATGGCAAAGGGAGAGGGACTTAAGTGAGAGTGAAAACACAAGGTAAGTTTAATACTACTGTTTTATATAAGTAAGCATACTAAACATGTATTCTATCACTGTATTATATAAGTAATCTTGTTAGTAACCTACTGTATGGCAGGTGGAGGGGCAGTGATGTTACAGGTGGAGGAGCAAAACTGCAAGACTGCAAACTCACAAGACAGAGAAATCAAAGTTTGTTCTCCAGAGAAGAGGTTGATTTCACTTCATTTATTTCATATTTTCTAAAGATGTGGAAATGGCACAAAAAAAAACTTGAGAGCTGCAACCAAGACAACTGTAACAACATGAGTAGAGAGCCACCAAGGTTTTTCAAGTCCCTCTCTTACTCCATTTTGTCAACCCAAACTTCCAGGTACATGACGGGACACCTTGCTTGTTTTTGTTGTTTGCGCTCCTGTGGCTGCGTGCTGGCAGGTGGAGGGCAGTGATGTTGGCAGGTGGAGGGGCAGTGATGTTACGGGTGGAGGGCAGTGATGTTAGCTGTTACACACCAGGCTCAAACTTAACACATTGCATCCTTCTTTGCAGTGTCCTTATTCCTGGAAGGGGAATCTGCAATTCCTGCAGAGTTTTGTTACCCGTTGGTCCGCACGCAAAGCGAATCTTTAAAGCCTTCTTAATTGTCTCATTGCTCCATTTCATCCCCTTTTTGGTGAGTCTGCCTAATGCTTTAAGTTGGTCTTTTGAAAACGTTTTCTCATATTTGTTGTCCCTAATTTTCATTGTTTTCTTGAGAGCTGCATTTTCCTTCCTGATTTTTCTTAGTGCAGACTTTGCTTTTTTGGTGATTCCTTCTTGGCTCTTTAATTTTCTCTTTAATTTTTTTAATAGATCTGTTTGACTGGCTGCTGGTTCCCTCGTATGCTGACTGGCTGCTGGTTCCCTCGTATGCTGACTGGCTGCTGGTTCCCTCGTATGCTGACTGGCTGCTGGTTCCCTCGTATGCTGACTGGCTGCTGGTTCCCTCGTATTCTGACTGGCTGCTGGTTCCCTCGTATGCTGACTGGCTGCTGGTTCCCTCGTATGCTGACTGGCTGCTGGTTCCCTCGTATGCTGACTGGCTGCTGGTTCCCTCGTATGCTGACTGGCTGCTGGTTCCCTCGTATGCTGACTGGCTGCTGGTTCCCTCGTATTCTGACTGGCTGCTGGTTCCCTCGTATGCTGACTGGCTGCTGGTTCCCTCGTATGCTGACTGGCTGCTGGTTCCCTCGTATGCTGACTGGTTGCTGGTTCCCTCGTATGCTGACTTACTGCTGGTTCCCTCGTATGCTGACTGGCTGCTGGTTCCCTCGTATGCTGACTGGCTGCTGGTTCCCTTGTATGCTGACTGGCTGCTGGTTCCCTCGCTGACTGGCTGCTGGTTCCCTCGTATGCTGACTGGCTGCTGGTTCCCTCGTATGCTGACTTACTGCTGGTTCCCTCGTATGCTGACTGGCTGCTTGTTCCCTCGTATGCTGACTGGCTGCTGGTTCCCTCGTATGCTGACTGGCTGCTGGTTCCCTCGTATGCTGACTTACTGCTGGTTCCCTCGTATGCTGACTGGCTGCTGGTTCCCTCGTATGCTGACTGGCTGCTGGTTCCCTCGTATGCTGACTGGCTGCTGGCTGAGTGGGTGGTGTCCACCCTCCCTGTCTCTCCTCACTAGCCATGTCCTCTCTTTCTTCACCCTCACTTTCCTTTCTCTCAGTCTCCTCATCCCTTCTTCCCTCAATCTTTTAGACTAATATAAGTAGAAGACATGGCACTGTAGATTTTCGAACATTTAAAATATTATACCACTTAAAAATAAGAAATATGACTTTTGTTACTAAGAGTTCATACTTATTATACCTGTGTCACCTTTCACACTATAGCTGTGATCATGAGCTATGGGCTTTGTAGATACAGGTCCCGGGGTGAATCGTGGTGCAGGGGCCCTTCTCTTTTTGACCACAGGGCGATGCACGAAGATGGTGGGTATAGCCTCTGCTCTCAGCCTAGTCTTGCCCTTTTTTGTCTTGACAAACTGGTCTGCATCAAAATGTGCCTGCGGAGTGACTTGAGGTTACTTCATACACAGAAAAACTCAGTTTTGTCTGCCCACATACATATTCCATAGTGGTTGAATACACAGTATTAGGAAACACCTTATACTTACTGGACATGTTATACTCATTACATACTGTATATAAAATATGACCAAGAATGTGAGACAACTTTATAGAAATTCATATCACATCTGTTACTGATGCCATTTGTCATACTTTGTTAAACTCACAAATAATAAAGTTCCATAACTTCAGTTGGGAACAAAGACCACACCTTATCTCCCCAAGGCAATTTCCCATCCAATAGGTGTGCTATATAGGTGTGTATAACCCTTTCTCCTGTCGGTTACTCCCTCTTTCAGCACAAGAACCAGAGGGGGATTCAATGGAGCCTGAATACCCGAGACCCTCACCCTGCACCCTGAGTCTCAACTCTGTGTTTTTCAAGCCTTTCCCTGTTTTTTTGTATTAAACAAAACATTAAGCTTTCCCAATGATGTGGTTTTCGTTTTGTGAAAAAGTGCAAATGCAGTGTTTGTATATAATAACCTCACATATTTTTTTGCTGTTGGTCGTGAAATTGCTCTTGCTGACTTGAGCCAGCCATTTTTTCCTCCGCTCTGTGTCAGTGGGGAAGCCGTACATTCGTACTCCTTTCCCAGAGCGATTTGAGCATCCCCAGGCAGCACAGCAAACCATGGTGGCCACTAGGAGGAAAAGGCACAGACAAACTGCATGGTATGCTATTCAATGTTTATTGAATTCCATGTATTTGCAATGGATGTTCCTAAAACAACACATTTAACATCATCATCATGCTGCTGCTGCTGCTGCTGCTGCTAGTCCTTTGATAGTCACCTGTCGGTCTCCTGTCCTTTCTGAAAGCCATAAAGATGACATTAGTCATTTAGATAACTTGTGTCCTCAATTACCATGGGATTACTGAAACTCCCATGAATTTAAGAAAATGGTAGAAATGAATCTAATCTGAATTTTGAAGCATTCCTTTAGATCCCCTCCCTCTAAATATATCAATAAACATTAGAAAGTGATGCTCCTGACTACCATACAAGTTTAAGAAGATAATATTGGTTTGAAAGAATTCAAAGCTATAAACAGCAACAGGCTCTTTAACCAAGGCACTGTTAGCCTAACATGTAAACTAGTTGTTCACACTAATCCTAATATTATCACTTAATATTAGCAAATTCTATTTTATTTTTTAAAACATATTGATGTAAATACATACACATATCGATTTGTTGTATAAATATTGCAAATCAAAACCTTTATTCACTAATAATTACCAAAAGTCGAAGTTCTATCTCCTGTTATCAATGCATTCACATTGCCCGCCATGAACTTCCGGGGAACGATTCTCGTCTGCATGAACCACGTGACGATAACCGTTTTTGGACTTCCGCTGTCGTAACTCTTCTATCTATACGGCGCTGATCACACCTACTTGAGATCTCACACCTCGATCAAAGGGGAGGCGGGACTTAGCTCATTTGTATAATTGGGGGAGGTGTGACCTGTCACTTTGTTATGCATACTAATGAGACGAAAGCGGGATGAATATTATTACTTATAATGATTGGATTAAGAGGAATATTCAGCAGTTTCTTGAAACCTGACGATTTACGAGCCAACAATGCGTTGTCAGTACCCATGCAGATACTGTACATCAGAGGTGCCCAGTACGTCGACCGCGGTCGACCGGTCGACCGCGGGGGCAATGCTGGTAGATCGCGAGTCATTCATAAAAAAAAAAAATCCAGCTCCGTTAAAATAGACAAAACAGCTTTTGATTCCTCCTCCCTTGGCCTCCCTGCCACTTAATTCAGGAGTTTACTTGATTGACAGAAAAAGCGACCTATTGCTTTCCAGTCTGTTAACCCAGAATGCAAAGCGATACAAAATCAGTCAAGTACCGGGAGAGACAAACAACAAAATGAGTGCGGGAACGAGCAAAAAGCTAAAGACATACCACTTCCACACAGAATGGGAGGGAGAATCTTTTTTTGTGATGTCACATTCAAAGGTTATTTGCCTTATTTGTAAAGCAAGCGTCGCTCTGCCAAAGAAAGGTAACGTGGAGAGGCATTATCGGAGTGTTCACAAGGCATATGACAGCGACTTCCCTCCGAGTAGCGAGTTGAGAAAGAGAAAGGTCATGTATTATTGCTACACAAACATTATCTCTTAGTCTTAGTGTCGCCAACTCGTTTCTAAGATGCAAAAAGACAAACAAATGCGTCTATGGTCGGTGTATTTTCTATCTTTCCAATCCAGAAGAGATCTCTCTCTCCCCCGTCTGTTTGCAATGGGGCGGGGCAGTTTACACACACGCATCTGCTACATGCAGCAACACACGGAGGAGATTGTGGAGAGAAGCGCTCCAAGGTGTGGTTACATGTTACCCGTCTCGATGTGGACAATGCTCGTCACCAAAAGTGTTTAGCATGTAAGGGCGGTAACACGAGCAATTTGTCTAAACATTTAGCAAAAGTGCACCACATTCAGACGGAGGAATGCACCGGGTTCGACTGTCTTTCTCGTAGCTCTGTAGCCCCATCCACGAGTAACGTTTCCACGTCAGGTGTTATGTATGCTAGCAGCAACACACGGAGTTAACTACATTATACAAACATGGGTTAATGATTAGAGGTAACAGAGTTATTTATTTTGTTAAAGTTTCAGCTATTCTGTTTCCAGTTCTGTCATCAGATTATTTAATACGATTTGTTAAAACATTGTTGTTTCTTTTGATGTGAAATATTATTTATTTAATTCAAATAAAAAGCAACGTTAATTTTGTTCACAATTTGTTCAGTTAATTTAATAATATATGTATTTTTGAATCAAGTATTCATCTTTATTGTCTTCATTGTTAGTTTCCACATGCCTAAAACAACCTCAAACTAAATCTAAAAGTTGATGGCTAAATAAGAGCGTTTGAGAAATTGTGCAAGGCACACAGTAGTAGTCCGAATAGTCGATTAATCGTTTCATTAATCTATAGATTAATCGATAATCAAATTAGTCGTTTGTTGCAGCCCTATTGTAGTTATCCCATGTAAAAATAAAACGTGTTATTCAGCAACCCTTGCAATTTGGGATTTTATTTTTGGTTGGTAGACCTCGGTTAGCTGGTCATTTCAAAAGTAGCTCACCAGCCAAAAAAGTGTGGGCACCCCTGCTGTACACTGTAAGTGTACATATTTATATCCATGTTTTCCATCAACATTTTCTGACTAGTGAGTCCCTGTTTTATTTCTATTGTGCATGCACAAGCCCTTACGGGTACAACATTTCTGCTGCTGATTTGATGATATTTCATGGATCCACAATTTGGGGCACAACAAGAAATGTAGAAATGCAACAACAAATGTGTGCGGCCTCAAGGCTGCAAGTACTATTATTATATTTAGTAGGTACCCCGTCACTCAGCTGTGATGATTCACATTTCTTGTATTAACTATTTGTAACTCTATAACTCACCCTTAATATAAATGCATTTAAACTTGATATTTACACATATTGTGAGTGAACGTAATAAAATGAAGACTCACGTCTGGCAGTTTCAACATCTTTTGTTAAGACTAGAGCTCTTAAAGAGACATTTGAGCTCGCCTGTCTTTCATAAACTGCAACAAGTCTGGAGGCGGGACACCAGGATTATGGAAATGATTTGAAAATGTTTTTTGTGAGGAAATAATCTGCAACCCCCAGTCTTTCTCCTGAAACCGCCCAACTACCACTAGGGGTCCCCCTACCCCTGGTTTGGAACCAGAACTATGAGTTTATTTGTTCTTGTTGAGCTTCTCCATGAGATGAACCGTGATGACAGCAGACACCATGATGATCAGACCCACAGAGAACACACACGTCTTCACCAGGCACACAGATAACCCCTCTGGATCTGAAACACAACAAACAGAGAGTTTCATATCAAAACCGACACAGAGATCCAGACTGAGACGCACAACTGAGTGGAAGCAGCAAATCAGGGATTACTACTTTATTTGGATAACAGTTTGAGTCCTAAATTGTCAAATACATGCACGGCAAAGTGCATTTGAGTTTTACAGACTGTATGTGGTGGTTTTATGGTGATGTATTGTTAGCTCTGGTTTTTGCTTATTCAAATATTCATGTTCGAATGTTGTTTTAAAAGTTATGCACTTAATAATGATAAGAGCCAAATTGCACATTTATTCACAAAGAAGTTTCGTTGAACTTAAATTCCAAACTGTTTCTTATTATCAGGAAATAGTTTTGTCTTTCAGTCTTACCATCATGCAGGTGGCAGACATCTTTGATTGTTTTTGTGTCGCTGGTCTTATAGTACAAGACACTTTGTCCAACCAACACATGTGGTGCTTCATCTAAAGCACACTCATCTTTTATGGTGATCTGTATGTAGAGAATTCTGCATAACAAGATTGTTTACATAAGTCTACAAAAATATGTGCATAAACGCAAATATACTGTTTGACTTTTCTCCAAAACTAAATGTGCAGGGAGGCGTGTGGCGCAGTGGACTAGTGCATTGGTATTGGGATCAGCGGGGCACAGGTTCAAACCCCACTGCAGTCAGCATGTCGTTGTGTCCCTGAGACACTTCACCCCAAATTGCTCCTGTGGGGATTGTCCACAGTATTGAGTATATAAGTTGCTTTGGATAAAAGCGTCTAACAAGTGACATGTAATGTAATGTGCTACATTCATGCACAACACATAGCTACAGTTCTGTTTCTGCACGCATTTTTGTAGAATTGAACAATCTTTTTATGCAGAATTCTCTACATACAGATCACCATAAAAGATGAGTGTGCTTTAGATAAAGCACCACAGTGTGTTGGTTGGACAAAGTGGTTTGTACTATAAGTGAAGTGTATGCCATTTGGTGCAAAAGTTTGGTTTTGGTAAGTGTTTATGTAGTTTTTGGGTGCAGTGCTTAATTTTGCAAGATATATGAGGTGTTTTGCGCTTTGGGTGTCTGGTTTTGTGAATTGTGTTAAGTGTTTTGACCAGATGAGCCCTGTTGTAAAAAAAGTTTTTTAGCAATTGAAAGAAACTATAACACAGAAGGCAAGCCACAGACTCATTCTGCTGAATGAACATTTGAGGAAGTGGAACCGCTGTCAATTTGTCCCGTGATAATTTCACTATTGTTTCAAATATCTGTATTGAGAAGAAGCATACAAGTGTAAGCAATAGTAAATACTTCTTTGGGGTGGAAATCATGCTTCTCTTTTTCCACATAGAAGACAAACACAACAGCCAACAAGAAATAAGAAAGAAAAAACATGACAGGAATACCATACTTAATGACATACATGATCATAGTGGGAAACAACATACAAAATAGTATAAATAATACAAATAAATAAATCAACTTAAAGGGTGCAAACGAGCCCAGACTACCCCCCCAACCTTTGCTCCCCGAGCAGTGCCACCCAAGCCATTAAAAAACGATTATTTGTGCAATGCATCTCAGCCGACGGTCCCCCTTATAAATGAAACCATTGGATCCCACATCCTTTCAAATTCCCCCTGTCTATCTTTTAAGATATATCAAATTCTTTCCAAATGCAGAGTATCAGTCCATGTTGTTATCCAAGCTTTAACACTGGGCACAGCTTTTGATTTCCATATCAGGAGAATACGTTTCTTTGCCCACAGGAGAGGACAGGAGATGAAGTTGTGCATTTGAAGTGTGTTAGATTGTTCAGATGTGCCCAGTATCACCAACACTGGATCTGGTTGTAGTTGGACTTTAAATGCCTTTGAGAAGAATGAGAATATTGCGACCCAAACGTTTTTTAATTTATTGCATAGCACGTGAAGTAAGTCTGCCTCTGATTGTTCACACTTCTCACAGAATGGTGAAACTTTGGGAAAGAATCTATGACGTTTTACTTTAGAGTATAGTGTATTAGTGCAACTTATGTACATTTTTTAACTGTATGAGGCAGTGCCTGGCAGAAATTATTTATCTAATATATCATATTCGAATAACTTGCATATAGACTCTTATTGCACTATTTCACTATTTTAAACTATTTTTCTTTTTGTATTTACTTTTAAATATTTACTTGCACTATATTTTTCTGTTTATCTGTTTTATTGTGTTGCACTGTTGGAGGAGCCTGTGACCTAAGATTTGCATCGTCGTAACTACACTATAGCTATGTTCATATGACAAATAAAACCTTGGACCTGTTTAGCACTGGGCCTATTTTTCAGGTCTCAGGCTGAAGCCTGCATGGGGAAGAGAGGGGCAAATAAAAAGCGAGTGTGTGATAGAAACTCTCTCTGGAGGGATTATTTGCAGAGCATTTACATGCACACAAACCTATTCAACAAATGAAAAGGGAAAACCATCTAAAGCATAATAGGGCCTCTTTAATGCGCGTTATACAGTACAATGAAAATCCAATGTCATTCAAAAAGGCAAACATATATCCAAGTAAAGAAGTGCTTTACAAAAAGAAGTCAAGGAGGGAGAAATGCTCTGGCTCTGGCCTGGTTTACTGATCCATCCCTTATGGTCCTCAGACTCATCCTGCTTCAATGTTTGTTCAGCTTCCTTCCTCCTCCTCTCTCTCCAAACAGATCCCTCTTCCTTCTTTCCCCAGGCCACGCCCCCTTTCACCCAGTGGCAGTTTCAACAGCTGCTGCACATACTTGGGTGTAGACAGTTTATAGCAGGTTGCAAATGTGACTGTTGACAGCATCGAGGAAGCTTGCCTTTCCGTGCGATTTACGATTTACTAACTTTATCAAACTAATAGGGAACAATCTCTCGTAGCCCTTTTTGATTTTTCAGAGGTGAGTGCGGAGAATGTGAAAGTTCTATTGTATGTGACTGACAATGATTTTATTCTGATGGGAATGTGTGCCATTAACGAGGGTGAATATTATGACTGTGTTGGAAATTGAATGTAAATGTTACATTTTATTGAATTAACATCGAGCCCTGGAATGGAAATAGTGTTTAAGAGAGAAAAAGAGATACACCTCTCTAAAAAAAGTGCTTTGATAAAGCTGGTTATGTGTTTTTAAAGGCCATATTTAGTGTCGTGTTGTGTACAGGGTGGAACAATGGATTAAAGGAAAGAGGAGGAGATTAAATGAGACGCATCTGATTCAATGGGAATATGCACACTTTTCTGAAAGGAAACTTACAAAACGCTGGGACACTTCCTCATACAACACATTTTGCAGAATGAAGTCGTTTGTTACGCTTCTCTTTGTCATTTATGAGCTTTATTTATGTGAATCACAAGGTAAGAACATCAACTTGTTTTGTTTTAACAGTCAAAGTTGTTGTACTGTAGCACTACTTAAACAATATAAAATTAGAAAGGTAAGGTTTTTTTTTTAAACAGATATTTCAATGAGGTAGTATTTAGAAATGTATACAATCATTAGTTGTCTGTTTATTGTCATTTAATAAAGTAGTCATTCTAATTAAATGTAAAATTGTAAGTAGATATTTTGATACAGTTATGTCTGTTGAAACCACACCCAGGCACAAAGTCCTGGTGATGTAACGGAAATGTATCTTCAGTGTAAGTGAATGTGAAATACAGCAGAAACTTGAACTAAAATCTCAGTCATCAGGATTATTAAATAGTTTCTATACTTTTATGAATATGTTGATCCATATGAAGATTAACATTTTATTTTAAACACTTTTATGTGGCGGTACGCACTTTTCAGTCCTTTCAAGTAACAGTTTAGATATTTGTATATTTCATAGTGTAGTTGTTAGCATAGTGAACTCGAAATGTTGAGTCCATAAAAGTTTTATGATATAAATGTGTAGTCCGCAGCACAGAGAAACTGCCAGATAAAAAGTTGCATATTTTTGGCCATTTGCACAATTAGAATAAGTTGCATTAATTAAAATAAACGTACTATGTAAACAAAAGCTAAAAAAACTCTTGGCCCATTTGAAAAATCTTGGAGTGGTTTGGCAGTTATTGAGGACGCTGAATCTATTTCAGACAGTTTCAGGATCAAAAGTGGCAGCTTCAACCAGCAAGTGGAAATATATGTACTCTTTGGTGGCTGATTTTGACTACCATGAGTTGCGATCATTGGATATCGAGAGCATGAGAGGGAAATTATTATTTTTACTTAGGACAATTCTTTTTCAAATGAATAGATAATCTGTCCAATCCAAATGAGTCCCCTAAATCTTTGAAATCGACCTGAAATGAATCAAAATTCAGAGTACAAATATTGGCATATTCCTTATAATTACCCCCAAAACAACTCCAAAATTGTCAAAATCGACCAAGCCATTTTTTTTTATTCTTCTCCACATAGGCTATAATAGTAATTCATGCTAATAATAATTATGCTGATTGTGCAAATTGACCAACATATGCAAGTTAGTATCTGGCAGTCTCTCTGTGCTGTGTACCCAAACTATATATTTTTAACATAACACTTTGGTGTTCTCAACATTTAAGGTTTCAAATTAGGACTCAATGAACTGGCAACTTCTAACCTTCAGAGTAGATGAAAAACCCGGGAAGCGGTTTGAAGCAGATTATAACCAAATGTAGAAAAGGAGTAAATGCTTCGCCTCTGTCAAATCTGGGAAACAATAGTATGGGAAAAGAGGAGAAAAAAATGCAATGTGCAAGAAAGTCCCCTGTTTTTCATACGAGACTGAATGGAAATAATTTGTGATATGAAAAAAGAAACATAAATACTAAAAACGAGATTTAGGTTGGCTAAGTTTCACCTGATAAATGATATTGTATGTTCCAACCTTTGTTTATTCATAAGATGAAGGTATTTTATAATTACATATAGCAACCCAAATAACAATATACTGTATGTGATATTTACTGTATGATGTGTCTACTGTTCTACAGGGACCAGTGCTGGGACTGTGTTTGTGCTGAAGGGAGAGGATTTGCTTCTGAATGTCACTAATGCTCAGGATGTTTTTAGTTTTTCATGGAAATTTAATGAAAAAAAAAAAGTATTAACATTTAACTCTGGCAACAACCCAAATGTATTTTCTGATTATGCTGGAAGGGTTGAGTTTACTGTGAACAATTTCTCTGTGAAATTGAAGAATCTCCAAGAGGCAGACAGTGGAGTTTATACTGCTGTAGTGGTAAATCATTCAGGAGACGAAACAGAAGCAGCTAAATACAAGATTAAAGTTCAAGGTAGGTTTGTTAACCTCTCAAACACTGATAGAGTTTCTGTGGTCTTGTTTCTAAAACTCTTCACCTGCTTCTTCCCTCCTCAGATCGAGCGTCTCTCCCTCTCCTCACAGTGAGCTCTGTCTCTGAAAGCTCTTCCTCCTGTAGCTTCACTGTGACCTGCAGCTCACAGGACTCTCACATCAACAGCACTTTCACATGTGACAACCAAACCTGCAGTCAGGAGGGAGGAGAGCGGTCAGAGGGCATCCCTGATACTTTTCTCCAGGTCCACCAATCAAGTGCCTCGATCATATGTAACCATAGCAACCATGTCAGCTGGACCAACAACACCAAAACAATCAAAGATGTCTGCGCCAAACCTGATGGTAAGACTGAAAGAGAAACTACTTCCTGATAATAATACACAGTTTGGAGTCAGAACATCTGACCTTAAAAGCTTCTTCTTTTTTTATCAAAAACTTTTATATGTCTTTAAATAAGATACATTTTATTCCGCAGTGTGAAAAATGCTGTACATTGGGTTTGTTACAAATATTGTAAAATCCATGTATTACTCTGTTTTTCCAGACTCTAAAAACATTTAAGGAAGAGTTTATTTGTACCTCATTGAACCAAAAAACATTTTCAGTGCAAATGTTGCTAACTGTTTTTGTCCTCGTCTTCTGACCTCTTTTAGTGTCCGCTGCTGTGAGCAGTGTTTTTCAGACAGGACAAGAAAACTAGAAGAGTGCATAAAACCAAATTAAAAGCTTGTTTTTCTTAATGGTTTCAGTTAAACCTGTATAAAAAATATAAAATGATGAGCCTTATCTTTCAACTAGAATGAAGTGTTTTAATTAAGTATTTTGTAGTTTATGAAACTAAAGTGTGAATTAGTCGGTGAAACTGGGGAAGTTTCTGCTCAAGTAATTACATTTAATTAATCAAAACAAGCTATCATTATCTACCAGCGTTGCTTTGATTAAACAAGAGCCAGGTGGTGTTTTCTTATTCAGTGACCTTTGGAAGGTTGGTAGTTTCACATTGAACTGAAGGAATGTTTGGTTTAACTTATTAGGGTTAAAGCAAACTAATGAAATTATTTCTAACAACAGATCAGGTCTGCTACTAAAACATTCTTGTGGAATTCAATGTAACAGTCTGGCAGGATGTGATGCAGTGACACACTTGACTAAGTTTATGAATTTAACCAAGCATTATAATGTGGCTTATGTTTTTATTTACAGTTCCTCCCCCATCAGACCCTGTTCCCATCATTTTGGGAGTATTCTTCATAATTCTCATTCTCGTCATCATTGGTGTACTTTGGTATCTTCGAAGGAGAAGAACAAGTAAGTCTAAGTGTGCATTTGATCAAAAACATTTTTATTTTAGTTTTACTGTTTGTGGGAATTAAGTGTTTTATTCAAGTTCATCATATGCCACCTACACATCCTCATTGTCTATTGAGCAATCACATAAAACATATCTGAAACCTCTCATACAGCAACATGCTCTTTATAATATTCTCTTGAAAAAAATAATTTATACACAATGTCTGGACTCAATGCAGATGCAGCTCAGTAATGTGAATGTTATGAAGGTAATAATCATTAAAGGTGAAGCTCTCAAAATGAAATGTAAATTAATGCAAATCCACATATATCTCTTTTGACTGACCTGCAGACAAAAGAGAGATTATCGAAAATACAGTTTATGATGCTGCTCAGGTAAGAGACAAGGTTTCTTTTACTTTTCACTCAAAAATGTGAATGAATTTTTGATTTTGAACAAGTAAACAGTCTTGGACTGAATATGAGGAACAAGCTAAATTCATAACTGGAGCCTCAGACAGTTATATTGTCTACTATGCACACTAATCACTAATCACTATGCACACTAATCACTATGCACACTAATCACTATGCACACTAATCACTAATCACTATGCACTGTGACTATGCACACTAATCACTATGCACACTAATCACTAATCACTATGCACACAGAGTATCTGCATATAAGTATTTACTATTTCCTGTTTATTATCCATGACTCCTTTCTACACCACAGTCTGTCTGCAGTTCCAGGTCCTGCTGCTCACATTTCTGGTTGTGCTGCTTGCTCTTTTAAAGCTTTGGGTCAGACTAAACTGATGCACCGCGATGCTTCTCTCTAAACCTGCTGAGGTCTCTGTCTGGTCATATTTGTATCAAAACTGCACTGTGTTTCTTAGTGATGTGTATTTGTTGTTTGCTTGTGTGTGTTACTTTCTTTCTTTTTCTTTTAATACAGTTTTCCCATAAGTTAATGCACTGATGGAACGATGCTCCTTCTTCATGTTTTTAAAACTCTAAATAACATGCTGGTGTCGTAAACAATACATAATGCAGACACAGTGACATTTACCAAAGGTTTTTTTCATGCATATCACAAACATGATCAGAACTGTGCTTTTCTATTTTCGTCACACACCCGTTAACCAAAGCTCTGTGACTTCCTGAGCCAAGGGTGTGTACTTCTGCATTTTTTTACACAACACATACTGAGAACAGAAGCCTCTCACGGGAAAGCTGCACTTGAGAAACATTTGATTGAAAACCGTGTGATAGCTGTGTGAAGAGTTAAACACAGTAACGTACAGATAACTGTTTTAAGAGAACCAGAAATCTTAATATTTCGTCTCAGAACAAATTAAGAAAAGAAGAGACCTGTAATTCCCGTGTCTTTCTCTAAATGCAAAGTACTGTATGTGTTAGCAGTGCAGATGCTTTTTTGTGTGCTTATTTGGCCTTACTCTGCTTTTGATTAATAACATCTAAAATGTCATGCCTTTTAACTGAAAATATAAACACCATTATCACTTTTACAGTCAATAATATGGAATTGTATTGTATTTGAGGAATATATGACATATACAAATACAATATTATACAAACAACCTTTGGTAAATCAATGTTTTGTTATGTTCCAGTTCGTAGCTCGAGCCCGGACTCAGGATCCAACAGATGATGAAGATTCAACTCTGCCTCTGTCCTCCACCTACGCTTTGGTTGGTCCTAAAACTTCACCTCGAGCACCCACTGAGCCTAGAAACACAGCTCAGCTAGAGAGTGTGTACGCTCAGGTGAAAAAGACCTCACCAGGTCCTTGAAAAATGATCAGGAGTCGTATTCCACATACTGCACTTGTTGGGATTACGATGTATGGCAACTGAGCCATGGACTTTATTTTCACGTTACCCTCTTTTAGTGGGAACATCCTAAACCACGTCCTGTGTCTGCACCCAGAAGTGCTCTAACTCCACCTTCAATGCACAGTTGTGATTGGTTAATGATCGGTTGAAATGACTCATCAGCTTTTCTTGCCGTGTATGCATTCTGAATCTCTATGGCTATGGGCGGCCATCTTGACTCAAAGGACATTATTTATTGACTCCTCAGACAATACTGTGACAAAAAAATATTTTATTTTTTTACATCTTAGGTTTTTGTCTTTTTTTGTATATCTTTAATTTCTGTCTGTTGTATGCACCTGATCCTATTAGTCTATTTAGAAATATGGGAAAGCAATGATGTTTTGTAAATGTATACGAATGTTAGATTATATCTAACTTTAAAGGTCTCCTATCATGCAAAATGCACTTTTTTACGTCTTGTATACATAAATATGTGTCCCCGGTGTGTCAGGGAACAAAGGGTCAGAAAACAAACCCTCTCTCTCTTCCTCCGTACCAACATCTCTAAAAACGGGGCTACAAAGGAGCTGATCCAGATTTGCGTCCGATATGACGTAATATCGGAAATGTGGACCCACGTCCAACTTGTGGCCCCACGCAAAGGTACTGCATGAGGCCCCCCCGGGTCTGTACACACAATGTGTGAATCTCAATATGTTACTTTTATTAAAGTTCCAGGAAATAAAATCGAATTCCTCAAGAACAACAGCTTTGGTGACATTCAGAAGCAAATCCTCTCCCTTCATCACAAACACAGGAGTCCCAGCACTGATCCCTGTAAAACAGAAGACACATCATACAGTAAATATCACAATATATAGATTTCAATTCTGAATGTTACTCCAATTCTGTACTTTCTTTCTGACATTCTGATGAAAGGAAGGTTTCAGTTGTTATACTCCACATCAGCTTACTTAACGAAACTCCTCTTGGACCTCAGTGATGCCACGATTTTAAACTCTTAAAGAGTCAAAATGTTTACTATTTTAAGCAGGACACACTGACTGTAATTAGATCATGTTAAAACATTGAATTAGACGTGTTTTTATCCTACCTTGTGCCTCAGTGCAGACCAGCAGCCCCAGAATCACGAAGATGAACATGACAGTCTCTGTCCGGTTGCCCTGCCTGAATACTCAATGTCACAGGTTACAGTGTGAGTCCTGTTTAGCTCTAACAACACATCACCAAGTCTCCTTCCTGTAAAAACCACATAACCTTTGCATGATGTGACAATATTAACTTCTCTTTTTCAAAGTTCGTCTCTTAACTCTGTTTTGGGATCTTTTGATAAAGACCTTTTTTTTTATTCAAACGTTTGTCAAGAAAGCAGATTTTAATGTGAAAGTCAATTACAGGATGATTAACAAGACACTTTACATTTCAGTTGGTGTATGTTGCATCAGATGAAGCAACAGATGGAACATTACAATTGTGTCAATACATTACATAAAAACAATAAAAAGTGTAGTTTGCACTGTTTATTACTCACATTAGTTTATGTGTTTGCTTTACTTTAACTCTTCTAGCTGGTTTCCTGCACAAACAATAATCACTTCTTTTCTCAGAACTCTGTGTCTCACACCTCTTGCACCTCAACGTGTTTATAATCTGTTTCAAAGAAAGAGGAACGTGCAAATATGTTTTCACACAGCACACATTCTGCACTGACAACATTTACAAATAACTAACCATAAAAAAGGAATGCCTGTCTCAAACTCAAACTTTGTCCAATTACCACTGACCTTCCTGCATGCCTCATTAGTCACACTAAAGGGGCTTTAATTGAGGATGAAACTGTTCTAAGATACCAGGGACTGAATCTGAGGAATGCTAGATATTCACATTCTCCTCTAGTAAAATAAAGAAAAAGTAACTAGTTAAGGAAACTGTAATGTGCTACTCTTTTACTGACACTGTGTGTTTTGAATTGATGGACAACTTCAATGAGAAGAATGTTTACGAGCTGAAACAAAATGAAAACTATAAAGATACTGTGATGGAAAAGTCTTAGAGGAATAGTTTCAAGTCAAGAGATTTTCTTTGAATATTAAAGGGCCATATTTCACTCATGTTCAGGTTCATATCAGTGTCTCTACTGGGACATGTCTCCTTGCTCTAATGTTCACAAAGCTCTTTATTTGTCTCATGCTGCCTGTGCTGCAGCACCTCTTTTCACCCTCTGTCTGAAACCAGAGCCCAGTCTGCTCTGATTGGTTAGCTGGATGGCTCTGTTGTGATTGGTCAACCGCTTAGAAATGTCCCGCCCATTTGCCTTTCATGTAAAATGTGTGTGAGAGTTAGACAGTAGAAGCCCGAACGTTACAAAGTGATGTCATTATGTTCTTAAAGTAAACAAAGGAGTCCAATGGAAGCATTTCCAGCCGGGGAGGATCGTGCGGGAGAGAGGAACTTTGGGATTTTAGGCTTTGCAGACCATTTACATGCTCACAAACCTATATAAGGGAAACACCACATACGTACAAGCATCTTTCGGTTCAAGAAAAGCGCTATAGAAATATAATTTATTATTATTATTATTATCATTATTATTATTATTATTATTATTATTATTATTATTATTATTATTATTATTATAAAGTACAATGAAAATAGATCCCTTTAAGTAAATGAATTGCTCACAGCAAGAGTCTGAAACTTGCTCTTAACATCAAACATGTCAGATGTTGCGACACACAAGATACAATTATATAAAATACACCCTCACATTTTCATGCTGTAACCAGAACCATGATAGGAACTACTCCCAAATGTTTTTTTATATAAAATACAACAGATAATTTATGGTTAAAGTAATAGGATTAGCTGTACACAATTTGGATTAAATAAACACAATTTATACCACATTAAACAGCTGATTTCTTTTTTTGGGTTAGTCTGAAGAAATATGTAATGTAAATGTTAGTTAAAGGCAGGGTATGTAAGAATGGAGAAACCAGCTCGAGTGCGCTAGAATTTGAAAGTATGCAGCCGGAAAAAATCTGCCTCTTCCTTAAGGCCCAGATACACCGGCCCGAAATCGGCAGTAAATGGGAGTCGAGCCGAACATGAGCGTGGGCACGCCCTATTCGGAGTGGTGTGCGCCGCACCGTCGGGTCTTTTCTGCCGACCTGACGCCTTTTCTTGCCGATTCAACATGTTGAATCGGCGTCGGGAACACCACCGGAAGTCGGACAAAGGGATAACACTGATTGGCTGTTCAGCTAGCGAATCAGTGCATGAGAAGCGTTAACGGAAGTGAGGGAGGTAAACAAATGATTTAAAATGGAAGATGGAACACACACGGACGGCTATTTCACCTAATCGATTTATAGAGCTCCTGTTCGTTCATGTTTTCAATGGACGAGAGTGAAAATGGAAAGAAAAACGCTAATTGTTGTTTGTTTATATCACGGAGTCTGTTCTTCTTCTCTGTCTTCCGGTTGTTCCGGTTGTTGCCTCTTTTGAATGATGAATACACATTACCGCCGCCTGCTGGTAAGGAGAGTTATTGCCACTCACGCATACTTAGTTCATACGTGCTCGGCTCGGATTTGCGGTGTGTTCCAGTGCGCGAAGTCGGCAAATACGCAGGAGAGTCCGGCGACGCAACAGTCGGTGTTGGCGTCGGCGACTTCTCAGGTGACTGGCCGGTGTAATTTTACACCCGGAAGTAAGTATTCTCTCTTCTTTGCTTGACAAACCCATCCATGGACAAACCCATCCATGGACAAACCCCGTGATAGTCCTCAAGCTCTGTGATTGGATGTTGGAGTGGCAGTGCGCCGAGCGTCCAACATCACTTTGAAATGGAATGGAACCACGGCACATGGTCCAAAACTGGCGTCGGACGGGTCCACCCCCTCCCCCACCCCGTTACCAGAACTACACATGCTGGCTATTGTGTGTTTCGCACATAGCTTTCCATTTTCTATGGCACGTCTCTACTGGGAATTGTAGTTTTAAAAGACGTTTTCGTATTTCCCATATTAAGAAGTTGACAGTATTAAACTGTGTACACCCCTAGAGGTTTAGGGGATACGAAACACATTGGTGTTATCACATTTAAAACATATACAGTAATTCATAAATGGGTGAAAATTGCTTGTGCCCATAATGGGCAGCATTAGTATACCCACATGACAGCTAAGGTCAGAAGAGCTTTATTTAACAGCTGGTCTTATGTCTGTGACCCCTCCTGTTGTCCATTGATAAGCCCTGAAACATGCACTTGTCAAGGTTCGGAGGCAAATTTTGCAAATATGGCAGTAGCCATCGATCATCTTAAGATAAGATATACTTTATTGATCCCAAGCGGGGACATTTTTTCGTTACAGCAGCATGTCTAACAGTTGGAAATATGCAGTGGTGTTTATTTGGAAATCATTTAGTATAATCACACAAATTCTATGTTTTATATTTAATAATTCTCTGTTTCTCATTTATTGGATGTTCAATACCTGACAAGGTCAGAGATGAAAAAGGTCAGAGATTAAAAACTTGGGTCGCAGGTTCCTCAACAGTGCATTACAAGACATCTATCATCTGTCATATTCTGCACATTTCTTATACTATCTAGATACATCTTATAAGAGTATAATGTATAATATCAGTTAAAATAAGTGCTTCAACTTAGTTAACATTGCAGGAAAGTTGATTGTCAAGTTCCAAAACAAACTATGCAATATATTAGACGTTAAGTAATTGTCAGACTTAATATTTGTCTGTAGATTGATACCCCCAAAGCTTTTTTCTTTTTTAAAAGAAGACCTTAACTTAAAGTATTCTTTAATGTTTAAATGAAGCCTATTTAGTTTGTCTGTTTTGCACATCCTCCTATTAATATCTTTGGACGTCCTGCACTAAACTGTTTTATTGTGGAGATCACAACAGTATCTTCTTAATATTTTCATCTATATTTCTATGATTGACCTTCTACTTTCCCCCTATGTATGTACTCTTAATATTTATATGTTTCATCAAATATAACATAATTCAACAAAAAAATGCAATAACGTGCTTTAACCACTAGGCGGTACGGGTTAAAAATAACTCAACTTTAAAGTGTTAACAAGACAAATGATAGCCTACTGCTGTTTCCAGTTTAGTCTATGATGGATGTATTTTGTTATCGACACATATATTGTTTTGATATTTGTGACACCAATCTTCGGAAAAAGTGTATTTGGTATCTGAAATAAATTAGGGTTATGCAGGTAGCTGAGAGTTGAACGGCTCCGTTTCCAAGGCAACGGTGGCTGAGGATCATGGGTAATCTAGCCTTCCGCTGTCCAAAAAGACCACAAAAAAACGAGTAAAAAACCTTTGAAGCCCCTGTACTGGTATTTAGAAGTTATCTCCTGGCACTTCAGCATAGCTTAGTTAACTGGGGAAAGAATAATAACACTAAATTCCTCCCATCAAGAGCTCCCCATGAAACACCGCATTGACTTTAAAATATTACTTTTCACTTTCAAAGCCCTCAACAACCTTGCCCCCACCCGTCGCCTCAGATGTTAGCTGAAGCAAACCTACTGCAGCCCATCAGTACAAAGCTCCGGACCTTGTTATGGCTAGAAAGGATCCGTCTTGTGTAAAACTCTCGCGAGAGTTTAGCTGAATGTCACATGGCTGAATGTTTACGTTTGGCAGGCAGCCTTTCAGCTACGATCGTTAACATCAGTGGGCCACAGCAAATGATGATGAGAAGCTAAACTATCTATTAATTATGTCAATTACAGGGAGTGTGATTGTTGAAATAGGGTGTTAGCGGTCTTGCTGGTGTTCAAAGAAGAATGACAACACACTGTAGATCAACAACACTATGGTTTATTTTTTATTCACAGGCAAGTCAACGTTGTCGCAGTAAAAGTCCCAAGATAGCTCCTGGTGCAATAAAATGTTCCCTTGCAGTGTTTTACTATTATGTCTGATGTTTCTCTATTAATATTGCTGCTGCATTAATGTGTATGTTGCATCATGTTACTGCTGTAGATGTGTTTCCGAGCCGCTCCGATTACAACGAGAGTTACAACGAGAACGTGACGTCATATTTACACTAGACGGATCCTTTCTAGCCATAACCTCCGGACCTGGGGTGACACGGCCTTCGCAGCAGCCTCCCCCACTCCCTATCCAGCCACGTCAGAGCCGCCAACACTCTCACATCATTCAAACAATCTCTCAAAACTCACCTTTTCACTCTTGCCTTCAACTCCTAATCAACTAACCCCTTTCCCTTATTCCACCTAGCTTAGCAATTTCTACTTTTGTTATTTTTGTTTTACTTGCTTGTAAGCGCTTTGAGGACCAGGAGAAGCGCTTTATAAATATAATGTATTATTAAATTAAAATAGCCTACAAACAGTGTATTCTCAAAGGATTGAAGCATTGGCTACTTATTTCTTGATGTTTTGTGCATTAAGCATTCTGTTATTAATGTTTTCAATAATGTACTATACTCTCAAGGACCCCTTGTGGGCTGCTTCTGTGTATTTCAATCAGGAGAGACTTCATTTTGTTTAAAGAACATTTATTGACACATGCCATACGATAAATGTTAAGTCTTTGGCGATTAGACCCCGATCCTGAAATGGTATATCTAAAGGGGGAAATGGAGCCGTGAGCACATAGGGAACCCCCCCCCCCCGGGGTCTAGACACTGGTGATGATGCTGAAGATCTGGATTTGATGAGGAGATGGGATGAAGAGGGGATGCGATGAGGTCTTTGGATTAGCTCTCCTGGCAGTGGATGTGATGAGAGGAGGTGGATGGGGTGGAGGCGGGCGGCAGCATGACAACCTGAAATAACAGCTGACTGCCATTTTAAAGTTTGGCTGCAGCACGGTGATTGGCTGCTGGAGAAAGAGGTGAAATGTAATATTTTAAAGACAACGCCTGTGATGAGCTGATTATATGCAGCTGCGGAGTGAATGTATATATATATATGTATACCCAGTCTTCCTGAAAGAACTTGCGCTGAGCTTCATTTTAACATCAATATTCAATTCACCTGTGAAATTAATTGCCAGTGGCCATAAAACAATGCAACAATCCTTCAAGTAAAAACATTTTTAAGTCTGTTGCAGTTGTTAAACTGTTGCACTTTATTAATTCCATACAAACACCAAAACATTTATTTTTTTGTTTGGCAATGGGATTTGCATGGGGGGGGGGAATCAGGCTGCTTGCCAGGATGGAGGCCAGGACATACCACTGAGAAAAAAATAAAATAAAGGGAGAGTGAAGAAGAATTAGTGAGCAGTAATACACATGCAATTGATTTTCATTAGGCTACTTTAAAATGTTTATACTGTTTTAGAAACGTTTGAAGACAAGTGAAGTATTTGGTATTCCACTGTATGGATGCAGCGATTAACCAATTTCATTTTTAACAGTTCAGCTACACTGAGTGTTTTTGTTCTCACTCTCTAAATAACTACATTATGGTACGTTAAGGTTCCTTACAGCAACTGTTGCTCATTGAAAAATATGGAAAACGGGTTAATCGTGTTAACAAAGGTAAATAGGCACAGCAGCTGAAAATGCCAAAACGTTGTGGAAAAATCCTCTAAAACCTCTAATTATAAGAACACATTCATCCATCCTTAGTGTAATAGTTTTAAAACCCAAAGGTGATGTTTCCTCAGACTATTATCATAGCATCAAAATGTAAAATCATTGCATCCCTAGAGCCTTACAGCACAACATTTCAAGTGAATAAGAACTCCTCCAACAGGCACATTGTATTCCAAGATAAGGGATCAAATAGCATTTGATAGATAACAAACATATAGACCCCCTTAGGGAAATGATATCATGATGCGTTTGTTACGTTACAATTTGATCTGCCCCATAATAGGGTACTGATATATTTCCCTTTGTTGTAGTTTACGGTTTCACCACTTGATTGTCACTGTTGTTAATTTGCACTATCTGTAGATGAATGTCTAATCATAATTCTTTGTCCTTGTTCCTTTACATTTCTGTTGTTGTTTGGTGATTATTTACTAATACTTTAGTAAGTGTGGACTTAACGCCAGAGTAGCTAACGTGAACCTGGTGTCTCTGTGGTGTAATCAAATATTGACACAGCTTTAATTAAATAAACGACCTAGTTTCAATTTATCGTTTAGTGTGGACTTTGCACATTTAAAATAACTTGTGTATAGCTGGTGCTACAGACAGCAGAACTTTTTGCCTGGTTTTTGGTGGTGGGTGGGTGCTGGGAGCCTGGTTTGGTGGTGGGTGGGTGCTGGGAGCCTGGTGTGGTGGTGGGTGGGTGCTGGGAGCCTGGTTTGGTCGTGGGTGGGTGCTGGGAGCCTGGTGTGGTGGTGGGCGGGTGCTGGGAGCCTGGTTTGGTGGTGGGTGGGTGCTTGGAGCCTGGTGTGGTGGTGGGTGGGTGCTGGGAGCCTGGTTTGGTGGTGGGTGGGTGCTGGGAGCCTGGTTTGGTGGTGGGTGGGTGCTGGGAGCCTGGTGTGGTGGTGGGTGGGTGCTGGGAGCCTGGTGTGGTGGTGGGTGGGTGCTTGGAGCCTGGTGTGGTGGTGGATCTGCTGTTTCCTGTGGTTGCTGTCTATGGGTGATGGGTGATGGATCACATGGCACCAAATTTAAGATGTAGCTTCCATCGGGCAGTTGTTTGGGTGGGTCTTGGGGTGGTGTTGGTGTGTCAGGGTTCTCCTCTTGGTCTGGGTTGAGTCTTGTCCAACCTACAAAGGGTTTGTAGTACAAATCTGTTTAAAAGCCCACATATTTATTTATTATGTATAATACCATAATGTTGCATTGGTTAGTTATCTGTTCATATATAATATATTTATACATATCCACATCTATTTATACAACCTTTTCATTCATGCCTCCCCATATTAGTATTTCATTTTACTTTTCTGTCTTATCTTATTCTATTTTATAAGTATATATTTGACTTATTCCTGCATGTTAGTTTTGCACCTAGGTTGTTGGACTAGTTTCTTCTTGCACTATTTTATTTCTTCTTGTACTATTTGTATGCTGCATTGTTGGAGTAGCCTGGGAGTTAAGATTGTCATTTCCAACAACTACGCTGTAGCGGTGCATATGACAATAACACCTTTGAACATTGAATGTTCGAAAACAGGAACATGGAATACACACACATACATTATAAAATATGAAATTAGGCCAATGTGCAAAACATGCAAAAAAAGGCAACCCTAATCTACCTAAACTGTAAAAAAAAAGATTGATTGAGTATGATGTCACCCACAGGTATCTGCTTGGCATCAGGGCAGAGGAGCCAGAGAAGCTGAGGGTTGTCCACAGAGCCACTGCTCAGCGCAATTTATTTGAAGAAGAAACACATTTTTTTCTGACTGTGTGACTGTGACTCTGATTGTGATGGAGGATGTCCCAGAACACTTGTCCCCTCTTAATTCTTACATGCAGGGGGTCCTAGCAGTGCCAGTGGTCCACCATGCAGCATTACGAGTATCATACAGTAATTAAATGTTTACAGCAATCAAACTGATCGCTTCAATATTTGCAAAAGTCAATGGTATCCCCCAAACTGGGTTATCATTGGAAAATGGAAGTTTGATAAGTGAACAAAATGTATTTATTTAAGTTTTGGCCTGCAATATAATTAGGACTCATATAGGCTTTATTATATGTATAATGATGCTTAAAACATGTATTTCTACAATCTGGCTTCAATTCACCACCTCACCATCTGCATAGACAATTTCCCCTTTCATCATAATCTTCTGTCAATTAAAAAAAATATATAGATTACAACTTTTGCATGGGAAGTGTCATACACCTCTTTCAAGCCCTGTTTTGTGCACACATAACACTTATAAATGAGACCCCAGCTCTTTAAAATTACTCTCTTTGTTGCTTTGAAATAAACAGGACAAATCAACACCACACATTGTATAACAGATAGTCAATATACATGTATGCATGAGTGACTCGTGCAGATGGTTATTAAATAAATGCAATCTCACCTGCAACCATCAGCTTGAAAATGGCCTCCACATTGTCGATGCATGTCTTGGCTGATGGGCAATAAGCTGGGCATGCATGGGCATCAAAACCTTCATTTTAGATGTCCGTGGCACCCTCTTGGTAGGGGGATACGCCAGCAGCAGCTTCAAGCCAAGGGCATGTAACTTTTCCAGCTGGGAAAATAATTGTTGAGAGGTAGAGAGATCAATTAGATAAATACACAAAACTGTTGTTTACATTTGAATTTATCCTAATATCCTGGCATCATAACAAAAACAATGATTTGTTCATAATGTTTTGTTGGATACATTTGGGATTTTTAACTTATGAGACACTTCCTAAACTTCCTACACATAATAGTTAATTCTGTTTGAAAATCATTAATCATGAATTATATTCTCATTAATGATACAATGAATACTGTGGATGTGAAGCAATACCAGTTCATTTATAATCCTCTGTCAAAGTAATAAAACTACTTTTCACACTTTTGGTAAATGAGATAATTCTGTAAACTACATACCAGAAGGACGGCGTCATCAAGAACGTGGGACTTGATTCTGTTTTTAGTCATGGATGACAACCACTGCTTCTGCTGGCTTTGGAATTTGTCCATTTTCTTTTTGAGTCTCACATTGTTTGGCTGTGGATGTTCACATAGTGGACAGATTTTATTTCCACAGTAAATATTTTCTCTACAGTTTGGGCAGGTCTTTTTTTGTGACCCTCCAGCCATTTATAGGAGTGAGAGAGTGATTAAAAGAGAAAGTGAGAGAGTGATTGAAAGAGAAAGTGAGAGAGAGTGATAGAAAGAGAGAGAGTGAGAGAGAGTGGCTCTTAAAAGTGCCGTTGGTTTTATATGTGTGTGTGTGTGTGTGTGGATATGTGTGTGTTGGTGATAGTAAGCGTTGTAATGAAGCTGTAAAACAGGACAAATAAATAGGATTATTTAGAATAACAGTAACATCTGTGCAATACTCTATGTAATAATAATTAATCTGTGCATTACTCTATATGTAATAATAATTAATCTGAGCATTACTCTATATGCAATAATAATTAATCTGAGCATTACTCTGGCACACATTATGCATTTATACTGTGCATATCAGTGTTTCCCTTACTCAGAGGCGCGGGAATGTATTTTGAGTGGGGGTGCTGAGGTGCTGGACTCCAGTGAACACTATTACGGGCACCATAGAGCACGCACAAAAAAACTCCCCACACGCAAACACATAGTAAACCCGCGACTGTTACAATGAAGGCTCGATAATCCGCTCACGGCATATAGGCAGGGGTAAAGTGCTATTTTTTACGAGTGGGGAGCGGACCTCACCTCCTCTAGGGGGGTCCGGGGGGATGTTCCCCCGGGAAGATTTTTTTTAAATATTGAAGTTAAAAGCATCAATCTGGTGCACTTTGAGAGCAACATTAAGAGATCTATGGATACATCTCTCGACACCCAGATGAAACACAACTGTAAGCAGATGTTCTTTTTCTTTATGGATATTTTACAAATCACTCCCCTTTCAAACTGTATTCTTGTTTTACTGCCATATAGTATTTCATAACTGTTTTTCCTTTATTCTCTTATTTTTTTTATAACTATAATGATCATAGGAAGGTGTGCCGCGGAAATAATCTTTTGAATAATTTTTGACCAAACCGTTTGAGACCCACTGACTAAATTTAACTATCTAAACACTCAGAGAGTCCTTTAGCTCACCTGAGCCTCTCAGTCTGAGAGGAGAGCTCTCCTCCAGCTTGTTGTGGAACAAACAGCTCCGTATGTCCGTTGGTGCAGCTAGCTAACCAGATGCTAACAACACGGTCCCTGCTGCTGGCACCGGTCCCTCTCTCTCTCCCCCTCTCTCACACACACTAAATGCGCTATTTCCGCACACACACAGAGCCGCGAGCTTCAATGACACAAGCACACTTTTATTTCCATGCAACTCTCTGATTGGTCTGGTGTCTTGCCTCTGTTGCATTCACTGAACACGGGAAATTACAGTCCTGCCGTCCTTTCTAGTGTCTTGAAGAGGTTCACGTAAAGCACGGTTAATGTATTATATTATTGAGGTAGAATTGTCCGGGGCTACAGAAAAAACATTCGTGCCGAAATATTATTTTACCAACAATGTGGAATTTATTGGCTACATATTACACAGATTATGCACAGCGGGAGCAGCAATAACCGTCAAATAATAATTCAGACAGGGGAGCTCCGCACCCCCTGCCTGCCGCTAGGGGGTGCTGCAGCGCCCTCAGCACCCCCCTTCCCGCGCCCATTGTCTTGGAGAGGCGCTGCGCCCCGACAACGGAGCCCCGCGCTCCCCCTGAAATTCAAGGTGTTTAAAAACACTTTTTTATAAAAAATGTTTAATTTATATATATATATATATATATATATATAGCACCAAATTGCAACTAATCTATATCTACTGTCACTTTTCACATTGAACATGTGTTCTTTTATTAAATAAATTAAATGCTTTCATTTTAAGTTGTGAGTTTAGTGTTTTTGACCCTAAGAAACACTGATGCATTAATCAATAACAATAATCCACAGCTCCTCTCTCCCCTTTTTCTTATATCTTCTACTATATATTTTAATTCTATAATGTAACAATCCCAATTTCCCTCGGAGATCAATTAAGTATTTCTGATTCAGAGTGGGACATTGGGTGGTCCCCACTGGCCAGTCAAATCCTCTGGAAAAACTCCAGTTCCACATTTTTGTTCCACTCCATCGCCGATGCCCTTTAGCCACTATTACAACTCTGTGTTGAACACTGTCTTTACAACATATGTGCAAATACATGCATTTAAACATATCTTCCTAGCAGGCACCTCCACTATCCAACTGTGCCGGGGACAGCTAATGTCATGTAGCTGTATAAACTATAAATGCTATCCAGCTGAAAACGTTGACCGGAAGGCCGGAGGCCGCTATTAGCTGGTAGCTGGACGTGGCCGCTACAGTAGGTTGCGCGTAGCCTATTGTAAAAGCTAAACACACTTCAAAACTCAACCTAATATCCAGGAATGAAACGCTATAGACACTGCTACAGTGGAATAAATAAAAGCAATATTATTTCGTGTTTTAAAGAAATAAACTCCCCTTGATTTTCGATACTTATTGTAGTCCGTTGTCAGATGAAATTAATGAAAGTGAGGTGATTGTGGGTAACGTAACGTGGCTACGTCACGTTGCCGTCAAGCGCGACGTAACGTTGCCGTGGTAACGACGGAATCTTCTTCTGGTTTATTGTTGTTATAATAAAAATGATTATTATTACTATTAAACAAAAAGCATTTAAAATACAGTCAGTAGCCATCATCATTCCGATGTGGAGGGAGTGGGTTTCACCATCGTTATCATCATTATATATATTTTTTAATGACTAATATTGGCCTACAATACCCCTTTATTGATCAAATAGGAATATAATTGTCTTTTAAATAACGTAAACTAAAGGGAACAATCTATTTGACACAGCTGAAGCTCTGGCCTTCCTTAAAAAATAACAAATTTAATAAAAATCACACACAATGCACTGTTTTTTGAGAACACAAATTTGGTAAATAATGCACCATAATACATTCTGACAAAAAATGTTTTTTATTATGAATACAAATAAAATAAAACAAGCCTCCCGTGAGTTACTACAAGCTATAAAGTAGATTTTAAAAACGTTTTATAGAATAAAAAGCTCACTGCAGGACGTTGTAGAAATGCGTGTGTGCACCACGACAAAGGAGACTCATTCACTTTACATTGGCGTTGTTTGCGTGCCGCCGACACGTAAATGTAACAAATGTCGTGACTCCACCACGCAATGCGGTGTTAAGGAGTCGTGGTGGAGTCACGCATTCTGGTGAGATCAAATAAAAGCAATAATTGTGGCTTGCTATTGAGTAAGAACATGTTTTCATGAACCACACAGCTTCCGGTCTTCCTATAACACGTAATGCCGTGAGACTACCAATAGAAATACATTGCTTTTAAAATCGTGCTGTGCAACACGAAAAAAAGGGGGAAATCGTGTTGGTGAACACGAATCAATAGATTAAAAATCGTGTTGGTGAACACCAAATGCCATGAGACTGGGTTGGATGGACACAGGTGAAAACTATCAGGGCAGGGCCAAGCAATCTCAAGGGCGGGAAACACACAAAGGCAGGAAATGTGGGATCTGGAATGAGAGGAAAGATTACTTTCAAAATAAAAACAGGATAACTAAACCTAACATATCTGTCGAGTCACAACAGTTTGACTATTAAAAAATAAATCATTACGTCGGGGTAGCATTTGCTTGGCATTTCCGGTTATTTCTCCACTGGTTAACATGGGTTAACAACATAGCCGTGGGAACATGTTTCAAATGGGGGGTGCTGTGGGGATGACACCAGGACTGATGTGCTGTCCTATAGGCAAGATTTTAGCTGCCAATGAAAGACCTCTACAAAAGACCAATACGCTATGAAAAGAGAAACATATTGACATGGTGGACAGCATTTTTTTTTTGGGAGAAAGGACCCCTTAAATTGGGACTTCTGGTGATGTAATGGCCCCTTAAAATCGTGGTTCTCGGGCCAGGAACAACCAGGCTGAGTCGGGCTGAGTATGCTAAAATAACTGCGGTCAAGCCAGCCTCCACTCGGGAAAACCAAGTCAAGCCAGCCCTCACGTGATATTGCGGTGCGCGAATATCCTATGCATTACGGTAGAGTAAAAAAAAAATCATCCCTCTGTGTTTAGATGAGAATAAAACAAAAAATGTCCAGTATCAAAGACTCATTTCACTTCAGGGTGATAGCAGGACAACCCATCTAGTCACTCAGAAAAAATCAGGACATTCTGATGTAGAGTTTCAAAATAAAAGACCTTTGAAATCTCTATTGTATGAGCTATCATCCCTGTTTTTAGATGAGAATAAAACAAAGACTGTCCAGTATCATAGATCGATATCACTCCAGGGTGATAGCAGGACACCCCATCTAGTCACTCAGAAAAAATCAGGACATTCTAATGTACAGTTTCAAAATAAAAGACCTTTTAAGAAAGTTACAGGGCAAGGCATACGATTTTTGATATTGAAAGGAGAGTAATAGCCAGCTGAAAGGACAGTAACACACCCCTGAACTGTTACCTACAAGCCCACAACAGCAAATAATAGGCTACTTACCCCGCCATACAGGTGCAATTCGCTGTAAGGACGTAGTTTTCTCGTTGTTTGATTATGACCCAAGCCTCATACATCGTTGTCTTGTGTCCTTGTCTTTGACTAGGGAGAATTTCTGATCTCAAAATACAAAACTCTGAGTCTATGTCATGGTATTTGACGTTCTGTACATGACCACAGACAACGTATTCGTAAGCATCCACTGACTTATAGGCTCGTAATTTCTCTCTGGTGTACACGCTCGGTTTCTCAATTAAATAGGTATATATATCTGGCCACTGTATATTCGGCCACTTACTAACGTCTTCAACCCACTCATCAAAAGAACACGGATCTGGAAGTCGGACACCATTTGTCAAAGTCAACTTGTTAAGGTAACATTCACGATCTTTAGTTGATAATCCCCTTGCGTAGCTTGACAAGCTGTTTATCTCTGCCATCCTTCTGTTGCCACAATGCGCGCGCATACGTTCTACGTCATCATTGTGTACAAACACGAAAAGGGTCAATAGATACTATCCCAGTTCCTCACGAGTCTAAAAAACAACTCACGTCAACGCACGTAAGCAACGTGGGCGCCAACGTGAGCGCTCTCGTGACCAAAATATTTGACGGCGCTGATTGGCTGAAATTATGTTTCGGCGGCACAGTTTACTATTGAGACTTTTGCAACGTGCTGGTTGCTGCTGTTTGGCTCGGGGGCAGCGCCCCGTAATGATAAACTAATGCCAAGGGCAAGGCCAGGCAGGAAACATGTGACTTATCAGTAACTTTAGACATCGTAACACAATTTTCAACAAGATTTTATTGTAGATTATACATTTTACTGATACCAATTGTATGATATTTACCTTGTTCATTAAAAATAAAAATATTAAATATATATATTTTTTAAATATATATTTTTTAAAATATATATTTTTTTATTTAATATTTTTTTTTATATATTTTTTTGTATGCGGGAAGAGGTGGGGCGGCGCCCCTAACGCCCCTATGGGCCGGCCGCCACTGGTGGACAGCTTATATAAAAATGCTTCAAATTTATTTAGTATTATAACATGTTTTAATTGGGGGGTGGACTTCACATCCTCTAGGGGGGTCCGGGGGTGCCCCCCCGGGAAGATATTTTTAACATTTTAAAGTAAAATGCTTCAATCTGGTGCACTTTGAGTTCCCAATTACTAAAGACTGATCTCGGGCAGCGGTTTTCAAAGTGTGAGGCGCACCTCCCCTGGAGGGCGCCAGAGAGCTTCAGGGGAGGCGCAGCGTGAGACACAAAAGAAAGAGAAAAAGACGAGTAAAGTGACACTTGCCCACTTGTGGCTGTCTGTGGAGACTGAGTTCCCCCACCTCGCCAAAAAGGCTGTAAAAGTGCTCATTCCTTTCCCCTCCACTTACCTGTGTGAGTGCAGGTTTTCCGCATTGACTTTGATCAAAAGCAAGTACCGGTAAAGGCTGCAGCCAGAGTATGATCTGCGTTTATTCCTGTGTGCATCAAAGACGCAGACTCATTGTTCCCACTAAAGTAGGGGTGAGTGTAATAAGGAGGCAAAGTTGACGCTCAGTGTGTTGCCGGGAGCATATAAGGATTTATCCACCATGTTGAAAATGTTAAAACAAATATGTCTTGAGAACACGGCGTGCGGAAATATACGGGTCGTGCTGCAGCTAGATGTGCCTGTCCTCTGTAAGAAGGTGTCGGCGACTGACATGCAAGGAAGAAAGGCTGTCCACAGGCTGTTCCAACTTTAACAACTGTATTAACTTCCAGGGTAGTGAATTGAACATGCAATTGTAATTGGGTGTGTGGTATATTTTCATGCACGGACACGCATGTTCCACAACACACAAACTGAACAACACTCAATTTTCTGATCGCTACCAATGTCCTTGCGATCTTGTTATAGTAACAAGTGCACGTTACTTATGCAATATGGTTGAGACCATTCGGGCTTATTCTAGAGGGGTGCAAGGAATAGTCCAAGTAGTGGGGGAGTTTTATACAATGTGTTTAAAACATAAAAATAAAAAGGTTTAAAAAAGTTATTGTGTAGTGTTTTAAGGAGGTGACGCTACCCAGCCAATCAAATCGGTGCAGTCAGCACGATAGATTCAAACACACACACACACACACACACACACACACACACACACACACACACACACACACACACACACACACACACACACACACACACACACACACACACACACACACACACACACACACACACACACACACACGAGACAAGAGGAGAGAAACAGTCGGAGTAACTTCAAATGGCGGAAGGTAGACAGCGAAAACAGAGCATTTAATTACATTTTATCTTACTGGACCTCTTTGAAATGCAATTGAATACCCCTGCATTATAGCAGCAACAACAATAATAATGATAATAACAGCAATAATAATTGGGAAGGGGGGCGCGGCTGTTCTTATGTTCTCTGAGGGGAGGCTCACCTAACCACTTTGAAAACCCCTGATCTAGGGGGTACAACTCTTAACACCCATATGAAAAAGATCGGTTTGCATTTTATTAATCAAATAAGTATGTGAACATTTTCATTAACCTACCATAGCCAATAACAAATAAATATAACTTATTTTATTTTTGTTGTTCATTCATATCTTATTTTACCAGTTAACATTTATTTATGCATATTTTTAAATCTCTCCAGTTTAAACGATATTTTTGGTTCACTGTCCTATAGTAGGCTATACATTGGAATGATTTCAAACCTGTTTTTATTTATCCTAATAATTATAAAGGTGTGTCTTGGAAATATTTGTTTACATAATTGTGATCAATACGTTTGAGACTCACTGAGATAATTTAGACTAAAGTGAACTATCTAAACCCTCAGATTCCTTTACCTCACTGAGCCTCTCAGTCTGACAGGACAGAACCCTCCCTCCACATTATTGTAGAAACAGCTTCTTATATCCGTTAGCGCAGCAGAAGCTAACAACAATCCCCGCCGGTACCGGTGCACCCCCTCTCTCTATCTCTCTCACTTTGGCTGTGAGCTGCGGGCGCCTGAAGGCAACATCCCCCACTTTCATCACTACAGCGCCCATCGTACAGGGCAAATGGAAAATGTAACCGGGGTGAAAAGGGTGTTATCTTTACTTAATTATGAATGTTGTTACATCAAGGCTGAAAATTCTTTTTTTTGGTATTGTATTAGTATTGTATCTTGTAGAAGTGCAGATCCCCTGTCATCCACCAGGGGGTGCTGCAGCACCCTCAGCACCCCTACTTCCCACGGCCCTGTTCAAGGCTTATCAATGACCAACAGGAGGGGTCACAGACATAAGACCAGCTGTTAAATAAAGCTCTTCTGACCTTAGCTGGCATGTGGGTATACTAATGCTGCCCATTATGGGCACAAGCAATTTTCACCCATTTATGAATTATATGTTATAAATGTGATAACACCACTCTGTTTCGTATCCCCTAAACCTCTAGGGGTGTACACAGTTTAATACTGGCAACTTCTTAATATGGGAAATACGAAAACGTCTTTTAAAACTACAATTCCCAGTAGAGACGTGCCATAGAAAATGGAAAGCTATGTGCGAAACACACAATAGCCAGCATGTGTAGTTCTGGTGACGGGGTGGGGGAGGGGGTGGACCCGTCCGACTCCAGTTTTGGACCATGTGCCTTGGTTCCATTCCATTTCAAAGTGCCAATCACAGAGCTTGAGGACTATCACGGGGTTTGTCCATGGATGGGTTTGTCAAGCAAAGAAGAGAGAATACTTACTTTTGGGTGTAAAATTCTCTAAAGGCCCAGATACACCGGCCAGTCACCTGAGAAGTCGCCGACGCCGACACCGACTGTTGTGTCGCCGGACTCTCCTGCGTATTTGCCGACTTCGCGCACTGGAACACACCGCAAATCCGAGCCGAGCACGTATGAACTGCGTATGCGTGAGTGGCAATAACCCTCCTTACCAGCAGGCGGCGGTAGTGTGTATTCATCATTCAAAAGAGGCAACAACCGGAAAACAGAGAAGAAGAACAGACTCCGTGATATAAACAAACAACAATTAGCGTTTTTCTTTCCATTTTCATTCTCGTCCATTGAAAACATGAACGAACAGGAGCTCTATAAACCGATTAGGTGAAATAGCCGTCCGTGTGTGTTCCATCTTCCATTTTAAATCATTTGTTTACCTCCCTCACTTCCGTTAATGCTTCTCATGCACTGATTCGCTAGCTGAACAGCCAATCAGTGTTATCCCTTTGTCCGACTTCCGGTGGTGTTCCCGACGCTGATTCAAGGCGTCAGGTCGGCAGAAAAGACTCGACGGTGCGGCGCACACCACTCCGAATAGGGAGTGCCCACGCTCATGTTCGGCTCGACTCCCATTTACTGCCGATTTCGGGCCGGTGTATCTGGGCCTCAAGGAAGAGGCAGATTTTTTCCGGCTGAATACTTTCAAATTATAGCGCACTCAAGCTGGTTTCTCCATTCTGACATACCCTGCCTTTAACTAACATTTACATTACATATTTCTTCAGACTAACCCAAAAAAAGAAATCAGCTGTTTAATGTGGTATAAATTGTGTTTATTTAATCCAAATTGTGTACAGCTAATCCTATTACTTTAACCATAAATTATCTGTTGTATTTTATATAAAAAAACATTTGGGAGTAGTTCATATCATGGTTCTGGTTACAGCATGAAAATGTGAGGGTGTATTTTATATATATAATTGTATCTTGTGTGTCGCAACATCTGACATGTTTGATGTTAAGAGCAAGTTTCAGACTCTTGCTGTGAGCAATTCATTTACTTAAAGGGATCTATTTTCATTGTACTGTATAATAATAATAATAAATTATATTTCTATAGCGCTTTTCTTGAACCGAAAGATGCTTGTACGTATGTGGGGTTTCCCTTATATAGGTTTGTGTGCATGTAAATGGTCTGCAAAGCCTAAAATCCCAAAGTTCCTCTCCCGCACGATCCTCCCCGGCTGGAAATGCTTCCATTGGACTCCTTTGTTTACTTTAAGAACATAATGACATCACTTTGTAACGTTCGGGCTTCTACTGTCTAACTCTCACACACATTTTACATGAAAGGCAAATGGGCGGGACATTTCTAAGCGGTTTGACCAATCACAACAGAGCCATCCAGCTAACCAATCAAAGCAGACTGGGCTCTGGTTTCAGACAGAGGGTGAAAAGAGGTGCTGCAGCACAGGCAGCATGAGACAAATAAAGAGCTTTGTGAAGACTTTTCCATCACAGTATCTTTATAGTTTTCATTTTGTTTCAGCTCGTAAACATTGTTCTCATTGAAGTTGTCCATCAATTCAAAACACACAGTGTCAGTAAAAGAGTAGCACATTACAGTTTCCTTAACTAGTTACTTATTCTTTATTTTACTAGAGGAGAATGTGAATATCTATCATTCCTCAGATTCAGTCCCTGGTATCTTAGAACAGTTTCATCCTCAAATAAAGCCCCTTTAGTGTGACTAATGAGGCATGCAGGAAGGTCAGTGGTAATTGGACAAAGTTTGAGTTTGAGACAGGCCTTCCTTTTTTATGGTTAGTTATTTGTAAATGTTGTCAGTGCAGAATGTGTGCTGTGCGAAAACATCTTTGCACGTTCCTCTATCTTTGAAACAGAATATAAACACGTTGAGGTGCAAGAGGTGTGAGACACAGAGTTCTAAGAAAGGAAGTGGTTAATGTTGTTTGTGCAGGACATCAGCTAGAAGAGTTAAAGTAAAGCAACACATAAACTAATGTGAGTAATAAACAGTGCAAACTACACCTTTTATTGGTTTTATGTAAAGTATTGACACAATTGTAATGTTTTTTTCCATCTGTTACTTCATCTGGTGCAACATACACCAACTGAAATGTAAAGTGTCTTGTTAATCATCCTGTAATTGACTTTCACATTAAAATCTGCTTTCTTGACAAACGTTTGGATTAAAAAAAGGTCTTTATCAAAAGATCCCAAAACAGAGATAAGAGAGGAACTTTGAAAAAGAGATGTTAATATTTTCACTTGATGCAAAAGGTTATGTGGTTTTTACAGGAAGGAGACTTGGTGATGTGTTGTTAGAGCTAAACAGGACTCACACTGTAACCTGTGACATTGAGTATTCAGGCAGGGCAACCGGACAGAGACTGTCATGTTCATCTTCGTGATTCTGGGGCTGCTGGTCTGCACTGAGGCACGAGGTAGGATAAAAACACGTCTAATTCAATGTTTTAACACGATCTAATTACAGTCAGTGTGTCCTGCTTAAAACAGAAAACATTTTGACTCTTTAAGAGTTTAAAATCTTGGCATCACTGTGGTCCAAGAGGAGTTTCTTCAAGTAAGCTGATGTGGAGTATAACAACTGAAACCTTCCTTTCATCAGAATGTCAGAAAGAAAGTACAGAATTGGAGTAACATTCAGAATTGAAATCTATATATTGTGATATTTACTGTATGATGTGTCTTCTGTTTTACAGGGATCAGTGCTGGGACTCCTGTGTTTGTGCTGAAGGGAGAGGATTTGCTTCTGAATGTCACCAAAGCTGTTGTTCTTGAGGAATTCGATTTTATTTCCTGGAAATGTAATAAAAGTAACATATTGAGATTCACACATTGTGTGTACAGACCCGGGGGGGCCTCATGCAGTACCTTTGCGTGGGGCCACAAGTTGGCCAGTGGGTCCACATTTCCGATATTACGTCATATCTAGACGCAAATCTGGATCAGCTCCTTTGTAGCCCCGTTTTTAGAGATGTTGGTACGGAGGAAGAGAGAGAGGGTTTTGTTTTCTGACCCTTTGTTCCCTGACACACCGGTGACACATATTTATGTATACAAGACAAAAAAAAGTGCATTTTGCATGATAGGAGACCTTTAAAGTTAGATATAGTCTAACATTCGTATACATTTACAAAACATCATTGCTTTCCCATATTTCTAAATATACTAATAGGATCAGGTGCATACAACAGACAGAAATTAAAGATATACAAAAAATGCCAAAACATTAAGATGTAAAAAAATTAAGTACATTTTTGTCCGAGGATTGTCTGAGAAGTCAATAAATAATGTACTTTGAGTCAAGATGGCCGCCCATAGCCATAGAGATTCAGAATGCATACACTGCAAGAAAAGGAGTCATTTCAACCAATCATTAACCAATCACAACTGTGCATTGAAGGTGGAGTTAGAGCACTTCTGGGTGCAGACACAGGACGTGGTTTAGGATTTTCACACTAAAAGAGGGTAATGTGAAAATAAAGTCCATGGCTCAGTTGGCATACATCGTAATCCCAAAAAGTGCAGTATGTGGAATACGACTCCTGATCATTTTTCAAGGACCTGGTGTGGTATTTTTCACCTGAGCGTACACACTCTCTAGCTGAGCTGTGTTTCTAGGCTCAGTGGGTGCTGCGGGTCCAGTGTGAGGACCAACACAAGCGTAGGTGGAGGACAGAGGCGGAGCTGAAGCTTCATCATCTGTTGGATCCTGAGTCCGGGCTGGAGCTACGAACTGGAACATAACAAAACATTGATTTACCAAAGGTTGTTTGTATAATATTGGATTTGTATATGTCATATATTCCTCAAATACAATACAATTCCATATTATTGACTGTAAAAGTGATAATGGTGTTCATATTTTCAGTTCAAAGGCATGACTTTTTAGGTGTTATTAATCAAAAGCAGAGTAAGGCCAAATAAGCACACAAAAAATCCTCTGCACTGCTAACACATACAGTACTTTGCATTTAGAGAAACACACGGGAATTACAGGTCTCTTCTTTTCTTAATTTGTTCTGAGACTAAATATTAAGATTTCTGGTTCTCTTAAAACAGTTATCTGTACGTTACTGTGTTTAACTCTTCACACAGCTATCACACGGTTTTCAATCAAATGTTTCTCAAGTGCAGCTTTCCCGTGAGAGGCTTCTGTTCTCAGTATGTGTTGTGTAAGAAAATGCAGAAGTGCACACCCTCGGCTCAGGAAGTCACAGAGCTTTGGTTAACGGCTGTGTGACAAAAATAGAAAAGCACAGTTCAGATCATGTTTGTGATATGCATGAAAAAAACCTTTGGTAAATGTCACTGTGTCTGCATTATGTTTACGACACAAGCATGTTATTTAGAGTTTTAAAAACATGAAGAAGGAGCATCGTTCCATCAGTGCATCAACTTATGGGAAAACTATATTTAAAAAAAAAAGAAAGAAAGTAACACACACAAGCAAACAACAAATACACATCACTAAGAAACACAGTGCAGTTTTAATACAGATATTACTAGACAGAGACCTCAGCAGGTTTAGAGAGAAGCATCGCGCTGCATCAGGTTAGTGTGACCCAAAGCTTTAAAAGAGCAAGCAGCACAACCAGAAATGTGAGCAGCAGGACCTGGAACTGCAGACAGACGGTGGTGTAGAAAGGAGTCATGGATAATAAACAGTAAATAGCCATTACATATATGCAGATACTCTGTGTGCATAGTGATTAGTGTGCATAGTGATTAGTGTGCACAGTGATTAGTGTGCATAGTGATTAGTGTGCACAGTGATTAGTGTGCATAGTGATTAGTGTGCATAGTGATTAGTGTGCATAGTGATTAGTGTGCACAGTGATTAGTGTGCATAGTGATTAGTGTGCATAGTGATTTGTGATTAGTGTGCATAGTGATTAGTGTGCATAGTGATTAGTGTGCACAGTGATTAGTGTGCATAGTGATTAGTGTGCACAGTGATTAGTGTGCATAGTGATTAGTGTGCATAGTGATTAGTGTGCATAGTGATTAGTGTGCACAGTGATTAGTGTGCATAGTGATTAGTGTGCACAGTGATTAGTGTGCATAGTGATTAGTGTGCATGGTGATTAGTGTGCATAGTGATTAGTGTGCATAGTGATTAGTGTGCATAGTGATTAGTTTGCATAGTGATTAGTTTGCATAGTGATTAGTGTGCATAGTGATTAGTGTGCATAGTGATTAGTGATTAGTGTGCATAGTAGGCAATATAACTGTCTGAGGCTCCAGTTATGGATTTAGCTTGTTCTTCATATTCAGTCCAAGTCTGTTTAAATTGTTGAAAATCAAAAATTCATTTACATTTTTGATTGAAAAGTAAAAGAAACCTTGTCTCTTACCTGAGCAGTATCATAAACTGTATTTTCGATACTCACTCTTTTACCTGCAGGTCAGTCAAAAGAGATATGTGGATTTGCATTAATTTACATTTCATTTTGAGAGCTTCACCTTTAAAGCTTATCACCTTCATAACATTCACATTACTTGAGCTGCATCTGCATTGACTCCAGACATTGTGTATAAATTATTTTTTTCAAGAGAATATTATAAAGAGCATGTTGCTGTTTGAGAGGTTTCAGATATGTTTTATGTGATTGCTCAATTAGACAATGAGGATGTGTAGGTGGCATATGATGAACTTGACTAAAACACTTAATTCCCACAAACAGTAAAGCTAAAATAAAAATGTTTTTGATAAAATGCACACTTACTTACATGTTCTTCTCCTTCGAAGATACCAAAGTACACTAATGATGGCGGGAGTGAGAATTGTGAATAATACTGCCAAAATGATGTAAATAGGGTTTGGTGGGGGAGGAACTGTAAATAAAAACATAAGTCACATTATAATGCTTGGTTAAATTCTTAAACTTAGTCAAGTGTGTCACTGCATCACATCCTGCCAGACTGTTAGATTGAATTACACAAAAATGTTTTAGTAGCAGACCTGATCTGTTGTTAGAAATAATTTCATTAGTTTGCTTTAACCCTAATAAGTTAAACCAAACATTCCTTCAGTTCAATGTGAAACTACCAACCTTCCAAAGGTCACTGAATGAGAAAATGTAAGCAACACCTGCTTCTTGTTTAATCAAAGCAATGCTGGTAGATAATGATAGCTTGCGTTGATGGTCAAATTACTGGAGCAGAAACTTCCCCAATTTCACCAACTAATTCCCAGTTTAGTTTAATAAACTACAAAATACTTAATTAAAACACTTCATTCTAGTTGAAAGATAAGGCTCATCATTTTATATTTTTTATACAGGTTTAACTGAAACCATTAAGAAAAACAAGCTTTTCATTCGGTGTTATGCACTCTTCTAGTTTTCTTGTCCTGTCTGAAAAACACTGCTCACAGCAGCGGAAACTAAAAGAGGTCAGAAGACGAGGACAAAAACAGTTAGCAATATTTGCACTGAAAATGTTTCTTGGTTCAATGAGGTAAAAATAAACTCTTCCTTAAATGTTTTTAGAGCCTGGAAAAACAGAGTAATACATGGGTTTTACAATATTTGTGACAAACCCAATGTACAGCATTTTTCACACTGCGGAATAAAATGTATCTTATTTACAGACATATAAAAGTTTTTGATAAAAAAAGAAGAAGCTTTTAAGGTCAGATGTTCTGACTCCAAACTGTGTGTTATTATCAGGAAGTAGTTTCTCTTTCAGTCTTACCATCAGGTTTGGCGCAGACATCTTTGATTGTTTTGGTGTCGTTGGTCCAGCTGACATGGTTGCTATGGTTACATATGATCGAGCCACTTGATTGGTGGACCTGGAGAAAAGTATCAGGGATCCCCTCTGACCGCTCTCCTCCCTCCTGACTGCAGGTTCTGGTGTCACATGTGAAAGTGCTGTTGATGTGAGAGTGCTGTGAGCTGCAGGTCACAGTGAAGCTACAGGAGGAAGAGTTTCTGGAGACAGAGCTCACTGTGAGGAGAGGGAGAGACGCTCGATCTGAGGAGGGAAGAAGCAGGTGAAGAGTTTTAGAAACAAGACCACAGAAACTCTATCAGTGTTTGAGAGGTTAACAAACCTACCTTGAACTTTGACACTATATTTAGCTTCTGTTTCGTCTCCTGAATGATTTACCACTACAGCAGTATAAACTCCACTGTCTGCCTCTTGGAGATTCTTCAATTTCACAGAGAAATTGTTCACAGTAAACTCAATCCTTCCAGTGTAATCAGGAAATACTTTTGGATTGTTGCCAGAGTTAAATGTTAATACATTTTTTTTTTCATTAAATTTCCATGTAAAACTAAAAACATCCTGAAAAACATCAGCATTTGTGACATTCAGAAGCACATCCTCTCCCTTCAGCACAAACATAGTCCCAGCACTGATCCCTGTAAAACAGTAGACACATCATACAGTAAATATCACATACAGTATATTGTTATTTGGGTTGCTATATGTAATTATAAAATACCTTCATCTTATGAATAAACAAAGGTTGGAACATACAATATCATTTATCAGGTGAAACTTAGCCAACCTAAATCTTTAGTATTTATGTTTCTTTTTTCATATCACAAATTATTTCCATTCAGTCTCGTATGAAAAACAGGGGACTTTCTTGCACATTGCATTTTTTTCCTCCTCTTTTCCCGTACTATTGTTTCCCAGATTTGACAAAGGCGAAGCATTTACTCCTTTTCTACATTTGTTTATAATCTGCTTCAAACCACTTCCCGGGTTTTTCATCTACTCTGAAGGTTAGAAGTTGCCAGTTCATTGAGTCCTAATTTGAAACCTTAAATGTTGAGAACACCAAAGTGTTATGTTAAAAATGTATAGTTTGGGTACACAGCACAGAGAGACTGCCAGATACTAACTTGCATATGTTGGTCAATTTGCACAATCAGCATAATTATTATTAGCATGAATTACTATTATAGCCTATGTGGAGAAGAGTTTAAAAAAAAATGGCTTGGTCGATTTTGACAATTTTGGAGTTGTTTTGGGGGTAATTATAAGGAATATGCCAATATTTGTACTCTGAATTTTGATTCATTTCAGGTCGATTTCAAAGATTTAGGGGACTCATTTGGATTGGACAGATTATCTATTCATTTGAAAAAGAATTGTCCTAAGTAAAAATATTAATTTCCCTCTCATGCTCTCGATATCCAATGATCGCAACTCATGTCAAAATCAGCCTAGAGTACATATATTTCCACTTGCTGGTTGAAGCTGCCACTTTTGATCCTGAAACTGTCAGAAATGGATTCAGCGTCCTCAATAACTGCCAAACCACTCCAAGATTTTTCAAATGGGCCAAGAGTTTTTTTAGCTATTGTTTACATCGTACGTTGATTTTAGTTAATGCAATTTATTCTAATTGTGCAAATTGCCAAAAATATGCAACTTTTTATCTGGCCGTTTCTCTGAGCTGGGGACTACACATTTCTATCATAAAACTTTGATGGACTCAACATTTCCGGGTTCACAATGCTAACAACTACACTATGAAATATAGAAATATCTAAACTGTTTCTTGAAAGGACTGAAAAAGTGCGTACCGCCACACAAAAGTGTTTAAAATAAAATGTTAATCTTCGTATGGATCAACTTATTCATAAAAGTATAGAAACTATTTAATAATCCTGATGACTGGAGATTTTGGTTCAAGTTTCTGCTGTATTTCACATTCACTTACACTGAAGATATATTTCCGTTACATCGCTAGGACTTTGTGCCTGGGTGTGGTTTCAACAGACATAACTGTATGTATCAAAATATCTACTTACAATTTTACATTTAATTAGTGTTACTACTTTATTAAATGACAATAAACAGATAACTAATGATTGTATACATTTCTAAATACTACCTCATTGAAATATACGTTTAAAAAAACCTTACCTTTCTAATTTTATATTGTTTAAGTAGTGCTACAGTACAACAACTTTGACTGTTAAAACCAAACAAGTTGATGTTCTTACCTTGTGATTCACATAAATAAAGCAAATAAACAAAGAGAAGTAAAACAAACAACTTCATTTTGCAAATGTGTTGTATGATGAAGTGTCCCAGCGTTTTGTAAGTTTCCTCTCAGAAGAGGTTCATTGCTCATGTTTGAAACCAGCCTGTCTTTCCACCAGATGCTTCTCATTTAAACTCCTCCTCTTTCCTTTCATCCATTGTTCCGCCCTGTACACAACATGACACCAAATATGGCCTTTAAAAACACATAACCAGCTTTATCAAAGCACTTTTTTTAGAGAGGTGTATCTCTTTTTCTCTCTTAAACACTATTTACATTCCAGGGCTCGATGTTAATTCAATACAATATAACATTTACATTCAATTTCCAACATAGTCATTATATTCACCCTCGTTAATGGCAAACATTCCCATCAGAATAAAATCATTTTCAGTCACATACAATAGAACTTTCACATTCTCCGCACTCACCTCTGAAAAATCAAAAAGGGCTACGAGAAATTGTTCCCTTTTAGTTTGATAAAGTTAGTAAATCATAAATCGCACGGAAAAGCAAGCTTCCTCGATGCTGTCAACAGTCACATTTTCAACCTGCTATAACCTGTCTCCATCCAAGTATGTGCAGCAGCTGTTGAAACTGCCACTGGGTGAAAGGGGGCGTGGCCTGGGGAAAGAAGGAAGAGGGATCTGTTTGGAGAGAGAGGAGGAGGAAGGAAGCTGAACAAACATTGATGCAGGATGAGTCTGAGGACCATAAAGGATGGATCAGTAAACCAGGCCAGAGCCTTTTCCCTCTCTTCCCCATGCAGGCTTCAGCCTTTGAACTCTTTAAGTGGTAACCAGGTTTCATTGTTAGGCTGGTTGGTTTGTGATGTCCTTATCTTCAAACGTTATCTCATTTGCATGTCAGATTGCCTAAAGTCACTGAGACAGAGAAACTAATTCCAGGAAGGACGCATTTATATAAGTATTTTCTAACTGCTTTAAAACGCAAGATGTTTAATGTTTAAGTGTTTTTTAGTAATAATAACAATCATATATTCCAAAGCTAATCTTCCTAAGGTGCAAATGTACATCATGTACTTAGATAAAGTGCTAACTCTGTCAATAACAGCAACAAATAAATGCCCACACCATCAACAGATACAGAGCATTATGTACACTAAATATTCTGAAACGTGTTACAGTTATTACAGTTGTGCTCCATCATCTTAACAGAAAGTGCTTTACCTAACCTATTACAGCAAGTGGTATTTTGTTTGTGTCTCTTCTCAAGTATTTCTGTATTTTGCATAAAGTTTCCATGACCATGATATGGGAGTTCAGGGAGTTTAGGGAGTTTAGGGGGATTTATACTTTACCGGCTCAGAATTACTCATTGGTGTTTTTCATACTAATAATAAAAAACTGAGATGAAACTCATCGTCATAAGACTTTTTATAAATGTTTAGCGATTACACGTGTGTATTATTCTTGTTTTTTCAAAGGTTCACCCTGTCTCACCTCTCAACATCCTGTCTAACCTGTTCTGTTCTGTTCTCAGTTAGTAATATGCAGTAATAGTAGCTGCAGTTAGGCAGTGTGTCATGCTGTAATCTGAGTAAAGTCAACCCAGTGTAAAACACTTATCAACTCAGCATGACGAGCTTGAAGTTGACCATGCAGCAGTCCACAGTCTTTCATGTTTTCCTTGTTCTGTTGCTACTAGAACCTAGATACCTTTCAAAAGGTGTTGTTTTCATTCATTTGCCTCTGACATCGAACTCTGTCTTTTCAAATATTTTAATCTGTTCACACGTTGCTGATGCGAACACTGAGAGGAGTGTCTCTGGCTCGGCCACGTTCCTCTCCTCTCTCCCTGTAGCTCTGCTCCAGGCGAATCTTCTCCGGATCGGACACTTCAGGCGCAGCCCCGCCCCCGTTGCTCTGGTACCCAGGCTGGGGGCTGGAGGGTTTGAAGATGGGCGTGGTCTTCGTCTTGGCCACTTTGTCGAAAAAGGAGAAGTCTGCTACGTATTTGCCTGATGTGGAGAGAGAGACGACAGGGGGAAACTCATAACCCCACAGAATCTCATCCGGCAGGTAGGAGGTGCGCACCTGGCAGGTAGCGGAGGTCGGTTCAACTGTTGCACTCATGATCACCAACAGCTCAAAGTCCGCCAGCTCTGGATCTGTCCAGCCCCCACCTAGTGGAGGCAAAAGGAAAAATGAAAGAGAGGAAAGCAAGATTCATGATAAATACACAACTTAAAGGCACACTTTGGACCACCAGTGGTATTAAGAGTAACGTTGGTAAAAGCAGGTCAACATTTTGTTTGTATCTTGATACAGGTGATACAAAGTCCTGCCAATGGCTTCATGGTATTACACAGATCAATAAGGGTGAATTAAAGGGGAATGCACCATTAAAAAGAGAGGAAAAAGAGGCTGGCTTGCAACAAATGGAGTCCAATCAATGGACAGGGAAGGTCGCAACTCTGCCTCACTCCCATCACTGCTGGACATTTACAACACCCGCCTCACCCGCAGAGCACTCAGCATTGTGGGTGACCCCACCCATCCCTCCAAGTGCCTCGTCACCCTCAGTATATACATATTTAAACATATTTGTATATTTGTATTATTGTATTTTGCATTTTTCGGGATTGTTGGAAACATTATTTCGATCCCTCTGTCTGTACAAACACACAGAAAAATTGAAATTAAAGTTGACTTTGACTGACTTTGACTTTGACTAAGGAAAGTTGGTATTGGTAAGAGATAAACCTGGTAGGTATAAAGGTTGGAAGTTAAAATGAGAAAAAAACAATACGTTTTGTGTCTCTTTATTTTACAAATAAAGTGAGATTACAAATGGAAGGTCATCTCAATTTGCAGCAAGTTAAGACGCAAGCTAAATGTAATCTTATCAGATCGTCTTTGCTCGCCAAACACAGAAAAGCGGAAATGCATTCTGTCACATGATTTCTCAGTAATGTCATCTCTAACTGCAGGCAACGGCCAGACAAGATCAAGGTATTGAAGCATTCTAGCTCATTTGCACTCCCAGTAGTATTGAACACCTGAAATAAAGCCCCTTGACCCAAGAGGCTAAATATTCTCCCAACTCTCCAAACTCATAGCCAATGGGGGCCAAGATTGTAATAAACCTACCCTTGGCTGCCCAGGCTCTCAGCGGGCTGTTTTCATCTATGATGTGATAGAAGGTGAGGGGCAGGATGAGGAAGGGGCTGTCGCTGGACATGTCCACTTCAAAGGGAACGTTCCTCTGGTCCAGACGAACTGTCTCGCCTTCCTTGGTCAGAGAAGTCTGGAGCAGTTTTCCAGTCACCTGGGAGAGGTGGTCAAAGTTTGAGAAATTGTTCGTACACACATTTATAGTAGAAGTTGTATTAAAGGTCTCCTTTCATGCTAAATGCGCTTTGATGTCTTTTATACATAAAGATGTGTCCCCGGTGTGTCAGGGAACTCACAAAGTGTCAGAAATTAAAACCCTCTCTTTTCCTCCGTAACCAAATCTCTAAAAACAGGGGAACAACGGAGCCGATCCATATTTGCTTCCGATATGATGCAATATCGGAAATGTGGGCTGGCTTTCACCCACGGCCCTATCAGAAACAATGTCAGACGTATGTTGGACGTAATATGGTCTACAGTTTACATTAGTAAGCATTGCTAACACTCAGAGCTAACATTTACTATTTTGAGCAAAACACATCATAGACATGTTTTTTATGTATTTGTATATCTGAGACCCATAATATATGCCTCAAAATAGCATGATAAGAGACCTTTAATATCTGTTCATCTAAACTCTGCAGGGTTGCCAACTGCGTGTGACACACACTTTCACTCTCAATCTCACGCTCTCACGCTGCCCAAACTATTCTCACGTCAAAAACAAGAATACCGAAGACTAGAAACGGTTTTGAAAACTTTTGTCAGGCAGTGATTGTCTTCTCAATAGAACATCTTTGATAATGTCTTCTGGCCAATCAGAATCAAGTTAACGGCGTGGTACTGTATTGTTGCAGGAAGTCCCGACGGAGAATACTTTTGCTGTAGTACATCTCTATATACATCGATACAACATTACGTGTTGATAGAAATCAACATCTAATGAAATAAGAACCCACGGTTTGATGATTGATAGGTGTGTGGGCTGTCTTTCATTTTTGACACACAGAACAATGGGGGCTATCCACCCTTATCCACAATGTAAAGTAATTCACACAGCCTCTTCCCTCTTCTCTCTGTGAGGAGCAACAGGTTCAGCTTTCAGAACAAAGTAACAAAAAACTAAAATGGCATTCATTTTTTTAATGATGTCGTTTAGTAATAGATTCATTTATTTTTCTTCTCAAGAGAGTACCAGAACGTGTATTTTATGTTAATATTTCAAAAAATCTCCCCCCAGACCCCCCTGCAGGGGTTGGGTTTTCAGCATGTCAACTCTTTCACTTGTGGGGAAATTGCAGGATTGGCTCCAGGTCGCCCTTTTTATTTACTACAAGACAAATGTGCCTTTTTTAGTGGGAAGCATTCCCACTAACTTTTCTTCTACGCACGAAAAGTTTATTATTCCGCCGACTTATTTTGCCGCGCTTCTTCTCCCCGCATTGAACATCGCAGAAACTCTGTTCAAACATCAAAGCGTTCAGCTCGGTCGGGAATCGATGGCTATTACTTTTCTCATTCATAACTTTCCTAATTCCAGAGATACATCCCATAATTCGTCACATTTTTAACATTTGAACTTTAACATTGCGCAGCTCGCTAAGGCAGAGTGCGTGATGTCACAGCTAGAGTGGAGGACAGTTTGAAATTTGCCTTCATATATTTTTTTAAAACTGCAATAATTCCCAAACCCTACATTCCTGAGACATAATTTTTCATGACAAACGTAGGAAAACATCCCGTAGCTTGAAAGATTACAAATAATTAAGCAAAAATAATTAAACAAAGTGCCTCTTGAGCAAGCCCGCCTTAACCTGCCATCAGGCCCTGGGGCTGATAGTTTTTGTGGGCCCCCTATTTAAACAACAAATCAAAGTCATTTATAGCCTCGGCAGGCTCTGTGATCGCACTTCTCCACTCTGCTCTACACGCGCCTGGTCCTCTCCTCCATATGAGTGACGTATCGGGCCTCCCTCATGTATTTGTCCGGTTGCCGTTGGCTCCCCTCCACGTAGCAAGTCCTCGTCGTCCTCTCCATCTCCTCCAACAGATAATGTCCCTCCTGTCTGTTTTTCCTCTCCCGCTACTCCATCGCTATCAGAACCAGACGGCCTACTTGTCTCCGAGGCCCCGCGGCCGGCACCGCTACCGCTCGGTACAGAACTCATCTGTCCTTCCTCCTCATCCTGGCCTACAGGTTTAAAATAACCTGTAAGCGTCGGCATTTTTTGTAATAGCTGCTTGTCTCGAAACTCCTTTTCCCTCAACAATTTCCTTTTCCGAGCGCCACTCAAACTTTTTCTTCACTCAATCACTCGCAATTTGAATAAGTCATATGTGAAACATATTCTCATTCTGACGTGTGTGTGTTTGTGTATATTTGCGTTTGTGTGTATTGTGTTTGTTTCCCGGGGAAAACCCTCACGAGAAACATCGGCTGTTGTTATGCCTGCTGTGACGTCAAGTTACTCCGTTCTCCGCTTGTAATTATGCCGTTACAAGCTTCAAAGTTGTATTTATCATCTGAATTTGCCGAAACAAGTTTAATATTCTGAAAGCCAAGACTTTGTTTTTTTAAAATCAGATGAAAACAAACTGTAACGGACCTTGCTGTGTTATCTATCATTACTCTACGTCTTACAATAATAATTTCAGTGGAGGGAGGGGGGCGGCGCTGTGGAACAGCAGTGTGGTGAGGGAGAGCTGTCGTCTTCCCTTTACAAGATTCAAAAATGTATTTATCGTGTGATTTTGGAAATGAAAGTTTCCTATTCTGAAAGCCAAGAATTTGTTTATTTAAAAAAAAAAAAAAACACCCAAAATAAAAAAAAAAGAATTTTTTTTTTAATTTTTTTTTTTTTAATTGGCTCATGATAGGCCCCCGATCTCCGTAGGCCCCTGGGCTTCAGCCCAGGTCAGCCCGTGCATTAAGGCGGCCCTGCTCTTGAGGGCATGAAGTGACAAAAACGTTCAACATGTCTCCATTAAAGCCCATTGTAATTTCAGGCAGATATTTCCTCACAGCAGCAGCCGCACACCTTTAGTTAAACTGCCAAAAAGGCCACATTATTAACCCGAAACTACACAAATATTACACTTCAGATTCTCAACTTCCTTGACATGCTTCACGTTTTCAAATTTCACAGATATCTGTTACGGTTCTTCCACAAAACGCTCACATGTAAGAGGTTCATCTCTCATTCAGAACAACGAAGCCTTTGAAGTCTAGGCACCTCGTTAGCTCAACTATAAACACCTGTACAATGGAACACGATGATGTCATCACTCCAACTGACATGCTCAGAGCAGCAGACTTCAGATAGCAGTGTGCAAACAGTCCAGCCGTGAAGACATCTACGGGACAGTTTTGAGATTTCTTCAAATGCCGTTGCCATGGCAACACAATGCTCGCCTTGAAACACGGTTTTCTCATAACTTCAGTGAAAATACTCCAAACAGCCCAGAACTTCACAGGTTTGGTCACGATGCAGCCATCAACGCATCTAAGCGTAGTATGGGTTGCCATGGCGACGGACCACTCGCCATGAAACACGATGTGGCTGTAAGTCCCATCGACACGGTCCAATCGTCCCCCGATCTTCACTTGTATATCACCGGTCCATGCCTCAACAGCTCTACGCCAAATCTAAGATCTCACAATATGCCGTTTCCATGGAAACGCATCCCTTGCCATAAAACATGATGTCGCTATAAGTCCAATGGACACGGTCCAATCGTCCCCCAATCTTCACTTGTATACCACCGGTCCATGCCTCAACAGCTCTACGCCAAATTTGAGATCTCGCCATATGCCGTTTCCATGGAAACGCATCCCTCGCCATAAAACATGATGTCGCTATAAGTCCAATGGACACGGTCCAAACGTCCCCCAATCTTCACTTGTATATCACCGGTCCATGCCTCAACAGCTCTACGCCAAATTTGAGATCTCACCATATGCCATGGAAACGCATCCCTCGCCATAAAACATGATGTCGCTATAACTCCTATGCAAATGTTCAAAAAGTGCTCAAACTTCACAAGTGTGCTAACAGTCCAGTCGTGAAGACATCTACGGGACAGTTTTGAGATTTCTTCAAATGCCGTTGCCATGGCAACACAATGCTCGCCTTGAAACACGGTTTTCTCATAACTTCAGTGAAAATACTCCAAACAGCCCAAAACTTCACAGGTTTGGTAACAATGCAGCCATCAACGCATCTAAGCGTATTATGAGGTGTCATCAAATGCCGTTGCCATGGCGACAGATCATTCGCCATCAAGTTAGTTCAGAAGTTTGCGGTTCAAATATTCTGCTGCTATTCCAAGTCTTTTCACTTTCTTTTCTTCTCTCATCACACATTCAAGCCCCCAGTGTTCATGTATCATTTCAATCTAAATTATTCACTTTTTTTCTTACACATTACATTTCAACAGTTTAGCGTCAGATTTTCAGCATAAAGCATTCCCACTAGCAATTTCTTCAGGAATTGCATTCTCTAGTTATTTCTACAGTTCAATTTGGATTGAGACAGGGAAATAATCTAAACCTCACGCGTGGCGTTTCACTGTCAAGGGGAGCGTGTATGTAATTACATTGCAAATGAGGACTGATTTGAGCCCCACCACTGTATGGGTTAGCCCTACCATAGATTAGCCAACAAAAATACTCTGGAGCTGCAACTGCCGACCCGTATTGCGCATGCGCAGATCTAAGATCCAGTAGAAATTATAAAAAAGTAAAAGTCTGCTGCTTATTGTTCTACTAGGCCAAAATAGAGTCAAAGAGTATATGAGAGTGAGAGTGTGTTAATTAATATATTTGGCGGTTTGGAGTAAGTCTGTAGATTTGTTTGTGTGTGTGTGTTTCATGTATGCCTCTCACGATAATTAATTTTGTTGGATACATTTTCCCGGAAATTATTGCGATAATATTGTCGGCACCGTTGTATGACCACTTTAGACATAATGATAATATATAATAATAATTCAAGAACATCCTTTCAAACTGCTAGTCACATCCTCATGTAAATGGCAATTTATCGACTTCATTTTTATTTATCGTACGATACGTCAATTAATTGCTTATCGCGACAGGCACACAATAAAACTAGTGGAAACAAACATGTGTTTGACTTTCATTAGTGAATGAAACTGTGTGCCCTTTATAGTCTGTGTCCAATATTGTGTATTTGTATATATTGTATATATATATCCTATATATATGCTAAGGTCCCGCTGCTGACACGATAGCAGTCATTTCGTGCGCATATGTGTATTAAACCCATGATATCAAAATCTCACTCCAGCCAGGTACCCAAAGTTGGCAACCCTGCACTCTGTCTCAATGCACATTTACCTGACACCCGAGCAGGAGACTCTTGCGCATGTTGGCCACCCGGATCATCAGGCAGGGTCGCCCTTCGTGGGTCGACACCACAGCATGCTGGCTAAACTTCACCGTCTCCCCTCGCTTCTTTGGCCGGGCAATCTAAGCAGGGACAGATCAATACGTTCAGGTTTCAGTCAGATCATCTTTGATAAAACTTGTTGAGGAGTTTTGCACTCAACATAGGAACAGATGAATGCCTGTTCAAGAATTGCCTGCAGTTGTGCTTCAAAATAGGAGAGGACACATCTGCTTTGTATTGGAGAAAAACAAATTCTCTTTCACTTTTTGCTGCAATTATTAAGAAAACAGCAAAGTTCTATGTAAATAGAACTTTGCTGGTACTGCAGTTAAATATTTACGCATTGGCTACCTTGGCCAGAAAGGTACCGGTGATGAAGATCTCCATCAGCATAGTGAGCACCAGCTGGACGATGAGGAGGATGATGGCTACTGGACATTCCTCAGTAATGCATCGAAAACCATAACCAATGGTGGTCTGGGTCTCCAGCGAGAAGAGGAAAGCCCCCGTCAGGGTTTGCACCTGCATCACACAGGGTGTGTGATTTGATGGAGGGTCGAATTCTGGGGAAATATACAAAGTTATTTTTGTGATGTTGTGTTTTTGTTTTGTTCTCTAACTCTGTGCGAACACTGGCCATTGTTATGTCTTAAAGGGCCCATGTCATGCTTTTCTGGTTATCACCCGTCCCCTTGTGTGTTATGAAGGTTTTTCTGCATGTAAACGGTCTGCAGAGTCAAAAACCCTCAAAGTACTCCCTGTAGCGAGTAAAACTCTAACACAGAAGAGACCTGTCTATGCTGCCCCAGAACGCCTCGTTGGGGATTTCTCTTTTTCCATTGTTTACTTCTTGGGTATAGTGACGTATTTCGGGTATAGTGACGTAACGTAACGTCCGCGGAGCCATTACGTTTGGACCAATCCGCAGACTTCCTCACACACACACACACTCGGCGGGACGTTGCGAGCCTTGCTGCTTCGAGGAGCGGGACATTGTGAGCTGGCTCACTGGTGTGGGGTCTGCGAGACAGCGAGACACCGCGGAACTCAGCCTGAGCACACACACAAACTCCCAGCTAGGTTGCGGGTGTGTGTGCGTTTCGGGCTGGGTTTCGCTGTGTCTCGCTGTTTCGCAGACGGCCACTGGGCTCACAGGGAGGGGGAGGGGGGGGGGGGGGGTCAGGAGCTCCAACAAGCCGTGTAGGACAGAGAGTGAATACACATACTATACAGAGATGCTGTATGAGAAACCAATGTGAGTTTGGAAAATTACAAAATATAAATGTATTTTAGTATACCTCAACAATGGAATTATGATCAGTAGAAATGGCCATGACATGGGACCTTTAAAAACTATACATTTAGAGGGAAGTGTAAACAAGTGTCTGCTTTGAAAATATGCTATTGCTATGTGTCATTACATAGTACTTTTTATAACTTTTATGCCGGTAAGTTGAGCAAGCGTAAGAAGAAGTGATATTTAGAGGAAGTGGGGGTGAGCATATTTGAGATATGCCAATGTCTAATTTTATATTTTATTTAATCTCAAGAATAGGTCCAGGAAATGCAATTTGCATTAACAACTCACCCACTCACCCCCAATGAACGTGGATACAAGGGTCTAGAGATTCTAGAATAGATGGTTGTTAAGTTTCATGTTTTCCAAACACCCACTTCAACACCTCCTGCAGATAATTTCACACTTTACTTTACACCACTCTATCAGTGACGCCCACTTCTCAGAGCTGTGACTAGAGTGTGAGCGGTTTGCTTTTTATTTTGTGTGAAGGACGCTCAAGATGTTTAATGCACTGTTCATGCTATCATATCAGAACACCGCTGCTCAAGTCCTCACCAACACTAAGAAAGTGGATCACATCGCTCCAGTTCTGAAGTCTTTACACTGGCTTCCTGTGTGTCAAAGAATAGATTTCAAAATACTGCTGCTGGTTTATAAAGCTTTGAATGGTTTAGGCCCAAAATACATTTCTGACCTCCTGCTAAATTATGAACCATCCAGATCTCTCAGGTCTTCAGGGACTGGTCAGCTTTCTGTCCCCAGAGTCAGGACTAAACATGGAGAAGCAGCGTTCAGTTATTATGCTCCAAATATCTGGAACACACTCCCAGAAACCTGCAGGTCCGCTGCAACTCTTACTACTTTTAAATCCAGGCTGAAGACTTTTCTTTTTGTCAGTGCTTTTAATTGAACTATTCATATCTTAAACTGCACTGTAACTTTTCTCCATATATCTTTTTAATGACTGATTTTAAATGCCATTTTCTTAATGTCTTTCATTTTTTGTAAAGCACTTTGAATTGCCTTGTGTTGAAAAGTGCTATATAAATAAACTTCCCTTGCCTTGCCTATACAGGGAGGTCTTTGAATCATCTAGTGACCCAAACATGTTTCTCTGGGAAGACACATTGAAGTACCCATTAAACCTTATTCCCCCCCATTCTCACCAAGTAGGTCTTCGTGCACCAGTGCCAACAGATACCACAGCACCCCGAACAGGAACCAGGTCCCTGCAAACGTAGCCGTGAACAAGAATAACTTGTAACGCCACTGCATGTCCAGAAAGGTTGTCCAGAGGTCACGCATGTACAGAGCACTTCGTCCGCTGACGTGCTCGATGCGCACGTTGCTTCGTCCATCTTTGGACAGGACGCGTCTCCTCTTCCTCAGAGTCCCGCCCGTACCGGATACGCCGCCACCCAGTAAGGGTTTCAAAACATCGGTCTGTGTCTGGGAGTGGCAAACCTTCTGAGGAGAGGAGCTACGAGAGGAGGGCGGTGAGGCGGATGTCATCTGGGGAACAACAAAGAAATAAATCATTTCTCTTGATAATAACATTTCTAACTGGCCAGTGCGTATAGGCTCATCTGAGATGATTTGGGGTAGAATGTCTTGACATTTAAAACATTTCTATAACATATTGGTGTGTTCTCAACATCAGCAGAACCTCATGATCTGATAAAGTGACAAGTGTGATATCCTATAGCATGTGTTGAAAGCAAAAACTGCCCATGATGACTGTTTAAGTTTTCTAACTTCCCCTGCACGCACCTGCTCTCATTCTCACAGCTCTCATCTCAAATGAACATTTTGAATTAAACATGTGATTGATCATATCAAAAATATGTTGCAAATCAAAGAAAAGCAACAAGCATGCAATTCAACATGAAACTGTAACGTTAAGTTATAAAGCAGGTTTAATCAGCAAAGCAATCCTGAGAGGCCAAGCACACGGACTCAAGTGTCTTTGAAGTCTTTGCTATAATGTTCTGTTAAAGTTTGGTGAAACTTGATTGCGAGTTTCCTAAGGTCACCACATCTTTCAGGCATGATATTACAGTCTACAGAGGTGTGTACTTATGTCTCATCAATTGGACCCCAGCCTCAAAAACCATTGCTTCAGGCTCGACTTGATAGAAACAAAGAAAAAGCTTAAATAAAACTGTTCTAGCTTGCTGAGAACAGAAAGTATATTTTTTGTGGTCATGCCAATAAAGCCCCTTTGTATTGTATTGTAATAACATGTTCCTATCCTGTATTCCTATTCTCACTTTGCATAAAGTCAATGGAGTTTCCCAAATAGGTAAAAACCCTTGTGTGAGTGCACGGTGTGTTTTACCCCACGTTGTGATTTTGGAAGTGTTCCTGAAACCCTGCCATTTGTAGGAAACATACTCAATGCATACTCATTTACATGATGAACTCAAGTGCTCATTTTGCATAATGTGCATTGTCCCTTCTTAAATAGATAAAAGGCATCCTGTCAGTAGCTTCAATCGAGAACATCAGGTGTCATGTCGAAGATGACCCTACAGCTGCTTCTAGCATCCTGAGACAAGTATTTTTTAAGGCAAACCCCAAAACAAATGAAGTTATGCTAAAAAAATATAGCTACTAAAGTGCAACGCTCAGAGCTACAGCCAAAAAGCCTTTTGTCACGTAGAAGAAACGAAAGAGAGAAGTTGCTGCTAAAAGTGGGTTAGTTGTTTGTGTTGTTTATATCGTTGGTTTCGGAAGTGTACACACATTGTCTCTCTTTTGCATCACGTGAGAGGTGAGTTGGGGGGATTTCCAACGCTTTTTATTTTGTATAAAGCAAGCCTTCAGTCTTCCCTCAGTGGAAAGATCATTAGAAAATGCCCTAGAATAAATTACGTAAGCTAAAACACACAATTGTGCCACGGGAAGTTGAATACCAAGAAGTGGGTCGTTTTTTTATGATTGTGAAAAAATAAGATAAAAAGGCATTTCCAAATGTGGTTGTCAACATTTCACACAGTTTGCCTAATAGGGAACACACATACTCTATGAAGAAACTACTGCTTTTACAACCAAGGTTTCTTTAGAGTACAGACCCTATGTCTAAACTTGTGTTCCTCCTTTTGAACACATTTGATACTACGTGTAGTTTGCAGCAGTTAACAGCACGTAGATCAAAATGATTCTAAATGAAACCAGAAAGTGAGACAGGAAAGGAAATAGTGCGTGTAGTGAACGATACTTGTGGTTTTGAGCAACACTAGTAGGCGTTCAGGTGTTCCACCAGGTTCATTTAGGGAAATATCTTCTCAGAAATGTTGTTTCGATACCATTAGCAACATATAATGATAACTGGTCATTAGCACATGTTAGCTAACAGGCTAACTGAGAGGATGAGACGGTAATCTAATTATACTGCGGATGTCACTGTGAGACTTTTAGCATGATATCCATTAGCATCTTTTCTACTTGACTGAGTGCTTGAGGACTAAAGAAAAACTACGATCCTGAACTTTTATCCATCTTACGATTAGTGTGTTTATGATTACAGCCTCTGTCTGTCTGTCTGTGTTTCAGTAGAATTTTGTGGTGTCATGGATACAGGAAGAAACACTTGCTATCAAGTGTGAACATCAACGAAAAGCTGTTCCTGTTTAGCTGATATCTTTTTGATCTTAAAATGACAACAAAAAAAGGGGAACCATTAGGCCTACTGCTAGAATAAAGATTATTAAAGTGCATTAGAGATAGTACAGGGTGGATTCTGAGCTATGTTCACAGGACAAACCCAGTGTATTATTGTCTTAATGTATAGAAAAGCTGCACATATTCATACATGAAAGTCTCAGTGTGTTTTTAGTGCTTTACACTGTGGGATGTTTTCATGAATGTGTGCCCTTTCAGTACATGCAGATGGAGTTTCACCCGTCACACACACAGACAGACAGACAGTTACTGTAAGTCTGAACATCTGATACGCTCACTTACGTCCGATAAAGCCTGCAGGCCAGTAAGCAGAAGATAACCCACAAGAGAGGGAAAGAGAAAAAGGAGAAACAGTAGAGTTAGGCTGAAGATGCACTAAATTAACCCAACAACTCATTTCTCATCCGGAGAAAAGAGGAGAACTTTAATGAATAAATGAAGGGTAGAAATCTTTGTCGTTTATCTAGATAACGTTTTTTGTTAAGGCTTAACTGTTGATTCAGACCAGAGAGGCCTTCAGTGGACAAAGAGTGAACCTCTGACTGGTAACTTTAGACAGCAGGAAGAGTTTGGCAGGAAAAGAGCCAAAGTGTTGCTCTCTGAATGCCCGGCTCAGGACTGTATTTTGCTCCCATTCAGCCACATGATGATGATGATGATGATGATGATGATGATGATGATGATGATGATGATGATGATGATGATGATGATGATGATGATGATGATGATGATGATGATGATGATGATGATGATGATGATGATGATCCAAATCCGGAGGTCAAACCGACCTGTTGCACTTTGGTGCATGCAAAGTTGAGAAAATAGATGGAAAGTAGAAGTAGTCGTTTCGTAATACCACGGTGAAGAAATACGTTCCGCATTTTAAAAATGTACTTAAGAACAAAAGTGTTAGCAAAATAAAACTCTATGGATCAAAAACAAAACAAACTGAGAGAACAACCCAAAGTCAGGGATGTCCTCGTACATTCGGATGGTGTTAATCTAAATGGCTTCTATACAATGCTGACCTCGGTTTGCATAACAGCTTTAATTACATCACACTTTGGTGATTGTGCAAGTTGTGAGCCCCTCAGAAGTTTCATAACCACAAAGACACCATTGAAAACATCTCTCTTTCATCGGTGCATCGCCCTCTCATCCAATCTCACATTCCCAGTACGGAAAAATAATAACTACTATCACACATCAGATAATTGGAGGAAATGAGGGAAATAGTTTAGACCCACCTCTCGAGTAGGATGTATTCCATTTCCATGGCAACAACCGCACTGTACTGAGCCGAATCCAAAAACTGAATCAAAACGTTTTCTTTTGCCAAACAAAGGAGCGCTGCATGTTTTCCTGATCTCTCACTCTCCCTAGTCTTTCACTTTTTTCTCCCTTTCCTCGTTCTCTCTCTTTGCTTCCTTCCCTCTCTCCTCTCTGTACACAGGAATGCTTTGTTAGCAGCCGAGATGAAAGAGACAAAAGACGCCATTGACAAAAACGACTCTGTATCCGTGTGTGTTTGTGTGATTATGTGAGAGTGGGATTACAATTACAAAAGTATTTCTACGAATGTGTGTGTGTGACTGAAGGCTTACATGTGTGCATGTGTTTGTGTGTAATTATTTGTAAAAGAGTGTACAATTAAAAGTCTATTTGTGTGAGAGATGAGTGAAAAGAAGGGAGGGAGGAAGAGAGAGGTCTGTGACAAAAGGCCCTCGTTAGTATTCTGGAGTGAGGAGTTATCCCCCTTCATCTCCCACACACACACAAACACACACACACACACACACACACACACACACACACACACACACACACACACACACACACACACACACACACACACACACACACACACACACACACACACACACACACACTTTTTCTTTCTCTCCCTTGAGTTTGTTTTTGCTCTTACCTTCCTTTTCTTCTCTCTCTCTCTCTGTCTCTGTCTCTCTCTCTCTCTCTCTATATATATATATATCTCTCTCTTTCTTTCCCAGATTTTAGTTTAAATAATTTCACTTTATCAGCATTAACAGAATCACATGAGGTGCCAAAATAAGATGTGACTTATTAGAAAAGAGTGAAAGGTTTGAAATAATTTGTCACTCAATTTGTAAACATCTGTTGAGCAGAAAATAACTTCTGTGTACTCCCCACCTCCTTGTCTCACACACTTTCTCCTGCAGTTCTTATATATGTGTTTTACAATAATAGTTTCTCCTGGTGTCTGATTAAAAACAGCCAACACATAAAACGTAATAAAGAAACTTGTTGAATTGCCAAAAAAGGTCATAAATTGAGATCGTACGGCTCTTAAAGAAGCTTAATCACGTTTTCATTCATTAGCTTTAAAGACTGAAACACACTCACACAATCAGATAAAAACATGATTACGCCCCATAATGTAATTCCATTGCGTATATCTGCAACGCCTAAGAAATAAAACACATTTGGATTATTTATTTGTATTCACTTTTTTTTACTTATCATACTGCAGCGTTAAAGTCCTTTAAGTGTTAACTAACCATTGCCTCTTTCTGACTTTGTGAACTGATTTCAACTCAAATATCTGTTTTGCCAATAACTTTTTGTAGCTTTATTCAATTTTATTGATGCCGTGGAGAATAAATAAGAATTATATGTGTATTTTAATAAATGTGAGATGTGAAATACTGGCAGTGTCAGATCTGAGCGCTAGAATCAAATGCTCTGATTGGATTTGAGCATTGACGAGAGATTTTAGTTCTCCAACTCAGCGTCATTCCTCTCTGATGCCCATCCTGTGACACTTTGAAATCTCTGCATCAAATTCAATCAGAGGAATATTGCCACTGTTCACAATGCAGCTATAAATAAACATGTAAACTATGAATTTGAACTGTGAACAAGGTGTCATCGTGAGATAAACAATTATTATCTTTTTGTTTAATTACCTACAATTGGTTTTGCTTTACTCTAATGTAGTTTGCCTCTGTATGTTTAGAACATTACAAAAACAGCTCAGGGTTGGTCGATTATGGAAATGTGGCTTCTGTGAATTTCGGTAATTTCACAATCATTTAAAGCTTTGATGCGCTGAATTATAAAGTCATTGAATATTTTGGTACGTTGTTCTTGCTGTTGTGTTTTTTTATCAATTAATATATAAACTACAAGTGGAAATAACACAATATAAATACTTATACCAATACAAACAGTATATTACTTAATATATAAAACATAAATTAAATCAAGCTATAAATCGGGAATACAATATGCACATTTCCTTTCTGGAGAAGTCATTATTCAGGTAGGAACCAAGGAACATACCTGAAGTGTAAATGACACGTGTTGATTCCTTTATTTGTTACAACAAATATAAATGTTGGCATTAAAAACATTTGTATGTCTTGCATTAGTGTCATTGCACTCGGGTGAGAAATGTGTTTCTTACCTTCACAGATTGAATTACAGTCTAAAGGCTGTGCAGAGAGGAGTGGAGCCTCTGGTCCTCATGTCTGCTCTGCTGTCCTGCACCTGCTCGCACACACAGCTGAGTAATGTCCCGCTGCACTGATGCACCATTGAGGAGAATTATGGAGACAGTCATTGGCTCTTCAGGCTTCTGTCTCTGACCCTCAGCCCGGTCCCACTGCTCGCACATTCTCCCCAGAGAGACAGGACTTGGCTTTATAAGAGGCATCTCTCTCTCACTGTTACCCTTTCCCTCCGTGTGTCTCTCCCTCTCTCCTGGAATCCTGTGTTGTCCTCCTCGCCTCTGTGTAATTGCTGTAATAATTGATCGCCTCTCCCAGCGGTCTCAGTCCAAATCAGAATAGCAAAGGGGACCAAAAATGCATCAACATGGGATAAAAGAATCATAGTTTAAAAAACATGTTTTATTGCATTTGTAGTTGTTTCACACTCCCTGAAATGTGCACAGAAACTCACACACACACCAGCAGATGCACGTTTGAGGCCTCATGCATATTCTATACAAATGCACTCTGGCACACGCTCACACGCTCACACGGCAACAAACGGCCCCACCAGACCACCCCCTGCGCCACAAACACACACACACACACACACACACATACACACACACACACCCTCTTTCGGGGGTTACCACAGAGCCCCCTATTCATAACTTCCGTGCCCAGCGTTTGCTGTGTCCAAGAGCGTCGTACGGAGCGTCCTGTTAAGCTCAAACACATAAAGAGGGGCGTCCGTGAGGTGAATACGGACCCTTATTCTGCCTCAGGAGAGGGTGACAAAGCAGAATGTAAAACAGAGGGAGAGGTGCACAGACTTGATGAGGACATTTGGTTAAATGTGCTAAAGAGTCTGATGCAAAGTTCAGGAGTGGCCTTACCTACTTACATAACTACATATTGCATGATGTAAGTAAAGATGGAGGCCGTCTTTAATGCATCACAGTGGAGCATCCTTTCAGTCCTCTCCTCATGAGCACCTCAGTGGAGTTGTGTAATTGCATGTCAACATAGTGAACTTAGCTCTCGTCTTGGAGCCATTAGCAGAGAACAAGTCGACACGTATCAGTAACCTCCACTTCCTCTGTTGCGCTTCAATAACTGCAAAGACTGCTAGTACAGTATATCATCAGCATCAGCAAGACCGGAAAGCACAGAATCAGCTTCACAGAAGGCCAACCCAAACTGAACTAGCATACCCTTTTCACAGCTCCTGATCTTGAGAGTTCATCATGCACATCAACACAACACATAAAGAATAGGGAAACATCTTCACCATAACAGAACATTTAAATGTTTGAATAAAATGTGAAAAGGTGCAACCAAGTAGAAATACGCTGTGCTTTTATAGAATCCATATGAATCCATATGCTTTAATACAACTGGAAAAGATTAACACAAAACTGATCTGATAGCTTTGTGATCCTGTGATATTTTGAAAAATGTAAACTGAACTGATCAAGTAGCCAATCAGAGAGCTCTCTCTCTCTATCAGTCTCTCTTTGATGAACTGCACAACAGATTGCACAACAGATTCAGCATTTGTTGTGTACAGCCGACATTAATATTAAGTGAGCTGCATTTCATATTGCACTTTATCCAGTCTTTACGACCCTGCAAAGCACTTTACAAATACATTCACACCAATTCAGAGGCAGAGGCTGCAGTACAAGGTGTAACTTTCACACACACAGCTTAACAGATAGTCACTAAATGAGTAGTATATAGCATTGTCTATGCAAAGTGGGAGAATTTGTGAGAGAAACTGTAAAGCCTACTAAACCTAGTGCACCTTTACAGCCTCTTTCATGAGAACTTCCCTTCCAGTTAGACATCCTCTTTAGAAACTAGTAGCCTACAGCCAACGGTTAACCACAAAAAAACTGATGTGTTAGCCACAGATGCAAGCATGCAATCTGCACGTACCAGCTTAGCCTCCCTTAGTTAGGTGAGGGGTGTCCAACACACATTTGGACAAAAAACATGCACAGAGAGGCTGTAAACTCAAACAAATCTATATTAAAAACAAACTCCGTCATCTCTGCTCCTTCCTCTCATTAACACAAAGTAGAGCCCATTAGCATGAAGTATACTTCTACATATTACAGTTTCACTCATCTCTCTACAGTTTACTCTTTAACCATGACAAAATATATCTGTCAGATATTCCCCTTCTGAAACAGAAATCTCTAAATGACATGAATGACTGATCACTCTGCTGCTCTCTACAAGAAGGGACAGAGCAGACTCTTTCTGCTGAGGAGACTGAGGTCTTTCGGCTGCAGGCGGCACTCCTTCAGACTTTTTATGACTGTTGTGGCATCAGCCATGGTGTGGCCTGCTGGGGCTGCAGCATCTCGGCTGCTGACAGACTAAGGAAGGCCAGCTCTGTCCTGGGGAGTCCTCTGGACACTGTGGAGGGGGTGGGAGACAGGAGAATGGCAGGCAAGCTGTCCTCCCTGCTGGACAATGTGTCCCCCCCTCCAGGACACCCTTTCCTCACTGTGCAGCACCTTCAGAGACAGGCTACTGCACCCCTGCTGTCTCACGGAGAGATACCGCAGGTCCTTCCTTCCTGCAGCAGCCAGACCCGCCCCCAATATGTGCTATATGTGTAATATGCCGTTAATAACTGCAATATATACCTGGCTGCTAAATGATGTGTATTTTGTAAATTGTGTAACTTTAATTTTTTATTATATCTACATTTTTTTTATCTTAGTACTTTTTAATGCATGTAACATATGTAACACATGTAACATTAAAGAGCCTGTGACACGAGTTTCCCCCATCATCCAAACCCATTGTTACGTCCCAACTAGGGGAAGAGGAATGCAACACACACCAGTATGTAATTGGTAAAAGTTATAAGCTGTTTTAATGCACAACAGGTGAACAAAATGGCAGGCAAGCAGCCTGAAACAAACAAAAGAGCCAAAAGGGCACAGGTTGACAAATAACCAACTAAAGGAGGACTCTAAAAAAGGAGTCTAAACGCATACGGGAAATAACACTATCACACTAAATAAAGAACGAAACAAAACCTCACTTCAAGAGTGGTACAACTAACCGAGGGAGTTTACACAAAACACAGCTAAACTAAAGGCAACAGTCACAAATCCTAACTATACTCTAAACCCTACTAATACACAATATCACACGGCGATATACACACAAGATTAACCACAGCATGAAGAGAAAAATGCGAGAGGCGTGTGTCCTCTCAACAGAGCCTCCAGAGTGTCAGTTGTCCCCAGCCTTTGTACTCCAGCAGGTGTGCGCCGGCTGTGCACTTCGATTGGATGACATCTCATCCAATCACCTCTTCGGATGCAGCGAGGGCGGGACCAGGAGATGACAGCCAATGACGTCGGGGCAACCACACAGCTCATTCACACCCACATGCACACATCTGCAAACAATCCCAGACAGATTAACGAGCAGACAGAAACAGCAGCCGTAACACCCATCAATTTGGGTAAATATTGTCCCCTTGAAAACCGTTACTGAACTGATTTTGGATATTTGTACTTTGATAACCGTTAATCTCCCCTTCAATGTTGACAATTTTCTGGATCTTCTCGGGGATTCTTCAAGTCCCGCCAAATTATGTGTGACGTCAATGCGGGCACAGCGCTCCAGCTGCACCGTTCAGGATCCCAGCATCTGCATGTAAACCTGATGTAAACGCTCAATGGCGCACACAGCAGCAAGCTCAGACAGCGAAAACAGTTTAATTTTGAACGTGTCTGAGAGCTCATATGAGGCTGAAGGATCGGTTTATGTTTTTTCTGTTAGAAGTTTAGGAATTAGGTGCGTCAAATATGGGCGATCATACGGTCATGTAGCCAGTGGTGGACTGGGACTAAAAATCATCCCAGGACTCTCGAGCGGCCCACTTCGGTACCGCTAGTAAATTGTCAACGGGGGGAGTGGGGGATGTGCTAGTGACTTATCCGACCGGCCCACTTCGGTACCGGCCATACTAGGGCATTTATTTAGGAGACTAAATACGAACATTGTGTGTGTGTGTGTGTGTGTGTGTGTGTGTGTGTGTGTGTGTGTGTGTGTGTGTGTGTGTGTGTGTGTGTGTGTGTGAGAAACTCCCGCATTTCTCCCGATTTCTGACAAAATCAGATTTACTCACGACTGTTTCCACTCGGACTTTAATACAGGTACACCATTGTTTGGTTTCCATGGTAGCGCGTCTCTTTAGCAGCGCGCGCAACTCAAAGTCTGAGAGGGTGAGGAAGATGAAAACAGAACAAGAATCGACAACTCGACCCTCTGATCACTCCTTTCCTGTAAAATACAGGTCCAGCCCACACATATGCTCCATGGTGCCACAGGCATTGCCCTTACAACTACAATAAGCATGTAAATGTTAATCTACAGCTCCGGCGATTCACTAGCACCGGAGTCTACACCTGCAGACAACTACTGTAGCGTCACCTTGGATACGAGTCCAAACAACTCACAGACACACAGGCCAAGGCGCTGAAAGAGCGCCCTTTGAGCATCAGATCTGACGACGCTGATTGGCTGAAATTATGTTTCGGCGGCATAGTTTACAGATAGCAACAGTCAGCTTGTTGGCTGCTGCTGCTCTGGCTGAGAGCTCCTTTCTACCGCCCAGACTAGAGAGGTGCGGCCAGGCAGGAAACATGTGACTTATCAGTAACTTTAGACATCGTAAAACAATTTTAAACGAGATTTTATTGTAGATTATACATTTTACTGATACCAACTATATAATATTTACCTTTTTCTTTAAAAATAACAATAAAAAACAAATATGTTTTGGAAATATGTTTTGGAAATATTTATTTTATTATTATTTATTTTTTTAACCCTTCTCTTGCGTTTCGGGTCAAAAGTGACCGAATGACTTTTATTTTAATCATAAATATTGTGTTTTTCATCCAATTGCCTCAATACCTTATGTTATCCTCCACACTAGGCCTCTGAACATAATACACTTGATGATCACCACTTGCATTGAATTTTTTGTGATTTATTCAACATTGAAACACCCTTGACGTTTTCGGTCAGATTTGACCGCCATAGAAAATGAATGGGTATGAGTGTATTATGGTCCTCCTGCAGATGGAAAACATCTATACACACACACACACACACACACACACACACACACACACACCTCTCCCTTTCTCGCGCTGTCTCACAGGTGCGAGCTCTGTGCCCCTCGAGTAACACAAACCTCTCGCTTTCTTGCGCTAAATGCGCCTCCCTTACTTTGCTCTCAAGCAGTTATATTTGTGCCTTGCTCACATTTGACTCATTGACACAATGAGCAGGCAACTGATTAGGCGATTTTCTGTACGAGGGGCTCTGGACACATTTTTTAACCAGATGAAGAGGAGATTGAACCAGGTGAAGAGGAGATAGAGGAAGATGAAGAGGAGATAGAGGAAGATGTCTCAGAAATGGAAGACAACAGCGATCCAGACTATGAGCCTACAACAGACCAGGAAGAGGCACCTGAGGGAGAGGCCCCTGAGGGAGAGGCCCCTGAGATAGAGGCCCCTGAGGGAGAAGAGCCTGAGGTGACATTCCACAATTTTGCATTGCCAACTATGTGCGTGCCGTGAACACACGTGAACACACACACACACACACACACACACACACACACACACACACACACACACACACACACACACACACACACACATAAACTCTCTTTGAACCTCTAACTCAACCTCCAACCATCCAACCATGTTCTGTTATGGTATATTTCTCTTTCAATAAATGTTCATTGAAGAAAACAGTATCAGTGTCTTATTTTATATTCATCACAGTGAATGCTGAACTTGATGGGCCCACCGGTGGGTCCGGACCATGACATGAAACACTGGCTTGCCTGTATCAAATCAATACATCCCATACATCATTGGAACGGGAGGAATCTCAGCTACAACACTAACTAAATCATTTCCATCTCCAGTAAACACAGCCTACATGGCAAGCATTTTTATACAGTAATGTAAAAATAAGCACTATCTTTGAACTTACTGCCAAAAATAATATGAAATGCACCCCTGGTGTCATTCTGTCTGTCATCCCTTGATTCTACTTGCTTTGACTGTTCAAATGAGATGTCAACCTTCAAAATTGGATAAGGGGTTCCAGAGTGTGAAAAACACACCGGTCAATTTTGACCGAAAATAGCATGGGAAGGGGGGTATGACCTAACTCAAGAGAAGGGTTAATGACAATCAAACATGTGGGAAGAGGGGGGGCGGCGTCCCTAGCGCCCCTATGGGCCGGCCGTCACTGGTGTCCCGATCGGAGTGGGAATAATAATAATAATAATCTGTGCATTTTATCCATTAATTTCCCAACATTGTGGTAAAAAAAAAACACACGTTTAATCCATGTTGGTGTACTAGTGTTGGGCAAGTTACTTTTAAAAAGTAACTAGTAATAGTTATAGTTACTGCTCTCAAAAGTAACAAGTTACTTTATTAGTTACTAAATTATAAAAGTAACTAGTAACACGTTACTTTAATTTACTTTAAAAATAATAACAATACAAATACAAGTTTTTGTGTTGTTTTTTGCTGACTAGTTCTCTGAAGGCAACAGACTTGACCGCTGCGATGGGCAGCATGTCCTCAACAACATACCTGGCAATCAATCTGTTTAGTTGACTGGGTGACATGTGGTGATTTAAAAGCATCGTTTTTTGGCTGTTTAGATGATGTTGCTCCATCTGTGTCACTGCCAGTCAGTGGCCGCCGGCCCATTGGGGCGCTAGGGGCGCAGCCCCACCTCTTCCCACATGAAAATAATAATAATAATAATATTTTTATTCTTTTTTTTTTTTTTTTTTTTTTAATGAACAAGGTAAATATTATATAATTGGTATCAGTAAAATTTATAATCTACAATAAAATATTGTTTAAAATTGTGTTACGATGTCTAAAGTTACTAATAGGTCACATGTTTCCTGCCTGGCCTTGCCATGTATCATTACCCTCTCTCTCTCTCGTCGTCTGGGCGCTAAGAGAGGATCCCTCAACCAGTGCAGCAGCAGCCAATAGCAGCTGACTGTTGCTATCTTTAAACTATGCCGCCAAAACATAATTTCAGCCAATCAGCGTCGTCAAATCTGATGGTCACAGGGTGCCTACGTCAGCGCCCGGTGCAGTCTGTGAGTTGTTTGGACTCGTATCCAAGGAGACAAAACAGGAAGCTGTCAATCACTCTGGAAGCTATCATTAGCAGCTAATGAAAACTCAGTTTTTTACATAAAAATGGAATTATGGATTATCAATACTTTTTCAAAGTGACAGACGCATTGGATTAATCTATGGATTAACCTTCAGCCGCGTTTTTCTCGTTTTTGATCACAATATCAGCAAAAGGTGAGCATATCTCCGTTTTTTGCTACCTAAAGCTACGTCGTGTGATGTCTGTATTTGCTTCCCCTGTCGCGAGTTCTGATCGCTCAGTGATGATACTGCAGTTTGACAGAGGATTACAACTGTAATCAGAGCCCTCTCATCTGAGCTCCCTTACACACACACACACACACACACACACACACACACACACGCACACACACACACACACACACACACACACACACACACACACACACACACACACACACACACACACACACACACACACACACACACACCCCCCACACACACACACCCACACACCCCTACCCCACCATTTTCCACCAGCTGCCACTGGTCCAAGTAGTGGGGGAGTTTTATACAATATGTTTAAAACATAAAAATAAAAAGGTTTAAAAAAGTTATTGTTTAATGTTTTAAGGAGGTGACGCTACTCAGCCAATCAAATCGGTGCAGTCAGCACGATAGATTCAAACACACACAGAGACACGACAATAGGAGAGAAACAGTCGGAGTAATTTCAAATGGCGGAAGGTAGACAGCGAAAACAGAGCATTTAATTACATTTTTTCTTACTGGACCTCTTTGAAATGCAATTGAATACCCCTGCATTATAGCAACAACAACAATAATAATAATAATAATAATAACAGCAATAATTATTGGGAGGGGGGGCGCGGCTGTTGTTATGTTCTCTGAGGGCAGGCTCATCTACCCACACTTTGAAAACCCCTGATCTAGTGTTTATATATATCTATGCTCTCGCCGCACAGTGAAGCGTTCCCGCATTGACGTCACTTCCGGCTTCCCCCAAAACTTCAAAATGAGTCGAAGGAATTTCCACGGGATGTTCGAAATTATTGATATTTATCGGAACGGTATCGCACCTTCTTTTTTAAACTGACGGTTCAAGATAACTAGTAGCCCAATATTTCATTGCACAACAGTTGTTGGGATGCTGTCACAGGCTCTTTAAGCTGTCTGTGGCTCTTTAAGCTGTCTGTGGCTCTTTAAGCTGTCTGTGGCTCTTTTTCTGCTGTAACGACGCACATTTCCCCTCTATAGGACTAATACAGTAAATGTATTCTGATTTTGAAATGTGTGCATGTCTCGTCTCATTCCGACACAAGCAAAGTCATCCCTGCCTCTTTTATTTTAAGTCACTAAAATAAGAAGGGCGATGACTTAAAAATGGCAAAAATATCTATTCTTGCAGTTCCTACATCTAAATTTGCAACTGAGGGTGGATGAACATTTGCTGAAAAGGCCAAAAACATGTAATAAATAAAAATGCCCACAACTTCTGTATTTTCTTTTTTTACCAAAAACTGATCTGACTTTTTAAACCGGCTTTAAATGGATTTGTGCAATTATATACATCCTGGACAATGTTACTTTATTATACTTAATCTCTTTTACTGTAACATTGTGTTAATGTTTCTCATATCCATTGTTAAAGCACTTTGTTATACATGTGGACTAGCCCTTATCAGATTATGTATAAAGGGTATAAGCATGATTTTTAAGGAAGCTGGATCAAATGGGGACGTTCAGAGATGAGAACAATGCGTTTACAGCACTGTGGGAATTAACTCTGATGGGTCATACAGTAGTTTAACAATGGTTACTGCAGTACTTCCATGTTCTGCTACTTTATGGTTTCACTCCATGACAATGTATCTGTACTGTAGGTATTGTACTTTTTACAGGGACGCTTGGTTCAAGTTTCGATCGGACCAAAAATACGGGGTGTGGACTGGTAGTTAGAAAGGTGCCAGTTCACCTACTGGGCACTGCTGAGGTGTCCTTGAGCAATAATAATTGCCTTCTCACATTCTAAGTGAGATAAGTGAGAAATGTCCGGGTGATTCCTATCTTCCTGTGCACATGTCAGTCAATGTTCTCGCCTAAAAAAAACACCTCCCTCATGATTAAAATGTAGAGGTGTCACAGTGAGTCAGTCACATTGTGATCAGCAGGAGACATGAGCATGACTTCAGTGTGACGTGAGCGTGTGTGTGTGAGTGTGTGTCATCCCTAGATGAGAAGTGTGGCCTTTTCAAACCCAATATGGTCTACTGATACGTGCATCACTTCAGTTTTGAACATTTGATCTCACCAAACACTACCTCTAAACGGGGACAGGGGACATGTGATATGTGGTGGTTAGTCAAGCTCAAGCCTGAGAGAGAACGGGGAGTGTGTGTGTGTGTGTTCGTGTGTGTGTTTGTGTGTGTGTGTGTGTGTGTGTGTGTGTGTGTGTGTGTGTGTGTGTGTGTGTGTGTGTGTGTGTGTGTGTGTGTGTGTGTGTGTGTGTGTGTGTGTGTGTGTGTGTGTGTGTGTGTGTGTGTGTGTGTGTGTGTGTGTGTGTGTGTGTGTGTGTGTGTGTGTGTGTGTGTGTGTGTGTCAGGGTCAGTAAGTGCTTTTGGCTTCTGTTTGTGGACTTACCTCTGTTTTAATTATCCCTTAGAAACTCTAGAAATGTTCTCCCTCTGCAGGCTTTTCTCACCAGCTCTGTATTTCGTCCCTTGCATATTTATTTGTCGTTTTTCTCACTTCTCGACTACCTTCCTGTTAGGCCTCGGCGTCCTAGTTGATGGGGAAACTCAGACATGGGGTCATAGAGGGTTTGGAGACCTGCTTCTGAATTTCATGAAGTTTGCATTTGTTAAAGAATGGATCTTTCTTTCATTGATTCTGTCTAGCATTCATTTGAAAATATTGGATGTTTTGAGCGTTATGGAGGACGCTGAATTCATGTCTGACACTTTCAGGATACAAGACTCCAGTTCAAACCAGAAAGGGGCAATGTTTAAACTCCTGATGGGCCACATTTGTATTCATTTTGAGTCGGCTTCTACTTGATCTGGTTATAATACCCCCACAAACTACTCCAATGTTGTTTGAATTTTTCACCATGACTCTGAAGGTTGGCAAATAAACTGTGGCACTAGTTATTCAGTAACTCAGGTAAACAGTAACTGCATCCATTTCATTTGAATAAATATTTGAACACTGATATAAATGGCTGTTGACATGAGGAGACATTACACTAAATGGTAAAGCATCTTATATTTCAACTTGCAATCAACCTGCAATTGAAAGAATATTGCCGCCTGCTGGCTGACCTCAACAAGTGCAGCAGGCGGCAATATTCTTTCAATTGCAGGAGCACTTCCCCTGTGAGTATTTATACACCTCATTTATCATTTGTATAGTGCCTTTTGGCCAAGTTGAAATATAAGATTCTTTACCATTTAGTGTCAATACAACAATACAATGAACATAGCATTGTAACAATATATTAAATGACAATGTATTTTAAGGGGTTAAGATTAAGACAATGTTTACAGGGGTTATTTTTCTCAAAACACTAAACACAATTCTCAAAACCACACACCCAAAGTGCAAAACACCTCATTATTCTTGCAAAATGAAGCACTGCACCCAAAACTACATCAACACCAAATCCTAGCTTTTGCACCAAATGGCACACACTTCACTTATAGCACAAGACACTTTGTCCAACCAACATGTGGTGCAGAGCACACTCATCTTTTCCCTCTATGTAGAGAATTCTTCATATAAAGATTGTTCAAGTCTTCAAAAATACGTGCAGAGACAAAAATATGCGGCTGTTATACTTTTATTTTTCTCCAAAAATAATTGGTGCAACATTCATGCAGAACAAATAGTAACAGTTGTGTAAACAAAATGATGCCTCAAACATAGTAAATGTAAAGGAAAACTTTGAGGGAAACAAAAAAACAGAGGAGAGAAAAGTACTTAGGGTGCATCTCGCCGCCTAGCTGGGTCTGGCCACAGCACCTCATCCACATCACAAGCAATATCTTCCCTGGCTAAACATCGAGGGAAGAAGCGTCTTGAGTGTCGTATCCATCCCTGGATAGCACTCACATCAATGTCATCACAAAAATGTGCAGAAACACCAATATTTTTGTTGAAACAAAACCTGTTCAGTTGACCCTGAAGCCAACCCTGCAAAAGTCTCTAGACGGATGCTACACCAGAATGTTGCGAGCAGTGCTTAACATCAGCAAGAGTGTACATGTAGCCAACAAGATCCTGTACGAGGGAATACCAAGGGTGAGCGAGAAAGTTGCAGCCAGGAGAATGAGACTAGCAGGACATTGCCAAAGGCATCAAGAGCTGCCAGCCGGCAAATTGGTGCTGTGGGAACCAACACACGGGCATCGGTCACGAGGACGTCCCGCACAAACATACGTGGACGTACTCAAGAATGTCGTAGGAGCACAAAGTACCAATGAACTGGCCAGATGTATGGAGAACCGGGATGACTGGAAGCAACGATGGAGGTCTCGTCTGAGGACGACCTAGAGATTTGTTTTGCCAGTGATAACATGTGTAGGCCTTCCATCACTTGCACCTCTCCTTTGTCTCTATAGGTCTTTGATTGGCTGTGGGCCGTCATACCTGTCAAATACCATGACCACACATTTCATTTCTTGTTTTTATATATATATATAATATGTGCCAAACACACGGGTGTGTCAATGCAGGTGCATTTAAAAAAGTGCAGATCTGTAATGAGGACCCAGCTCTGAAGAATCACTCAAGTGTTATAGCCTAAAGTAAAACAAATGTCCCAAACTACAGGAAGTACTTGAGGAGTAGTGGAAACAAGACTGCACTGTGCATGTTTGTGAGCCACTACATTGTCACTGCTGCACCACAGACTACACTCAGGATTTGACGAAGGGGAGGAGGTGAAGAGCATCTGCACAGCAGGAGTCAGCAGTTTGACATCACTGTACAGTGATCAGGAGGAGACAGACACAAGGATGGTGCTCCATGCCATACATCTTGCAGAGTCATATTCCCGCATCATTGTGAGGTCTGATGACACAGGTGTGGAAGTACTGCTCATATATTATGCAAGCAAATACATGTTTGGTTAATCTCTAGTGTACATGGATGCAGGCCGTGGAATGAGAGAGAGATATTTCCCCATCAACACCATATGTGAGAAAATGGGAAAAGACATAATAATAATAATATATTGTATTTGTAAAACACCTTTCATTGCTAAAAGCAATCCCAAAGTGCTATGGAGGCGTAAGAAACAAACAAAATAAACAAAAGTTTAATCAAAGGCTTTTTTAAAGGAAAGGTTTTTTGGCCTTTCTTGAAGGCTTCAGTGGTCTGTGGAGTCCTCAGGTGGTCTGGGAGTCCTCAGGTGGTCTGGGAGTCCTCAGGTGGTCTGGGGAGTCCTCAGGTGGTCTGCGAGGGAATTCCACAGGTGAGGAGCAGCTGCACAGAAAGCCCGATCCCCCACTTTGCGGAGTTTGGTCCTGGGGGGGGCGAAGCAGATGGTTTGTTGTGGAACGAAGGTTGCGTGTGGAGGTTTGTGATGTGAGTAGTTATTTTAGGTATGAAGGAGCGTTCCCGTGGATGCACTGATGGGTGAGCAGTGAGATCTTGTATTCAATTCTGAATGAGACAGGAAGCCAGTGGAGGGAATGAAGGACGGATGTGATGTGGTTGTACTTTCTCACCCTCATCAGGATCCTAGCGGCACTGTTCTGTACGTATTGGAGTTTTTGAAGGCTCCCGCTAGGAGTCCCGATGAGGAGAGCGTTACAATAGTCAAGCTTTGAGGAAACGAAGGCATGGACCAGCTGTTCAGCATCTGACAGGAGTTTTGCAATGTTCCTGAGGTGGAAGTAAGAGGTTTTGCACAGGTGTTTGATGTGGGTGTCAAAGGTCAGATGTCGGTCAAATCTTACACCCAGGTTGTTAACTGATGTGGAGAGGGGTATGTTTTTATGGGCTCAGAACAGTCTCATAATACACACATGCACGCAGAAGGATTCACACTTGTGTTTTTCAATGCACAAACACAAATGTGTTCCACTTCATATACATATAAATAAAATCAAAATACAGAAAAAAGTTTTACATATGTATTTTTGTTCCACACATATTTGTTATCCGTTTAAAACCTCTGAACCTGCAAAGACAAACCGCTTTCTGTGCACGGATCGCTTTGCATTCGTGTGTGGGTTTTTTGAGACTCCCCTGACGGTCACCCGATTCGTACTTGTAATTTCTCTCATCTATAGCCAATCAGATGTCTCCTCCAGTCTAAACCAATCACATGAGCGCGCCCCCACGAGGGTAGAATTTATTGCGTTCATGACGCTTCATATACGCATTTTGCGCAGTTCGGTCAGCTCGCTAAACAGAGGGCGGAGACCGGCGGGGCTCCCCCCGTTGACAGTTCACTGTCTAGAACTGGCTTCGTAGTGCACTGATCGATTAGGCTAAGCTAACCTGTAGCTGCTCCCTCCACACTCAAAACAACTTCATACAGACATAAATAAAGCAGCTGTCTATTCGCCATACAGGAAACACACATTTAAAACGGTTTTGCCTGCTGTTTTTGTGTACACACATATATATTTATATTCATCAATGGTTTGGAAAGTGGCGCTGTACCTTAATAATATAAAGGCTTGTATTTGCGTGCATTTCCTGTTCGGAAAGTGGCAATGTACTGAGGGTGGAGGTGTCCTGAGATTAGTGCCTGCAGGCAGGCTCCATGGACCTGTCAGCACCGGACTGCGCAAAATGCGTAAATGAAGCGCTACGTCATGAACGCAAGAAATCTACCCTCTTGGGGGCGCGCTCATGTGATTGGCTTAGAATTGAGGAGACACCGGATTGAATATAGATAGGAAAAATTACAAAAACGAATCGGGTGACCGTCAGGGGAGTCTCGAAAAAACCCACACACGAATGCACAGCGATCCGTGCACAGAAAGCGGTTCGTGTTTGCAGGTTCAGGGGGAGTCTCAGACAAACGACGAAGCAACAATGACTGACAGAAAAAACAGAACTTAAAGAGCATCTTGCAGGTTTTTTTTTTTTCTACATTTATGCTTAAACTTGCTTGAAAATTACAATTAAAAAAGTGAATGCAGGATTTGATATGTTTTACGAGACATAAGGGCAGGAATTCAGAGGGAAAGGAGCAATTTTGAGCTCTGCTCTTAAAAACGGCTTTTTTTAAGGTCATACGTCAAACGCGTCATATTACATCACGCAGGGGACACATCTCCGCTCTCTGACCGCGGGTATAGTAGAGTTGCGTTGAGTAGAGCGGTTGTGTTTTAAGGAACTGGTATTTTTACATTGTATTTCACCATTTGTAATCATGGTGCAGTATTGTGTTTGTGCAGTTTGCACAAATACCAGCCTGTCAGGACATCGAGTCCACAGTTTCACTCACGGGAAAAGGACCGGAGCTAGCGTTCGTTCCTGGGTGCGTTGTGCATCCACCTCCCTGCAGTACTCTCCACAGCTTTATCAGGAAACCGTATTACTTCTCTCTCGCCCCCTCCCCCCCCCCCCCCCCCCCTTCGCTGCTCTCTCTCTCTCCCCTCCGGTACATGGCACCGTAAGACATAGTGTGGAGCACTAGGCATTAGGTAACGCTGTGGTGGCTGTACTGCTCCAGCCGTCTCCTTTGTGTTTGTTTGTTTCCCCCTGTTTGTGTGTGCGTGGTGGCTGTCACTCCTGGCTCCCGGCTCAACCTCCACTCACCTGCTGCAGTCAGCTGTGCACCCTCCCCGACTACACACCTGCTTTCCATCAAGCCATTTACAACGGCATATCAACGGAGGCTCCACAACCTTTCTCCGCCAGATCGTCAAGTATCAGCCGTATCTCGCGTATCCCCTCCGGTACACAGCACCGTAGTGTGGAGTTGCATTAGGTAACGCGAGATACGGCTGATACTTGCGCATTAGTTTCTGTTATGGATCAGTATCAACAGTCCTGCCAGTAACGTTACTATATTATCAATGCTACTTTAGTTATAGCCTGATATATGATAGCTAACTTAACAGTGTTGTGATTTGACGTTAGCTAACATTCTGTAGCTAACGTTATGTGTCGAAACTAGCATTGGGATCCATGTTTATTAATACGTTACACCGGCCGCTCTCCCCCTTAGGTCCCCCGTGTTACGTCACACGCGGGAGGTCACGTGCCGAGGCTTTTTTATGCGGAAGTGAACATTTCTTACAAAAACGACGCCAGATGTCACTGTCGTGTATATTTCTGTATATTTTTTTGAAAATCTAGTGTATTCATCATTTTCCTACACATTTATTCACAGGTGTCTTTAACCTGGAAGTTGCTCTTTAAATACACACAGGACAAATCAAGGAAACAAGAGACAGGTGAGGAGGGAGGAGAAAACACAGGGGCATCGGGTGAACACAATCAAGAAAACAGGTAGGAGGGAACACACACAGTGCCCTTCTCACTTCGGTTAAATGGATTCCTTGCGTCCCTCACTTGTGTCGTTCCCCTGCGACTAGTCCCTCCCACCAGGGAAGCGTGGAGAGATGCAAGGAAACCACGAGAAGCAGGGAAATTAGTTTTAAGAGCAATGGGACGTCCTTTCCTCCGGAGCGTCACGTGAAGCGACGTCCGTTTGTGATGACGCTGCACAGCTGATCGTCTGACAGCAGCCAGCTCTGTCCCCGTTATTTCCACACACACCCCCGCCTCTGTTAGTACACATTTACTGACACAAACATTTGTATCATCTATCATCTAATACATTAAATAAAATAAGAACTCATTCTCAAAAAAAGATAAACGCCATTCTTAAAATGTATAAACAAAAAAAGCGATCATGAAAATGTTTCCAAAAAATGAATAAAATGATTTTTGACCACTTTGTTGTTCAGGTATATCACATATTTGTAAATAAATGATACATTAATTGAAATAAAACACAGTATAAACTGAGGAGTGACTCCCGTGAGGTTCATGTATTTTCTTCACTCCGCTGGGAAACTGCTCTCATGTCAAGAAGCATCAGATCAGTGCATGCACTGCATCGTCCAATCAGTGAGCGATACACTACAGTAAGGGGCTGGGCGAGTATCTGAGGATTTCATCGAAGGATGGTCTGGTGGTTCCTCGGTTATAGCTCCTCCATTATCACTCCTGGCTCCTCGCTCCTCCGGCAAAAATTTCCGGTGAGACCGAGACCGAGGAGCGAGGAAATGAAAAATAAGAGAAGTGAGATAGGGCTAAAGAGCTGTTGACGCTCAGCGTAACCTTGACGCACTGCCACTCCAACATCCAATCGCATGGCTTGATGACTAATCACGGGGTTTGTAAAGCAAGGCGGATGTTGTAGTCCCAAACGATATAGCTGGGGATTCTGGGTAGAGTAGTGTCTTCAGAAACTGTAGTGTCTAAACTCCTAAAAAACTATTTGTTTCTCTGAATCGAAGGTTAAAAACACAAAAGCATTTAATTAACAAGGAGAAACTGATGTTTTTTAGTGGATGAGTAATGTAGATATCACTGTGTAATCATTTGACAGTGAGGGGAAAATATCCGGTTTTATTATGAAAACTTCGAGACCGGAAAAACAGTTTCCCCCCACGCTAACTTTAGATGGAAGCTGCATACACGTTATCCTGACGAGACCTCAGATCATCTTCGTAAATATCTATCAAACTATAGATCCTACACATCGACTGGACGTGGATTCTAAAAGTACAATATACACTTCTCGCTAGAAATCGAATCAAAAAGCATTTTAATGGCCAAACTATTCTACAATTTAGGATTTTCCAGAGGGTTATTTGTGAATAAACGAATAAAAGGGAGCATGTTGTTTCTTACACGACCACTAGAGGTGCTACACTTTAAAACGTGGCTATGGGTCATAATCTAAGCTGTTTAAACAATAGACCTATTTATTGTAGGGGAGAGAGTTCAGCCTCCTGTAAAAACCTGTTCTTCAGCCTGGTTGTGCTCGACCTCAGGCTGCGGAATTTCCTCCCTGAAGGCAGGAGGGTGAAGAAGCAGTTGGAGGGATGGGTGGGGTCACCCACAATGCTGAGTGCTCTGTGGGTGAGGCGGGTGTTGTAAATGTCCAGGAGTGATGGGAGTGAGGCACCGAGTTGCAACCTTCCCTGTCCATTGATTGGACTCCATTTGTTGCAAGCCAGCCTCTTTTTCCTCTCTTGTTAATGGTGCATTCCCCTTTAATTCACCCTTATTGATCTGTGTAATACCATGAAGCCATTGGCAGGACTTTGTATCACCTGTATCAAGATACAAACAAAATGTGGACCTGCTTTTACCAACTTTACTCTTAATACCACTGGTGGTCCACAGTGGGCCTTTAAGTTGTGTATTTATCATGAATCTTGCTTTCCTCTCTTTCATTTTTCCTTTTGCCTCCACTAGGTGGGGGCTGGACAGATCCAGAGCTGGCGGACTTTGAGCTGTTGGTGATCATGAGTGCAACAGTTGAACCGACCTCCGCTACCTGCCAGGTGCGCACCTCCTACCTGCCGGATGAGATTCTGTGGGGTTATGAGTTTCCCCCTGTCGTCTCTCTCTCCACATCAGGCAAATACGTAGCAGACTTCTCCTTTTTCGACAAAGTGGCCAAGACGAAGACCACGCCCATCTTCAAACCCTCCAGCCCCCAGCAAGAGCCAGTGCAACGGGGGGCGGAGCCGCGCCTGAGGTGTCCGATCCGGAGAAGATTTGCCTGGAGCAGAGCTACAGGGAGAGAGGAGAGGAACGTCGCCGAGCCAGAGACACTCCTCTCAGTGTTCGCATCAGCAACGTGTGAACAGATTAAAATATTTGAAAAGACAGAGTTCGATGTCAGAAGCAAATGAATGAAAACAACACCTTTTGAAAGGTATCAAGGTTCTATAGCAACAGAACAAGGAAAACATGAAAGACTGTGGACTGCTGTATGGTCAACTTTAAGCTCGTCATGCAGTGATGATACGTGTTTTACACTGGGTTGACTTTACTCAGATTACAGCATGACACACTGCCTAACTGCAGCTACTTTATATTACTACTGTAACTAACTAACGAACAGGTTAGATTATACATTAGCAGAGAAAAACACAAAATGACACAACAGGATGTTGAGAGGTGAGACAGGGTGAACCTTTGAAAACACAAAAATAATACAAACGTGTAATCGCTAAACATTTATAAAAAGTCTCATGACGATGAGTTTCATCTCAGTTTTTATTATTAGTATAAAAAACACCAATGAGTAATTCTGAGCCGGTAAAGTATAAATCCCCCTAAACTCCCTGAACTCCCTGAACTCCCTGAACTCCCATATCATGGTCATGGAAACTTTATGAAAAATACAGAAATACTTGAGAAGAGACAAAAACAAAATACCACTTGCTGTAATAGGTTAGGTAAAGCACTTTCTGTTAAGATGATGGAGCACAACTGTAATAACTGTAACACGTTTCAGAATATTTAGTGTACATAATGCTCTGTATCTGTTGATGGTGTGGGCATTTATTTGTTGCTGTTATTGACAGAGTTAGCACTTTATCTAAGTACATGATGTACATTTGCACCTTAGGAAGATTAGCTTTGGAATATATGATTGTTATTATTACTAAAAACACTTAAACATTAAACATCTTGCGTTTTAAAGCAGTTAGAAAATACTTATATAAATGCGTCCTTCCTGGAATTGCAGTTTCTCTGTCTCAGTGACTTTAGGCAATCTGACATGCAAATGAGATAACGTTTGAATATAAGGACATCACAAACCAACCAGCCTAACAATGAAACGTGGTTACCACTTAAAGAGTTCAAAGGCTGAAGCCTGCATGGGGAAGAGAGGGAAAAGGCTCTGGCCTGGTTTGATGATCCATCCTTATTGGTCCTCAGACTCATCCTGCTTCAATGTTTGTTCAGCTTCCTTCCTCCTCCTCTCTTTCCAAACAGATCCGTCTTCCTTCTTTCCCCAGGCCACGTCCCCTTTTCAACAGCTGCTGCACATACTTGGATGGAGACAGGTTATAGCAGGTTGCAAATGTGACTGTTGACAGCATCGAGGAAGCTTGCTTTTCCGTGCGATTTATGATTTACTAACTTTGTCAAACTAAAAGGGAACAATCTCTCGTAGCCCTTTTTGATTTTTCAGAGGTGAGTGCGGAGAATGTGAAAGTTCTATTGTATGTGACTGAAAATGATTTTATTCTGATGGGAATGTGTGCCATTGATGAGGGTGAATATTATGACTATGTTGGAAATTGAATGTAAATGTTATATTGTATTGAATTAACATCGAGCCCTGGAATGTAAATAGTGTTTAAGAGAGAAAAAGAGATACACCTCTCTAAAAAAAGTGCTTTGATAAAGCTGGTTATGTGTTTTTAAAGGCCATATTTAGTGTCGTGTACAGGGCGGAACAATGGATTAAAGGAAAGAGGAGGAGTTTAAATGAGAAGCATCTGGTGGAAAGACAGGCTGGCTTCAAACATGAGCAATTAACCTATTCTGAGAGGAAACTGACAAAACGCTGGGACACTTCATCATACAACACATTTGCAAAATGAAGTTGTTTGTTTTACTTCTCTTTGTTTATGAGCTTTATTTATGTGAATCAAAAGGTAAGAACATCAACTTGTTTTGTTTTCACAGTCAAAGTTGTTGTACTGTAGCACTACTTAAACAATATAAAATTAGAAAGGTAAGGTTTTTTTTTAAACAGATATTTTAATTAGATAGTATTTAGAAATGTATACAATTATTAGTTATCTGCTTATTGTCATTTAATAAAGTAGTAATTCTAATTAAATGTAAAATTGTATGTAGATATTTTGATATAAACAGTTATGTCGCTTGAAACCACACCCAGGCACAAAGTCCTGGTGATGTAAAGGAAATGTATCTTCAGTGTAAGTGAATGTAAAATACAGCAGAAACTTGAACTAAAATCCCCAGTCATCAGGATTATTAAATAGTTTCTATACTTTTATGAATATGTTGATCCATACGAAGATTAACATTTTATTTTAAACACTTTTGTGTGGCGGTACGCACTTTTTCAGTCCTTTCAAGTGTAAACTGTGTTCGTTATTCTCCCGTCCAGGAGAGAAGCTTTAAAAGGAGACTAAATGGAGTCTCTGTGAAAGTTCAATTGGGTACTTTAATTAAAAAAGGCGCGGGTTGGTCACAAGCATGATATTGTTCAGTCAGGTAAACAGCTGTGATCTGCTCCTCGATAGGGAAGAGAAGAGGCCGATCTCTCCTCCGGTGCTTTATATATCCTCTGCTGGCTCTGTTTGTAGATGTAGGTGCATTAATAAACCAGGCAAATCAGGCTGTGTCTCAACGCCGTGTATTCACATTAAGCAGGTAATCATACAACTGGGGTAGAGTCACGTGAGGCAGATATATATATAACACAGGCACAATACGTCCACAGGGTGGAGCTGCAACCTAGCCTAAACCATTCTGTAACATCTCCCTTCCTTTTGTTAAGTAACAACACAGGATCAATACTGCCATTAAACTGTTGACCTTTAAACAGAACATTAATCAAATGATTTCAACAACAAATAGTGCACCTAGCAAAGACACTTCAATAATAGCCGGATCAGAACACATCAGCAATAAACTCAGAACAATCAATCACATTTGTTTTACAATATCTCCACTTCCTTTTTTTTTTTTTTTTTTTAAATCTTTATCGTCCATGTGTGTTTGAGTGCGCACAGTCCAAGTGTGTGTGTGTGAGTGCGTGTGTGTGTCCTAGAGGTCAAGTCTGTCAGGAGGTCTAATCAGCCGTCCGCTCCGGGAGAAGGCCCGGCCCTGTAACTCACGGCATGGTGTACCCCCAGTCTGCGGGGAAGACCGCGACGACCTCGGGGGTGATGGCCTTGGAGACTCCTCGGGGACGCAGACGACCTCTCTGGCGCTCCCCCCACTCGCAGGCTGCTCCGGGGCCGATTCTGGGAGAACTGACGGCTGGAGAAGGGCCGCCTCTGCTGGTCGAAGATCAACCCTGTTGCGCCGATACGTGGTCCCCTCCACACCGACCAGATAGGACCGGAGTCCCAACTGCTGAAGGCACACACCTCTCCTCCATCGGCCCGTCCTGTCTCCCGGGAGCGGCTTCATCCGTATGGGCTGGCCGACGTTCAGCTCCGGCAGATCCTTGGCAGATCTGTCATATGTCAGCTTTGCTGCTTGATGTTTCACTTTCAGCTTGTCAGGAACACCCGTGACGACCTGAGGCACCAGTAGCTGGTCGGCCACAGGGAGAAGGGTTCTCAGTCTCCGCGACATAAGCCGCTGTGCTGGGCTGCAATGCATACCCTCAGTGGGCGTATTTCTCCAATGCAGTATGGCCCTCCAGGGGTCCTCTTTGGCACGGTCTGCCCTTCTGCACAGGCTCTTTACAATTTTCACTGCTGACTCCGCTTTGCCATTAGCCTTTGGGTGCCTCGGTGAGGACATGACATGCTCAAAACCCCACTCTCTCGCAAACGCCCGGAACTCTCCACCGGCAAACTGGCCTCCACCATCAGAAATGGCCCTGTCTGGGACACCGTAGCGTGCAAACTGTGCCTTGCATCTACGGATCGTGGTGTCCGCTGATAGGTCAGGGAGCAGGTCGATCTCCCAAAAGTCAGAATAATGGTCCACCACGAGCAAGAAGTTCTGTGCTGCGTAGCTGTACAGATCCATGCTTACTAGCTGCCAGGGACGTGTGGGGAGCGGGTGTGACATCATAGTCTCTTTCTGTTGTTCGTGTGCATACTCATTGCACACAGAGCACTTTTGAACATAATCCTTGACTTCCCCTTGCATACCGGGCCAGTAAAGTGTATCACGGGCCTGCCTGTAGCACGCCTCGCCCCACACGTGGTTGTAGTGGATCCGTCTCAGCATTTCCGGGCGCATAGCTTTTGGAATGATGACGCGCTGACTCCTGAAGAGCACGCCATCCTGTGCACTTATCTCATCTCTGACGGCCCAGTAGTCCCTGACGGCTACAGGGGTCTCCTCTTTGTGTCCTGGCCATCCCTCCAGCACGACAGACTTAAGTGTTTGAAGACACACATCCTCCTCAGTGTGTCTCCGAATCTGTGCCAGGCGTTGGCTGCTGACATTTAAATAGTCTGCCTGCTGAATGGCCGCCGTGTCACACTGCTCCTGCTGCATGCTGCAGACCATTTCACGTTGGTACAGTGTGTCTGTTCTCTGTGGCGGGGTGGTGGCTCTGCTGAGCGTGTCACTTATGTACATCTCAGGGCCTGGCTTGTATACCACCGCAAGGCAGTAATTCTGAAGTGTGAGGAGCATGCTCTGAAGGCGCTTTGGCGCACTGAGGAGGGGCTTGGTGAAGATGGACACCAGCGGGCGGTGGTCGGTCTCTGCAGTCACATCACCCCTCCCATATAGATAGTAGTGGAAGCGTTGGCAGGCGAATACGATGCTCAGGCACTCCTTTTCAATCTGTGCATAATTTTGCTCTGTTTGGGTCAATGCCCGGGAGGCGAATGCGACAGGCTGTCCCCCTTGAAGCAAGCAGCAGCCCAGACCCGCCTGACTGGAGTCGCTCTGTACGGTGACTGGCTTGCGGACGTCATAGTACCTTAGGACTGGCACCGCCGTGACCAGTGCCTTGATTTCCTTCATGGCGGCATCATGTTTGGGCAGCCAGTGCCACATCACATCCTTGTCCAGCAGTCTCCTCAGCGGCTCACATACCGCTGACAAGCGTGGCATGAATCTGGACAGATAGTTCACAAATCCGACACACCGCTGGACCCCTTTTGCGTCTGTGGGGTTTGGCATGTCCAGCACCGCCCTGACTTTGTCAGGGTCAGCCTTGAGGCCCTCCGCGGACAGCATGTGGCCGTGGAAGCGGACCTCCTTCACTCGGAACTGCAGCTTTTTCAGGCCCAGTCTCAGCTTTACTTCCCTGCATCTGTCCATCAGAGCGATGAGGTTTGTGTCATGGTCGCGATTGGCCTCATCCTCTGTGTCCCCACAGCCGACTACAAGGATGTCATCAGCTATGGGCTCAATCCCTGTCAAGCCAGCCAGCAGCTCATGCTGCTTCCTTTGATACAGCTCCGGGGCAACTGACACACCGAAAGGAAGTTTCAGCCAGCGTTTCCTACCCCACGGTGTCCAGAATGTTGTCATCAGGCTGCTTTCTTCATCCAAGCGGCACTGCAGGAATGCATCACGTGCATCCACCAGGGTGAATATACGTGCCTTTGGCAGCTTATACAACACGTCATCTAAAGTGGGCATAAGGTAGTGGGACCGTTTCAGAGCACGGTTGAGATGCTTCGGGTCAATGCATAGTCTCAATTTGTCTGGCTTTTTTACTATGACTAGATTGCTAATCCAGTCCGTGGGTTGAGTGACTGTGGTCAAGTGTCCCTCCTCTTCATATCGATCAAGCTGAGCCTTAACAGCTGCCTTGAGGGCCACTGGAACGTTCCTGGGAGCACACTGCACCGGTGTCACAGTGCTGTCCAGCTCAAAGTGAATATCACCGGGCAGAGACTCAACAGGGCTGGTGAACACGTCGTGGTAGGTGCTGACAAGACACTCCTTGGTCAGGTCTCCCTTCCTGCAGTGCTCCACCTTATTCAGCTCCTCAGGAATGGTGAAGCGTATCAGACCAAGTCTCTCCCATGTCTCACCCGAAAGCAAGGGCCTCTGGCCAGTATGCACGATCTCAAAGTCCAGTCTGTGCGTCTTACCCCTAATGACGCATTGTGTGCTGTACACACCTAATGAGCTCATCCACTCACTGTTGTATAGTTTTAATCTGGTGAGACTCTTCAGAAGAGGCGTTCTAGACGCCAGTCTCGTCTTGTCCTTGATGCTCATCACATTGCAAGTGGCTCCAGAGTCGAGCTGGCACCTCTGAACCCCACTTTGCAGTGGCAGGTTGACAAACCACTTTTTACCTTGAGTGTTCACAGCCCCCACGCTCTCCGCTGTGTACACGTCTCTCTCATCGCTGTCCTCCAGTTCCCCTGGCAACGGGTCATCCACAGCATTCAACTGGCGTGCCTGCTGGCCTCTTTTCATGCATACTTTTGCAAAATGGTTAGCAGTGCCACACGAGCGGCACGATTTACCAAAAGCAGGGCACAGGTCCCGCCCACGCTTGTGCCGTGTGCCACAGTACTTGCATTCGCCAGCGTCTCTCATGCTCTGTGGTTGTGCAGATGTGTTGGTGGACTCGGATGGCCTGCTGGCAGACCTCCGTCCATATCGCTGTCGTTGTGTGGCATTAATGCTGTCCCCAGGTCCAGAGCTGCCCAGTGACATGGTTTTTAACTTGCTGTCCATGACCTCGGCTGCACGGCAAATTTTAATGGCCTCGTCCAATTTAAGGTCCTTTTCCCTTAGTAAACGACGTCTAGCACCCTCGTCAGTTATCCCGAGAACAAGCCTGTCCCTTATGAGTTCATCTTTTATAGCTCCATATTCACAAGAGGCAGCCTTTTCCCTCAGCCTGGTAGCAAACGCATCCAAGAGCTCTCCATCCTCTTGTTTAAGGTTGCCAAAAACGTACCTCTCAAAGATTACGTTCTTTGCGGGCGTGAAGTATTGCTCCAGTGCCACCAGTATATCACCCGCATCCTTTTGTTGGTCCGCGGTGAGTCCCAGGTTGTGTTTGTAAACATGGCGGCAGTCGTTCCCCATTAGCCTCCTTAGCGCAGCTGCTTGTACCGGCTTTTCTTTCTCGCTAAGCCCGGTCGCAAGCAGATAATCCTCAAATTCTGCTCGAAAGCTCACCCAGTTGCCGTGGATGTCCCCCGCCATCTTCATAGGCTCCGGAGGTGGGATGCTGGATGCCATTGTTCCAACGTGACGCTAATGCTAACAGGCTAACTGAAACTGCTAAACCTCACCAAAACAAATAAATGCACGCCGTCTCAGCGACGGACAGTAGCCTGCAGTCCACAGCTGGGTCCTATTTGAGCTTCTGACACCATGTTTGTAGATGTAGGTGCATTAATAAACCAGGCAAATCAGGCTGTGTCTCAACGCCGTGTATTCACATTAAGCAGGTAATCATACAACTGGGGTAGAGTCACGTGAGGCAGATATATATATAACACAGGCACAATACGTCCACAGGGTGGAGCTGCAACCTAGCCTAAACCATTCTGTAACAGGCTCCTCCCCGCCAGCCGGCTCGCCTCGCCTCTAATGTCCGTTGTTGCATTTAAACAGAGGATTGGCTCCTTTCACATCCAATATATGCTTAACACGCCTTTTCTCCTCATATTCTCTTTCATCACTTTTCATGTAACACATTCTAAACGCTGTAATCAATACTCTAAAAAATACTTCTCGGCTCGTTAGGTTTCCGGTCAGTCCGGATGTTGTCACATGCTACTCTCGTCTGTAAACAATAATGTATTCAAATAAACTGTACCTTCATTTAATATTCAGCATGGTAGTATTTCGACATCTATAGTTGTAGTGTTAAATCAGTAGGCTTCGGTTTGCACCACTCCATATCATTTCGCTACTAAATTCACCTCTTTAGGAAATCGTATATTAGCCACATGCTAAATGCTAACCGTAGATGAAGGATTTTCAGAATAAAAGCTTAACTGCTTGTGCACAAGAATTTCTGGTTTTTCAGTATAAAAGGGCGTTTAAACTGACTGTATGTTTAAGCGACATTATACCATCAAAACATTGATTTTAATTTCTAACAGTCCCTCCTTACACACCTAAAAGGTGTGTATAATACTGAAATCAATGAGTTCTTCATCTGAACTTCGCATAGTACATATAACAAACATGCAATCAAAATGGAATGGTTCAATAGGCTTAACTTTACAAAAATACAAAATAAATGATTTGCCTGTGCTCAAACATAAACGTTTTCCCTTGTGTATAACTTCTAGTGTTTGCATTCAATATCATTCTTCAAAATAGCAGCAATGGCTTGGTATCAGAACATTTCTTCCTCCCTCCTTTCACAGAAACCGTTCTCATACCACGCTCAGTGTTAAGGCACTTGTTTTTACAAAGTGAAAAGAAACAAACCATTTTAGAATAGCAATGATATATACAACATGAAATCTACCATATTAGAATAGTATAAAATAATAAAGTCAAATAAAATGGACTATCTTAGAATAGTGTAAAATTATTTGGAATAATAAAAATATACTATCTTGGAATAGTATGAAGTAAATTGAAATGGATTCACTCCATTTTAGCATTTTATTTTGCTCACTTCTTCACATGATTTCATCATTTAAAGAATCACATCGGCTGGACATTCATTGATCAATCTCATCTCCGAACATCCATATCATTTAAACTAACTCATCATTGTCATCAACATCTGTATACGGGGGTGGGTCGTCTTGGTCTGCTAGCATTTGTAACTGTCTCCTCATGAGAAATGTACCCTCCCTCCTTTCATACCATTTAAGGTATGAAAGTAATATGTTCTCTAGAAGGGGCCGTTGTGCGTTCTACTCTGGGGTACGGCTTTCTAGACAGTCATTTCTGGGAGAAGATTTTGGTCAGTTACAACAGTTGTAGAATTTCATCACTTAAAAGTTCCTACTCAGTACCTTTGGGTGGTCTGTTCTAATGCAGTGATAAAGTCCCTGAAATGGTGTGAGAACCGGTGGAACCGGTCAATAACTCATTATACTAATTTATTTTCAATTCTGGTTTACTTAAATAACTATGCTAACCCCTTTAACACTGTGTGGAACCTTGGGTGCCCGAGCATGTGATAATTACTTCCTCCTTTAACAAGGATTTTAAAAACAGAAGTCATTTCATTAATGGTTTGTAGTTTAATTCAGGAATTTACACTTATGGAAGATATGTTTCTCCTTTAAATAACATCTCTAAATGTCAGGTCATCTGGTGAATGGATGACCTTTAGGAGCTGGTGGCACTTGTCTTTTAAAACTCATACTCTGGTGCCGTGCGCTCCCTCTGAAGCTGCAAGTAAGATTTAAAACATCTGCAGGGTGGGTCGAGCGACCCCTTCACCCTGAACAATATTTGTTGTAAAATATGCACCATCACAATGAGTGATCCAAGGCCCCGCATGTATTACTCCCAATTATATTAGTTTTTTTTTCATTAAAATGTGCAATCTCTCTTTTGTCTTTTTAAAACTCTACATCTTGGATGAAAAAAAAATGTTATTTCCACCTTAATCTTCCCTCCTGAGGTAATAACCATGCTACAATGGAGATATCAATACTCTAGATTGGAATACCATCTTTGGCTTGGTACTAGCTCTACCTTTAACATTTTCCATACAAATAAAGATTTGTCTGCTTTTATAGAGTGGTTACTAAAACCATCCCTTTAAACTGTAGGTCTATACTGTAACAAATTAAATCTTCCCAAAATTCACACATGAATAAAAAAACTCTTAAAGAATAATTTGTTCATATGATGAAAAGATTGAATAATATGTTCTACCCTCAGTGTGTTTTTAGGGTTATTTAATAGTTTCCTCTTTCTTTCTTTATAAATTCACCAATTGATTAATTCATGGCTAATAAATATTTTTCTTTACGTATTTCTCGTTGGTGAATAAGTGTGTTTATGTGTAAACTCACTCACACCCGTTTTCCTTCTCTCCCCCTCTGGTTGTCAAGCCACGACCCCCTCACGTTCTTCCGTACCATGCCAACTCCTCCGTCCTTTCCTCTCCTCCGTCCACCTTCTCCTCAGTCCATCCGCTCTTGGATCCTTCCGCTGTAACTCTTTCCAGTGTCCCATCTGCTTTGCATTTCATCTCCTCCTTTACAGTCTCTACTTTGTTGCATGGAGGGCGTATTCTGCTCTCATGTCCCACACTCTGCTCTTGTGTCCAAATCTTGTGGCTCAGCTTGGAACTTCATGTCCTGTGGGGGACCGATGAGAGTGTGCCTTTTTATGTCACCTGTAGTTCTGGATGCCTCAGGTGGAGATGGTTCAGCTCTGCTTCTCTGTCTGTTCGATGGAGAAGGAGGAGTCTTTTGAGTGAGGTCTTTTGTCTGCTTGGAAGTTGGGGTCGTAGCGTTCTGACAGGTGGAGAGAGATAGAGAGAGAGAGATCTCGGGACGCATTATCTATAGTTAATTCTAACACACTGAGGTAAAATAAATCCAATCTTTCCCACTCTATTTTCCTAACCATACTATCTTTCTTTAATGTTAAATGTCATCTAAGCCCAGTTAATGTCTTCTAATAATTTTACCATATCCCTAAACATTGTTTTCACCCACTGTAACATGTTTACTCCAATTAACTCTTTCAGGAAACTTGATTAAAAATAAATGTACTATGTAAACAATAGCTAAGAAAACTCCTGGCCGATTTGGACAATCTTGGAGTAGTTTGGCAGTTATTGAGGACCCTGAATAAATTTCTGACAGTTTCAGGACCAAAAGTGGCAGCTTCAACCAGCAAGTGGAAATATATGTACTCTAGGCTGATTTTGACTACCATGAGTTGCGATCATTGGATATAGAGAGCATGAGAGGGAAATTATAATTTTTATTGAGGACAATTCAATTTCAAATAAATAGATAATCTGTCCAATCCAAATGAGTCCCCTAAATCTTCAAAATCGACCTGAAATGAATCAAATTCAACTCACAGAGAGTACAAATATTGGCATATTCCTTTAAATGACACCCAAACAACTCCAAAATTGTCAAAATCGGCCAAGCCATTTTTGTTAACTATTGTCCACATAGGCTATAATGGTAATTCATGCTAATAATAATTATGCTGATTGTGCAAATTGACCAACATGAAAGTTAGCAGTTTGAAGTTCTATGTGCTGTGTACCCAAACGTAACACTTTCATAGTGTTTCACAATAGGACTCTATGAGCTGGCAACTTTTAACCTAATGTATGAAAACCTACCAAATGTAGAAAGAGAGGAAATGCTTCGCTTCTGTCAAATCTGGGAAACAATAGTGTGGGTAAAGAAGAACAAAAAATAAGCAAGGTGTAAGAAAGTCCCCTGTTTTTCGGAAGGAATGGAAATAATTTGTCATATAAAAAAGAAACATAAATACTTAAAGCAAGATTTAAGCTCAACTGATAAACTCCTCTAAGCAGCTTTAAGGGTCAAAGCTAATCCAAGATTTTAAGATATTTTCCAACCTTTTATTATTCATAAGATTAAGGTATTTCATAATTACATATAGTGGGAATAGAGAAATATTCAGTTTTGAACCAATACACCCATTGTATGTGATATTTACTGTATGATGTGTCTACTGTTTTACAGAGATCAGTAATGGGACTTTGTTTGTGCTGAAGGGAGAGGATTTGCTTCTGAATGTCACCAAAGCTGTTGTTCTTGGGGATTTTAATTTTTTTTCATGGAAATTCAAGGACAACACATTTTTATTAGCAGTAAACCCTGGCAACAATCCAAATGTATTTCCTGATTATGCTGGAAGGATTGAGTTTCCTGTGAACAATTTCTCTGTGAAATTGAAGAATCTCCAAGAGGCAGACAGTGGAGTTTATACTGCTCGAGTGATAACGCTTTTAGGACGCGAAACAGAAGCAGCTAAATACAACGTCAAAGTTGAAGGTAGGTTAGTTAACCTCTGAAACACTGATAGAGTTTCTGTGGTCTTGTTTCTAAAACTCTTCCCCTGCTTCTTCCCTCCTCAGATCAAGCGTCTCTCCCTCTCCTCACAGTGAGCTCTGTCTCTGATAACTCTTCCTCCTGTAGCTTCACTGTGACCTGCAGCTCACAGGACTCTCACATCAACAGCACTTTCACATGTGAAACCAGAACCTGCAGTCAGGAGGGAGGAGAGCGGTCAGAGGGGATCCCTGATACTTTTCTCCAGGTCCACCAATCAAGAGGATCGATCATCTGTAACCATAGCAACCATGTCAGCTGGACCAACAATACCAAAACAATCAAAGATGTCTGCCCCAAACATTTTGGTACGACTGAAAGAGAAACTACTTCCTGATAATAACACACAGTTTAGAGTCAGAACATCAGAGCGTAAAAGTTTTTTTTTTATCAAAAACTTTTATATGTCTGTAAATAAGATACATTTTATTCCGCAGTTTGAAAAATGCTGTACATTCGGTTTGTTACAAATATTGTAAAATCCATGTATTACTCTGTTTTCAGGCTCTAAAAACATTTAAGGAAGAGTTTGTTTTTACCTCATTGAACCAATTTTGAGTGCAAATATTGTTTTTGTCCTCGTCTTCTGACCTCTTTTAGTGTCCGCTGCTGTGAGCAGTGTTTTTCAGACAGGACAAGAAAACTAGAAGAGTGCGTAAAACCGAATGAAAAGCTTGTTTTTCTTAATGGTTTCAGTTAAACCTGTATAAAAAATATAAAATGATGAGCCTTATCTTTCAACTAGAATGAAGTGTTTTAATTAAGTATTTTGTAGTTTATGAAACTAAACTTGGAATTAGTTGGTGAAATTGGGGAAGTTTCTGCTCCAGTAATTTGACTATCAACGCAAGCTATCATTATCTCCCAGCGTTGCTTTGATTAAACAAGAAGCAGGTGTTGCTTATATTTTCTCATTCAGTGACCTTTGGAAGGTTGGTAGTTTCACATTGAACTGAATAACTGTTTGGTTTAACTTATAACATATTACAGTTAAAGCAAACTAATGAAATTATTTCTAACAACAGATCAGGTCTGCTAATAAAACCTGTTTGTGTAATTCAATCTAACAGTCTGGCAGGATGTGATGCAGTGACACACTTTACTAAGTTTATGAATTTAACCAAGCATTATAATGTGGCTCATGTTTTTATTTACAGCTTTTCCAATCCCTATTTACATCATTTTGGTAGTATTCTTCACAATTCTCATTCTCGCCATCATTGGTGTACTTTGGTATCTTCCAAGGAGAAGAACATGTAAGTAAGTGTGCATTTTATCAAAAACATTTTTATTTTAGCTTTACTGTTTGTGGGAATTAAGTGTTTTAGTCAAGTTCATCATATGCCACCTACACATCCTCATTGTCTATTGAGCAATCACATAAAACATATCTGAAACCTCTCAAACAGCAACATGCTCTTTATAATATTCTCTTGACTAACCTGCAGGTAGAAGAATGATGGTTGAAAATACAGTTTATGATACTGCTCAGGTAAGAGACAAGGTATTTTTTTTCTTTTCACAAAAAATGTGACTTTTTTGATTTTAAACAATTTAAACAGACTGAGCCTCAGACAATTATATTGCCTACTATGCACACTAATCACTATGCATACAGAGTATCTGCATTTACAATTTATTATCCATGACTCCTTTCTACACCACCGTCTGCCTGCAGTTCCAGGTCCTGCTGCTCACATTTCTGGTTGTGCTGCTTGCTCTTTTAAAGCTTTGGGTTAAACCGCAATGTTTTTCTTAGTGAAGTGTATTTGTTGTTTACTTGTGTGTGTTCTTTTCTTTTTAAATATCGTTTTCCCATCAGTTGATCCACTGATGGAACGATGCTCCTTCTTCTAAAAAGCAGAAGGTGTCATGTTTTTAAAACTCTTCATGACATGCTGGTGTTGTAAACATAATGCAGACACAGTGCATATCACATTCATGATTGATCCCAGCTTTGCTCCTAATCTTTGGCACACAGCCGTAAATCAAAGCTCTGTGACTTCCTACTGAGCCGAGTGGTGTGCACTTCTGCATTTTCTTACACAACACATACTGAGAGCAGAAGCCTCTCACGGGAAAGCTGCACTTGAGATACATTTGTTTTCAAACCGTGTGATAGCTGTGTGAAAAGTTGAACAGAGTAACAAACAGAGAAACAGATATTTTAATTTATTGTCTCAGAACAAATGAACGGAAGAGGGGAACCTTGATTCTCTGTGTCTTTCTCTAAATGCTAAGTACTTTATATGTTAGCAGTGCAAATGCTTTTTTTTGTGTGCTTATTTGGCCTTACTCTGCTTTTGATTAATAACACCTAAAATGTCATGACTTTTAGATGAGAATACAAACAAATCTTACATTTTTCTTAAACACCATTATCCCTTTTGTAGACAATAATATGGAATTGTATTGTATTTGAGGAATTTATGACATATAAAAATATAATATTATTCAAAAAACCTTTGGTAAATCAATGTTTTGTGACGTTCCAGTTCGTAGCTCCAGCCCGGACTCAGGATCCAACAGCTGATGAAGCTTCAGCTCTGCCTCTGTCCTCCACCTACGCTTTGGTTGGTCCTCACACTGGACCCGCAGCACCCACTGAGCCTAGAAACACAGCTCAGCTAGAGAGTATGTAACGCTCAGGTGAAAAAGATCACACCAGGTCCTTGAAAAATGATCAGGAGTCGTATTCCACATACTGCACTTGTTGGGATTACGATGTATGCCAACTGAGCCATGGACTTTATTTTCACGTTACCCTCTTTTAGTGGGAACATCCTAAACCACGTCCTGTGTCTGCACCCAGAAGTGCTCTAACTCCACCTTCAATGCACAGTTGTGATTGGTTAATGATCGGTTGAAATGACTCATCAGCTTTTCTTGCAGTGTATGAATTCTGAATCTCTATGGCTATGGGCGGCCATCTTGACTCAAAGGACATTATTTAGTGACTCCTCAGACAATACTGAGACAAAAATGTATTTAATTTGTTTACATCTTAGTTTTTATATATAATTAATTTCTGTCTGTTGTATGCACCTGATCCTATTAGTCTATTTAGAAATATTGGAAAGCAATGATGTTTTGTACATTTTAATGCATTTTTCAAAGACTATAGCTAACTTGAAGAGCAACAGAAACCACTGATCCTAGTTAGCATCAAGCTAATTAGAGGATGAAACCCTTGCAAATGCACACATCAAAGCACACACGGTGAAATATGACCTCACCGGGGTTGGGGGTGTCTGATGCCTTGCTCACGGGCACCACAGCAGAGCCCAGTAGCTGAACTTGGACTTCTCCAAGTACCAGTTCAAACTCTATATTATAGGTCTGTTCGGGGACTTGAACCGGAAACCCTATTGCTCCCATTCCAAGCCCCTACTGCAGGGCTATTCAATTAATTTGGAATGGGGGCCGGTTGATGACAATGATCCAAAGCAAGGGGCCGGGAAAAAGATGGCTTGAAATATGAGCAATCACATTAAGAGCTTCGGATACAGTAAATACTACAACAGCATAGTGGAGGGCATATATTGTGTTTAATTAAATCAAACAACATAGCCCCAAGGCCTTTATAGATCTAAATAGCAAGTTCAGAACTCAGTAGGCCTACATGTGAATCTAATTTAACCATCAACATCATTTAATTTAATTTAAGTGAAATGATCTAATCATGCAATCAATGACAGGAGTTGTCACTAAAGTAGCTAGGTGGGTTCAAAACCCGAGCCCGCCAAAGTTTTCAGGCAACGTCTTCCCCTCTATCTCTCAATGTAACACCCTCTCTGGAATAAAGGCACTCTGGCCCAAATATAATTATTTAAAAATATATATATATTTTTTTTAAAAAGTAGATTACTTTTTAACATTATACTCAAAGGGCCAGTAAATATCACCCCGGGGCCGGATTTGGCCCGCGGGCCGCCAATCGAATAACCCTGCCCTACTGACTGAGCCACTGCCAGCAAGAAGAAAACCATTGGATTGAATGGTTTTCTCCATTTTACACACAGTTTAACGACAGGCTTTGAGAGTAACAGATTACATGTAGTGGAATTAATGTTATTGTATGCAAAGGATTTTACCGTTTTTACCCTTAGAGTTAGAGAAATACGTTGTTTCTGCTACATAACAAAAACAAGGGGGATTATAAGAATGATTACAATGATACAATACATGTTCAAGTAAAGAAGTATATATTACGATGCTCATTCTCTGGTCTGGATATTCCTCTTGCTACGAATTTACGGATTTATGTTTTTTTCTTGTTTGTACATCGTCAACAGCTTTTTTATACCTTGTACCTTCTCCTCATTCTGCATTTGGGTCCTGATTTTCCCCAAACCTGACAGCTACAATACATTTTCAAGTAAAGAAGTATATATTACGATGCTCATTCTCACACAATACATCAGTTCAAGAGTCTCACAACACTGAGTCTCAAGTGAAGCCAAAGCTAATCTTCCTGTACATCATTGTTGCCTGTAGTTTAAAGAAGTCATGAATTGAATGGAAAATACTCCACTATTTTGTGGAGAAAAGTGAAACAACATTATCGCCATTGAAATCTTTGCCTTCCAGCTATGGCTATAGCCATATGCTATCATTTGCCAACGAGTCAACATTTAATTTAAATAACAATTTGCAGGTTAATGATTTGTAAATGATGATTTTCTGTGGTCCACTTCGTATAGGTAGCCGTGCTTAGATTTATTTTTTATTTAGGATACTTTCACTCTTCTTTTTTTTTTTTTAAAGAAATGTACCTTTAATTCCAGTGGACACCTAATTTAAAAAAAATACTGTGTATTATTTTATGCAGTCGCCAATGCAGTTGCACCAACATTGATTTTGCATTGAAGTTACTGTACCTTGCAGGATTCTTTCTTTTTTAGGTTCTTCATGGTCTGAGGCACTTACTGTGAGATGCTTCTTGATAAATGTGATGTAAGTATGTCATATAATGTTATGTGAATGCATTTAAAGTATTAATTGACAGCTCAGTGGCAGTAGCGTGGCGTGGGAAAAAAATTAGGGGAAGCCAATAATACGTCCTTTCTTTTGGGGTGGGGGGGGTGTGGTGGTCAATGTAATAACGTAACCAGATGAGTGATTACAGCGCCCGGTATCATTTTACACACATTTGTATCATACAGATGCAGGACTTACACACGCCTGTTATCTGACCGACAGGTCCGCACGCACTCTCCAGCCGAAACTCTAATAAGCATTCATTCACAAACTAAATCAGGAGACCTTTAACGTTTTACGTCCCCGGTTCGCTCCTTTGTTCCTTGCTGTACACAGCTCCAGTTTGGGCATTGGCCTGTCATCAGATTGTATTTGTTGTTGCTGCTGCAGCAGAAGTTTAGTCCAATTATTTTTGATTCAATACTCCAAATCTCCACCCTCCATAATTGCACTTGCTTCAGTTGCTTGCTTCTTTCTAACGGCGGTGAGAGTGGTGCAGTGGCTCTATCTATCTTCTATCGATTAGATTTATGATTCGAAAATTATAAAAGTAGGGTAGACATGTGGATATTATCCGACTGAACAAAACGTGCCATTACCTAACAGGTTCGTTTTCCACTGACCTTTTTTCGAGCTATTTTCCAAAATCCTGTGGAAAAATCCCATTGCTATTTTGTCGAGGGAAACCGTGCGTAGCTTACTTCCGCTTTTTGGGACGCGTCACTGCACCACTAAATTGATGCGATTTGATTGGATTGTGAGGCAAGGGAAGCCAGCCGCCTCTGGCTTCCCTTGGCATGGCCCTGACCAATCACAGGTTGGCAGGGGCATGACGTGAGCCTCATCTGATTGGTCAATCCCTCCATCTTTTTTCACCAAGGGAAGCAAATTTCGGCTGGCCTCCTCTCGCAACAGAGAGTGCAATCTACTGTTTCACCATAACATCTAGAGGGGCGCTGTTTCACTCTTTGTAAAATACTCAATGAGAATGGGGGAGAGACGGGCAGGCAGCAACACACAACAAAGAATTTCCGAAACTAAACGAAGTGTTTTTATTTATTTATTACAATTATAACTACAATCCGAAAAAACAGGGGAAGCCTGGCTTCCCTTGGCCTCCAGGAGAAAACGCCACTGCTCAGTGGGTGGACAGCTGATTTGTTACAAATACTGTGAAAGCTCTTACAGTTTTTCTCGATTGCTAGCACATTCTTTTTTGAATTGCTCAGTTTCTCAGAACACTAAACACAATTTACAAAACCACACACCCAAAGTGCAAAACACATCATTTCTCCTGCTAAATGAAGAACTGCATTCAAAACTACATAAACAAAATGCAAACTTTAGCACCAAATATAACACGATTCATTCATAATACTAGATTGTTTGACCACCCAACTACACACTGCTGAGCATAATCTAAAGCACTTTCATCTGTTATGGGCTATGCTCTGTATGTAGAGGTTTCGGCAGAGAAAGATTGCTTAAGTTTACAGAAATACAGTAAAAGAAGAAATACAAATGAGTTGTTGAAAAAAATCAAATTTTATTCAAAAATAGCATTGAGCAACATGCATCCCAGCACATAGTTACTATGGTTCAGATCTCTCTAAGTGTGATGGCATTGTTTGCCAAAACCAAGTTTGTAACTGCTGCTTCCTGTGCCTCATTGAAAATCCCATTTTTGATTAAAAAACATATTTTTGTTTATTTTCTTCTAAGGTTACATTGTTTTGTTGTTTTATATTTTTACACCTATGGTTAAAGCCTTGTTGTATTTATTTGCTTTGAATTGATATTGAGTATCCCAAAATAAATGGAAAGTAATTAAAAATCAGATACTTACATTAGGTTACTGACAATTAGGTAATTAGTCATTGTAATGGAATACATTGTCACAATTAAGCTACGTGGAACAAACAAATAGCCTCACATGATCTTTAGTCTTTAGTAGAATCCAAAAAATCACAAACATATGTGATTCATTTGTTCTTTTGCATGAACACATAATAGATAATGAAACATATAGGAACAAAAAAGCTTTACTACATTTATTAAATGTGCATGTAGCAGAAAATGCTTTAATTAAAAAAATGTAAACAAGCATAAAACATACTGTACAAAGAAAAACCAAAAAAATATATTTTAAACATCTTGATCATACAAATAAAAATGTAATTTATGTTTTTTTGAAAACCCGTAATCTGAAGGCAAATAAATGATTTTACCTACAAACAGATTACTTGATATAATCATTGGATTAACAGGAATATTCAGCAGTTTCTTGAAACCTGACGATTTACTAGCCAAAAAAGCGTTGTCAGTACACATGCGGATACATTGTAAGTGTACATATTTATATCCATGTTTGCTGCTTGCAGACTTGAGGCCGTACACATGTGTTGTTGCATTTCTACATTTCTTGATGTGCCACAAATTGTGGGTCCATGAAATATCACCAAATCAGCAGCAGAAATGTTGTACCCGTAAGGGCTTGTGCATGCACATTACAAATAAAACAGGTCAACTAGTGAACACTAGTCAGAAAACGTTGATGGTGTCTAAAAATATATATACATGTCTTTCTAGAAAAGAGTGATATACTGTTTATGTAAGATTGGTGGTATGTAGCTGGTCGCCATTCTATACTATTATTACATTTAATAGATACCCCCTCAGTCAACTTTGATGATTCACATTTCTTGTATTAACTCTTTGTAACTCTATAATTTACCCTTAATATAAATGCATATAAACTAGACATTTACACATATTGTGAGTAATAATAATAAAATTAGGACTCACTTCTAGCTTAAAGAGACACTTGAGCTCGCCTGTCTTTCATAAACTTAAACAAGTCTGGAGGCGGGACACCAGCATTATGGAAATGTATTTCAAAATGTTTTTTGTGAGGAAATCATTTACAATCCCTAATCTTTCTACTTACCTCCTGAAATCTACGGTGGCCCTGAAGTGTAAGACACCACAGCATTTCAGAAAACGCTACAGCATTTCAGAAAACACTACAGCAGGGGTACTCAAATACAAATCTTAAAGGTCCAACATTTTGTTTTCAATAAGACAAAGGTCCGTTTATTACGGTCTTTCAAACTTTTAAACAATTACAACAAGATTCTTAACACGAGGTTGCAAAAACAAAAATAATCTGTATGCAGCAGTTTTCATTGTTATTGTGTCTGTGCTTGATCCCTCAGAGTCGCAGTTTAAGAGCTGCAGTTATGAATAAAGGCAGCTGCACCCTCTTTCATTCAGCATTCCCATTATTGCTTTATAAATGTCTAACCCCCTTCTGTGTCCACTGAGGTTCATCAGGCCCAACACATCCTCAACAAACTCCCCCTTTGCCTCATCATAAAAACTCACAACTGAGCAATGTCAGTGGTGTCAGTGGACTCATCCACAGCTAAGGAAATGCACTGTGCTTTTCTTATTCCATCACAAAGTTGATGAATCAAATCACCAGCCAGTGTTTATGTTCTTCTGGTTGCTGTGGAATCTGAGAGGGGGATTTGCTTGACCTGTTATTTCCTCTTTTAGTTTGCCTTCAAACATGGCCTCCATCACTTCAGTCATGCATTCTTTTATACTTCAGTTATGATCCAGTGGAGAGTCCTTACCTGCTGGCCTAGTTCAATCAAAGTGGTTACTTTTTTTTGGCTGGGCAGTTTTGCACACCGTCTTATTTAACTTTCTCAGGACTTAAAACTTGTTTGGGGGGCAGACCCCCACAAAGAAAAACATATATTTACACACGTAAGGTCATCATCTTAACAGTTTTGTTTGCTCATCCGTGAGCAGAGCATCAAGTTGACATGTCTATTACAGCTGAATGCGGCGATTACCATCTTGTTCAGCAAAACGCCTCACAAACTGATTAAGATCAACAGCTTTAGTGCGTTTTGATTCAATGCTGAGTACAGCCAACCTGACAGTCTCTTCTCTGTCATTGCAGACCGCACCTCATTCCTTCATTACTTTGGTCCGAATGCTTCTCGTTTTGCGCCGTACCGTTCAAATGAAATCGCCGCCAATCATATTTCCACGCTCGCGCCAGGGCCGGGGGAGGGGTTACAAGACGTACGTCTAGTGCTGCATTCACTTGCACTCGGACATTAGAGACTTTCTCTCATAAATGTCCGATGAGCCACAACTTTTCTTTCAAAACAAAGCTGCCAACTGGGGTGGCAGCTGGGGTGGCAAGGCCTATTTTGAGGGTAGCAGTTGCCCCCCCATGCCACCCCAGTAGGTGAAACTAGGCTACTAGCTACAGTACAGATGCAACTAGATGAGCTGTTAATTCTCGCTCTGACTTTTTTTTTTTAAACACACTCATTTTTCACACCCGCATTCCGCGAAGACCCGCCCTACCGTTCCTCTGATTCGCAGACTGTTGGTGGGGGGGAAAAACGCTGACGCTGAATGTGATTGGACCAATGCGTTGACAGACACACACAGACAGTGGAACAGTCGGACATGCAGAGCGCTGTTTGTTGTTGGACATAGCGGAACACTTTTGACTCGTTGCGTTGTGGCGATGTCTCGCAGATAACACATATGAAAAGTATAATTTGCTCAGAGTCCAGAGACAGTTGTGGTTCGGTCCGGATCCGGACCGGAGTCCGGACTTTGAGGATGCCTGCACTACAGCATTTCAGAAAACGCTACAGCATTTCAGAAAACACTACAGCATTTCACAAAACACCACAGCATTTCACATTGGACGGAAAGGGTATTCCTTTAGGGAGAACACTTCTTGTTTGTGATTGGACAGAGCCATGTCCCAAAACATCAGCCGTTAGCTGTTAGCACACAGAGCTCACAGCTCCTCATATCTGTTCAGAAACTGGACAAAAGTTAAACATGTAGACTACAAACCACAGACTGTCTGTGTCATGGCGAATACCCTTTCCGTCCAATGTGAAATGCTGTGGTGTTTTCTGAAATGCTGTAGTGTTTTTTGAAATGCTGTGGTGTCTTGCACTTCAGGGCCACCGTAGAATCCCCCCAACTACCCCTAGGGGTCCCCCTTGTTGAGCTTCTCCATGAGATGAACCGTGATGACAGCAGACACCATGATGACCAGACCCACAGAGAACACACACATCTTCACCAGGCACACAGATAACCCCTCTGGATCTGAAACACAACAAACAGAGTTTCCTATCAAAACCGACACAGAGATCCAGACTGAGACGCACAACTGAGTGGAAGCAGCAACTCAGTGATTATTCCTTTATTTGGATAACAGTTTGAGTCCTAAATTGTAAAATACATGCACTGCAGAGTGCATTTACTACTTATGGTATTGAAATTGAGCAACTATTAGTCGAACCGCATAATCCTGCTTTATCCGACCATTTCTTAGTAACTTTTGAAGTACTGTTACTAGACTACAAAGCATTAGCCAAAAGCTCCTGCAGCAGAAACCTATCTGTTAGTGCTATAGCCAAATTTAAGGAAGAGATTCCACCAATACTTAACTCGATAGCATGTCTGCATGTAGGGGAGGAAACTTATACAAAATGTACACCACTCCAAATTGATCATGTTGTTGATAGTGCTACAGATGCGCTGCGAATAAAATTAGACTCTGTTGCTCCTTTGAAAAAGAAGAAAATAAAACAACATAGATTAGCTCCATGGCATAATGCCGAAACCCGCAAAATAAAGCAAAAGTCGAGACAACTTGAAAGGATATGGCGTTCCACTAAACTTGAAGAATCTCGTTTAATTTGGCATATTACTCTCAATGAATATAAGAAAGCACTGCGTAAAGCGAGAGCAGCATACTACTCTTCATTAATAGATGAGAATAAGAATAATGCAAGATTTATTTTCAGCACTGTAGCCAGGCTGACAGAGAGCCACAGCTCGACTGAGCCTTCTATTCCCATAGCACTCAGTAGTAATGATTTTATGTGCTTTTTTAACGATAAAATTGTTACTCTTAGAAACAAAATCAATGACCTCTTGCCTTTGACCAGTATAGTGTTATCAACAGCTCCCGGAAACGTAAGTTCTAATATTACACTAGATAGTAAACTAGAATGCTTTTCAGCCATAAACCTTGAACAATTAAATTCAATGATTCTCTCTTCTAAACCATCAACGTGTATCTTAGACCCGATTCCAACTAAGCTGTTAAAAGAAGTTTTTCCATTAATTAGCACTTCTTTATTAAATATTATGAATATGTCTTTATTATTAGGCTATGTTCCAAAATCATTCAAAGTAGCAGTGATAAAACCGCTTCTTAAAAAGCACAACCTCGATCCAGAGGTTTTAGCCAACTATAGACCTATTTCTAATCTTCCGTTCCTCTCAAAAATTCTTGAGAAAGCAGTCGCAAACAGCTGTGTGATTACTTAAAAAACTATGATTTATTTGAAGATTTTCAGTCTGGCTTTAGAACACAACATAGCACAGAGACAGCTCTGGTTAAAGTCACAAATAACATTCTAATAGCCTCAGACAAGGGACTTGTCTCTATTCTTGTCTTGCTCGATCTTAGTGCTGCATTTGATACTATCGACCATGATATCCTATTGCAAAGACTAGAGCACTTAGTTGGCATACAGGGAACTGCTTTAGGCTGGTTTAGGTCGTATCTATCTGAACGCTCTCAGTTTGTCCGTGTCAACGATGAATCTCCCATGCAAACCAAAGTTAGCCATGGAGTGCCACAGGGCTCAGTGCTTGGACCTATTTTGTTCACACTATATATGCTTCCGTTAGGCAATATTATAAGGAATCATTCTGTAAACTTTCATTGTTATGCGGATGATACTCAACTACATTTATCAATCAAGCCTGATGAAATTAATCATCTAAATAAAATTCAAGACTGCCTCAAGGACTTAAAAACGTGGATGACCTTAAATTTTTTGATGTTAAACACGACCAAAACTGAAGTTATTGTACTTGGCCCGAAGAATATACGAAACAAATTATCTAAAGATATATTAACTATGGATGGCATTAATTTGGCCTCCAGTGAGACTGTAAGGAATCTTGGTGTTATATTTGATCAGGATTTATCCTTTAACGCCCACATAAAATCAATTTCAAGGACCGCCTACTTCCATCTACGTAACATTGCAAAAATCAGGCATATCTTGCCTCAAAACGATGCAGAGAAACTAGTCCATGCATTTGTTACTTCAAGGCTGGATTATTGTAACTCCTTATTATCAGGGTGTACCAAGAAGTCAGTCAAGTCGCTTCAGCTGATTCAAAATGCTGCAGCTCGTGTACTAACCAGAGTTAGGAAAAGGGACCACATTACTCCTGTTCTGGCTGCCTTACACTGGCTCCCTATAGAACACAGGATAGAATTTAAAATTCTTCTTCTCGCCTACAAAGCCCTTAATGGGCAGGCGCCATCTTACCTTAAAGAACTCATTATACCCTATTGTCCTACTAGGGCATTGCGTTCCAAGAATGCAGGGTTGTTGGTTGTTCCTAGAGTCTCTAAAAGTACAATGGGAGCCAGAGCCTTTTCTTATCAAGCTCCACTTTTGTGGAATCAGCTTCCAGTTTGTGTTCGGGCGGCAGACACCCTATCCGTTTTTAAGAGTGCTTTTAAGACCTTCCTTTTTGATAACGCTTATAGTTAGGGCTGATTAGATTCAGCCCCTAGTTTTGCTGATATAGGCTTAGTTTGTCGGGGGACATCTTACTTCTTCCTTCTCTCTGTCTATACCTGTGTACTCTCATGTTCCGATTAACCCAGCTTCCCCAAATTTCTTTCTTTTTGGTGTCTATATACGCCGGGATCCGGAGTCATGGATGATCCTGCGGTCCTGTGTCATGGATCGCGAGTCCTGGATCTTGAGTCGTGGCTGTGGTCCTGGATCATAAGTCCTGGATGGATATCCTCGTGGATTCATCTTCCTATTATACACACATGCATTTCCAAACATTTGGACTACCTATGTTGCAAATGTAATTTCTTTTCAATTTACAAACGGCATCTATTGCACGTCTGTCCGTCCTGGGAGAGGGATCCCTCCTCTGTTGCTCTCCCTGAGGTTTCTCCCATTTTTCCCTTTAAACTTTGGGTTTTCTCTGGAAGTTTTTCCTTGTACGATGTGAGGGTCTAAGGACAGAGGGTGTCGTATTGTCATACTGATATTCTGTACAAACTGTGAAGTCCACTGAGACAAATGTGACATTTGTGATATTGGGCTATATAAATAAACATTGATTGATTGATTGATTGATTTGAGTTTTACAGACTGCCCGTATGTGGTGGTTTTATGGTGATGTATTGTTAACTCTGGTTTTTTGCTTATTCAAATGTTACCTGTTGTTTTAAAAGTTCTGCACTTGATAATAATAAGAGCCAAATTGCACATGTATTTTCAAAGAAGTTTTGTTAAACTTTAAATTCCAAACTGTGTGTTATTATCAGGAAGTAGTTTCTCTTTCAGTCGTACCAAAATGTTTGGGGCAGACATCTTTGATTATCATGGTGTCGTTGTTCCAGCTGACATGGTTGCTATGGTTACATATGATCGATCCACTTGATTGGTGGACCTGGAGAACAGTATCAGGGATTCCCTCTGACCGCTCTCCTCCCTCCTGACTGCAGGTTCTGGTTTCACATGTGAAAGTGCTGTTGATGTGAGAGTCCTGTGAGCTGCAGGTCACAGTGAAGCTACAGGAGGAAGAGCTTTCAGAGACAGAGCTCACTGTGAGGAGAGGGAGAGACGCTCGATCTGAGGAGGGAAGAAGCAGGTGAAGAGTTTTAGAAACAAGACCACAGAAACTCTATCAGTGTTTGAGAGGTTAACAAACCTACCTTGAACTGTGATCTTGTGTTTAGCTGCTTCTGTTTCGCCTCCTACAAGCGTTATCACTACAGCAGTATAAACTCCACTGTCTGCCTCTTGGAGATTCTTCAATTTCACAGAGAAATTGTTCACAGGAAACTCAATCCTTCCAGAATAACCAGGAAATACATTTGGATTTTTGCCAGGGTTAACTGTTAATAAAAATGTGTTGTCATTGAATTTCCATGAAAAAAGAACCACATCCTGAAGAACATCAGCTTTGGTGACATTCAGAAGCACATCCTCTCCTTTCAGCACAAACACAGGAGTCCCAGCACTGATCCCTGTAAAACAGTAAACACATCATACAGTAAATATCACATACAATATACTGTATGGTTGTCAATTCTGAATGTTACTATATTTGCGTACTTTATTTATGACAAATATCTGATTATAATAAAATACTAACTCAACATTCAACCCAGTGACCGTAATAGTCATAGCCATCATAGTTTAATAAATGAATAACATTAATGTTTTGCTCACTCAATTCTCCTACCTTTAATATGGTCAAAACTCTTCTGAAAGTAAACAGACATGTAATAATAGACATATTTTACCATTCTTCTCCTGCTTAGTTACTAATAACTCTTGACACAATGTGTCCTGGTATGGGGAAACTCAGCCCTGAGGATATCACAGAAACATTTATATATTTTCCAGTCTTTACATTGTCTCCTCTGAAAACATGGTACGTTCTTCCACGTCGTTCATTTCCCTACTCTCACCCACACACCAATAAAGCTCAAAATAATTCACATTATAAAAACGCTTAGTTCAGTTTGATGGTTTTATGTTGTTTCCTGAAAATATTTTATTTTTCTTCAAGCTTATTGTTTTATTGAAAAGTTTTTGCTTTTAATTCTTAGAATTGCGAACAATTCTTTAGTTTGCTTCATATTTCCCCTAAAAAAGGCTATCTTTGAAGAATTGGAAGATTAATTAATGTAAACTAATTTATTTTACTACACATGAACTAACTTTACAAAACTCTAAGATCACAGGGATGCTGGTTATTTTTACATTTTTGTAATAAAACAGTTTTAAGTGTAAAACCGTTTATGTTTAGCCTACTTGTGTATCTTCTTAACAAAGTAGATTAATTTAATTGAAATATGATCATGGAGTTATGGTTGGTTGATAGATCATGAGAACAAAGGAAGGCTATCTCTCACTGACATGTATCACTTATCACAAGATAGAAATCTGAAATAACTTTATGGTACTACTTGCATTAATCACACTAGAGACGTCTATTACTGCATCTGTTAACATTTTATCAGACAGGTTTTTACCTTGTGCCTCAGTGCAGACCAGCAGCCCCAGAATCACGAAGATGAACATGACAGTCTCTGTCCGGTTGCCCTGCCTGAATACTCAATGTCACAGGTTACAGTGTGAGTCCTGTTTAGCTCTGAGAACACATCACCAAGTCTCCTTCCTGTAAAAACCACATAACCTTTGCATCATGTGAAAATATTAACATCTCTTTTTCAAAGTTCCTCTCTTAACTTTGTTTTGGGATCTTTTGATAAAGACCTTTTTTTAATTCAAACGTTTGTCAAGAAAGCAGATTTTAATGTGAAAGTCAATTACAGGATGATTAACAAGACACTTTACATTTCAGTTGGTGTATGTTGCACCAGATGAAGCAACAGATGGAAAAAAACATTACAATTGTGTCAATACATTACATAAAACCAATAAAAAGTGTAGTTTGCACTGTTTATTATTCACATTAGTTTATGTGTTGCTTTACTTTAACTCTTCTAGCTGGCGTCCTGCACAAACAATAATAACCACTTCCTTTCTCAGAGCTCTGTGTCTCACACCTCACGCATTTTCCATGACTCTGCATACCAAACTAAAGATAGCTGCGGTAAAATGTCAAAGATATCTTCACACAGCACATTCTGCACTGGCAAAACAATTAACTAACCATGAAAGAAGGAAGGCCAGTCTCATGCTCCTTATACAGGCCAGGGCTTTTGTTGTTGTTGTTATCTCATAAAATACTCTATGACTTTTCAGTGACATTCTTTATGAGATATTTAACTGTGACTTATTTTATGATTTTATACCATTACACTTTTTATGGCCCACAACACCAGGACATTTTCTGGCAGACTATACTTTTACTTGTTTCAATTAGATCTTGCTGGGGGCAGACATCTTTGATTGTTTTTGTGTCGCTGGTCCAGCTGACATGGTTGCTATGGTTACAGATGATCGATCCGCTTGATTGGTGGACCTGGAGAAAAGTATCAGGGATCCCCTCTGACCGCTCTCCTCCCTCCTGACTGCAGGTTCTGGTGTCACATGTGAAAGTGCTGTTGATGTGAGAGTCCTGTGAGCTGCAGGTCACAGTGAAGCTACAGGAGGAAGAGCTATCAGAGACAGAGCTCACTGTACGGTACTGCAGTATAGTGCTTTCCTCCGTGGTGAAACGATCAGCACTGCACCATGGAGGAAAGCGGCAGAAAGTCACCTGGAGACAAAGAGAGCTGGGCTGCGTTGCGTGCATGGCTTCCTTCTGCAGGTAACGGGGAGACGCGCTCTGGCGGCGGTCTCGTTCAGGATCCGAAAATACAATTTAAATATTTTGCACACTTATTCCTAGTGTGCCACTGGTTATGGTGCCGCGTGCCAATGCTGGCACGCGTGCCATGGGTTGCCGACCCCTGGGGTGCACAGCACATAGAGACTACCAGATGCTAAATTGCATATGTTGGACAATTTGCACAATTAGCATAATCATTATCAGCAATAATTACTATTATACCCTATGTGGACAATAATTTTAAAATATGGCTGATTTGGAAAAGTTGAGTGTTTTTGGGGGTAATTATAAGGAATATGTCATTATTTGTACTGTGAGTTGAGTTTGCTTGATTTTGGGTCGATTTGGAAGATTTAGGGGAATCATTTGGATTGGACAGATTGCCTATTCATTTCAAAAATAATTGTACACAGTAGAGATAATACTTTCCCTCTCATGCTCTCTATATCCAGTGATTTATATCTTCCCATGTCAATAAATGTTCTCTACTCAAAAACAAGTCCCTCATGTTCAAAGTGAGTCAGTCACATTGCGGTCAGCATGAGCATGACTTTAGTGTGTGTGTGTGTGTGTGTGTGTGTGTGTGTGTGTGTGTGTGTGTGTGTGTGTGTGTGTGTGTGTGTGTGTGTGTGTGTGTGTGTGTGTGTGTGTGTGTGTGTGTGTGTGTGTGTGTGTGTGTGTGTGTGTGTGTGTGTGTGTGTGTGGGCTAGCATTACTATACTTGTGGGGACTTACATCTGTTTACACAGTCACGTGTGGGGACTCGCTTCCCTTATGGGGACAAATTGGAGGTCCCCGTGAGGGGAATCATTCATTTTAGGGTGAAGATTTGGTTAGGTTTAGGATTAGGGTTAGGGTTAGGCATGTGTTGGTTATGATTAAGGGTTAGGGTTAGGGTTAGGGTGCAGGTTTTTCTCACCAGCTCTGTATTTCGTCCCTTGCATATTTATTTGTCGTTTTTCTCACTTCTCCACTACCTTCCTGTTAGGCCTCGGCGTCCTAGTTGATGGGGAAACTCAGACATGGGGTCATAGAGAGTTTGGAGACCTGCTTCTGAAGTTCATGAAGTTTGTATTTGTTAAAGAATGTATCTTTCTTTCTTTGATTCTGTCTAGAATTCATTTAAAAATATTGGATGTTTTGAGCGTTATGGAGGACGCTGAATTCATGTCTGACACTTTCAGGATACAAGACTCCAGTTCAAACCAGAAAGGGGCAATGTTTAAACTCCTGATGGGCCACATTTGTATTCATTTTGAGTCGGTTTCTACTTGATCTGCTTATAATACCCCCACAAACTACTCCAATGTTGTTTGAATTTTTCACCATGACTCTGAAGGTTGGCAAATAAACTGTGGCACTAGTTATTCAGTAACTCAGGTAAACAGTAACTGCATTCATTTCATTTGAATAAATATCTGGCTGTTGACATGAGGAGACATTACACTAAATGGTAAAGCATCTTATATTTCAACTTGCAATCAACCTGCAATTGAAAGAATATTGCCGCCTGCTGGCTGACCTCAACAAGTGCAGCAGGCGGCAATATTCTTTCAATTGCAGGAGCACTTCCCCTGTGAGTATTTATACACCTCATTTATCATTTGTATAGTGCCTTTTGGCCAAGTTGAAATATAAGATTCTTTACCATTTAGTGTCAATACAACAATACAATGAACATAGCATTGTAACAATATATTAAATGACAATGTATTTTAAGGGGTTAAGATTAAGACAATGTTTACAGGGCTTATTTTCTCAAAACACTAAACACAATTCTCAAAACCACACACCCAAAGTGCAAAACACCTCATTATTCTTGCAAAATGAGGCACTGCACCCAAAACTACATCAACACCAAATCCTAGCTTTTGCACCAAATGGCACACACTTCACTTATAGCACAAGACCCTTTGTCCAACCAACATGTGGTGCAGAGCACACTCATCTTTTCCCTCTATGTAGAGAATTCTTCATATAAAGATTGTTCAAGTCTTCAAAAATACGTGCAGAGACAAAAATATGCGGCTGTTATACTTTTATTTTTCTCCAAAAATAATTGGTGCAACATTCATGCAGAACAAATAGTAACAGTTGTGTAAACAAAATGATGCCTCAAACATAGTAAATGTAAAGGAAAACTTTGAGGGAAACAAAAAAACAGAGGAGAGAAAAGTACTTAGGGTGCATCTCGCCGCCTAGCTGGGTCTGGCCACAGCACCTCATCCACATCACAAGCAATATCTTCCCTGGCTAAACATCGAGGGAAGAAGCGTCTTGAGTGTCGTATCCATCCCTGGATAGCACTCACATCAATGTCATCACAAAAATGTGCAGAAACACCAATATTTTGTTGAAACAAAACCTGTTCAGTTGACCCTGAAGCCAACCATGCAAAAGTCTCTAGACGGATGCTACACCAGAATGTTGCGAGCAGTGCTTAACATCAGCAAGAGTGTACATGTAGCCAACAAGATCCTGTACGAGGGAATACCAAGGGTGAGCGAGAAAATTGCAGCCAGGAGAATGAGACTAGCAGGACATTGCCAAAGGCATCAAGAGCTGGCAGCCGGCAAATTGGTGCTTTGGGAACCAACACACGGGCATCGGTCACGAGGACGTCCTGCACAAACATACGTGGACGCACTCAAGAATGTCGTAGGAGCACAAAGTACCAATGAACTGGCCAGATGTATGGAGTACCGGGATGACTGGAAGCAACGATGGAGGTCTCGTCTGAGGACGACCTAGAGATTTGTTTTGCCAGTGATAACATGTGTAGGCCTTCCATCACTTGCCCCTCTCCTTTGTCTCTATAGGTCAATAGGTCTCTAAAGGAAACTTGTTGAATTGCCAAAAAAGGTCATAAATTGAGATCGTACGGCTCTTAAAGAAGCATAATCACGTTTTCATTCATTAGCTTTAAAGACTGAAACACACTCACACAATCAGATAAAAACATGATTACGCCCCATAATGTAATTCCATTGCGTATATCTGCAACGCCTAAGAAATAAAACACATTTGGATTTTTTATTTGTATTCAATTTTTTTTACTTATCATACTGCAGCGTTAAAGTCCTTTAAGTGTTAACTAGCCATTGCCCCTTTCTGACTTTGTGAACTGATTTCAACTCAAATATCTGTTTTGCTAATAACTTTTTGTAGCTTTATTCAATTTTATTGATGCCGTGGAGAATAAATAAGAATTATATGTGTATTTTAATAAATGTGAGATGTGAAATACTGGCAGTGTCAGATCTGAGCGCTAGAATCAGAAGCTCTGATTGGATTTGAGCGTTGACGAGAGATTTTAGTTCTCCAACTCAGCGTCATTCCTCTCTGATGCCCATCCTGTGACACTTTGAAATCTCTGCCTCAAATTCAATCAGAGGAATATTGCCACTGTTCACAATGCAGCTGTAAATAAACATGTAAACTATGAATTTGAACTGTGAACAAGGTGTCATCGTGAGATAAACAACTATTATTGATTTTTTTTATTATCTGAAATTGGTGTTGCTTTACTTTAATGTAGTTTGCCTCTGTATTTTTAGAACATTACAAAAACAGCTCAGGGTTGGTCAATTATGGAAATGTGGCTTCTGTGAATTTCGGTAATTTCACAATCATTTAAAGCTTTGATGCGCTGAATTATAAAGTCATTGAATATTTTGGTACTTTGTTCTTGCTGTTGTGTTTTTTTACCAATTAATATATAAACTACAAGTGGAAATAACACAATATAAATACTTATACCAATACAAACAGTCTATTACTTAATATATAAAACATAAATTAAATCAAGCTATAAATCGGGAATACAATATGCACATTTCCTTTCTGGAGAAGTCATTATTCAGGTAGGAACCAAGGAACTTACCTGAAGTGTAAATGACACGTGTTGATTCCTTTATTTGTTACAACAAATATAAATGTTGGCATGAAAAACATTTGTATGTCTTGCATTAGTGTCATTGCACTCGGGTGAGAAATGTGTTTCTTACCTTCACAGATTGAATTACAGTCTAAAGGCTGTGCAGAGAGGAGTGGAGCCTCCGTGTGTCTCTCCCTCTCTCCTGGAATCCTGTGTTGTCCTCCTCGCCTCTGTGTAAATGCTGTAATAATTGATCGCCTCTCCCAGCGGTCTCAGTCCAAATCAGAATATCAAAGGGGACCAAAAATGCATCAACATGGGATAAAAGAATCATAGTTTAAAAAACATGTTTTATTGCATTTGTAGTTGTTTCACACTCCCTGAAATGTGCACAGAAACTCACACACACACCAGCAGATGCACGTTTGAGGCCTCATGCATATTCTATACAAATGCACTCTGGCACACGCTCACACGCTCACACGGCAACAAACGGCCCCACCAGATCACCCCCTGCGCCACAAACACACACACACACACACACACACACACACACACACACACACACACACACCCTCTTTCGGGGGTTACCACAGAGCCCCCTATTCATAACTTCCGTGCCCAGCGTTTGCTGTGTCCAAGAGCGTCGTACGGAGCGTCCTGTTAAGCTCAAACACATAAAGAGGGGCGTCCGTGAGGTGAATACGGACCCTTATTCTGCCTCAGGAGAGGGTGACAAAGCAGAATGTAAAACAGAGGGAGAGGTGCACAGACTTGATGAGGACATTTGGTTAAATGTGCTAAAGAGTCTGATGCAAAGTTCAGGAGTGGCCTTACCTACTTACATAACTACATATTGCATGATGTAAGTAAAGATGGAGGCCGTCTTTCATGCATCACAGTGGAGCATCCTTTCAGTCCTCTCCTCATGAGCACCTCAGTGGAGTTGTGTAATTGCATGTCAACATAGTGAACTTAGCTCTTGTCTTGGAGCCATTAGCAGAGAACAAGTCGACACGTACCAGTAACCTCCACTTCCTCTGTTGCGCTTCAATAACTGCAAAGACTGCTAGTACATGATATGATCAGCATCAGCAAGACCGGAAAGCACAGAATCAGCTTCACAGAAGGCCAACCCAAACTGAACTAGCATACCCTCTTCACAGCTCCTGATCTTGAGAGTTCATCATGCACATCAACACAACACATAAAGAATAGGGAAACATCTTCACCATAACAGAACATTTAAATGTTTGAATAAAATGTGAAAAGGTGCAACCAAGTAGAAATACGCTGTGCTTTTATAGAATCCATATGAATCCATATGCTTTAATACAACTGGAAAAGATTAACACAAAACTGATCTGATAGCTTTGTGATCCTGTGATATTTTGAAAAATGTAAACTGAACTGATCAAGTAGCCAATCAGAGAGCTCTCTCTCTCTCTATCGGTCTCTCTTTGATGAACTGCACAACAGATTGCACAACAGATTCAGCATTTGTTGTGTACAGCCTACATTAAATAGTAAGTGAGCTGCATTTCATATTGCACTTTATCCAGTCTGTACGACCCTGCAAAGCACTTTACAAATACATTCACACCAATTCAGAGGCAGAGGCTGCAGTACAAGGTGTAACTTTCACACACACAGCCTAACAGATACAGTCACTAAATGAGTAGTATAGCATTTTCTCTGCAAAATGGGAGAATTTGTGAGAGAAACCGTAAAGACTACTAAACCTAGTGCACCTTTACAGCCTCTTTCATGAGAACTTCCCTTCCAGTTAAACATCCTCTTTAGAAACTAGTAAAGCCAACGGTTAACAACAAAAAAACAGATGCAAGCATGCAATCTGCACGTATCAGCTGCTTAGCCTCCCTTAGTTAGGTGAGGGGTGTCCAACACACATTTGGACACAAAGCATGCACAGAGAGGCTGTAAACTAAAACAAATCTATATTAAAAACAAACTCCGTCATCTCTGCTCCTTCCTCTCATTAACACAAAGTAGAGCCCATTAGCATGAAGTATACTTCTACATATTACAGTTTCACTCATCTCTCTACAGTTTACTCTTTAACCATGACAAAATATATCTGTCAGATATTCCCCTTCTGAAACAGAAATCTCTAAATGACATGAATGACTGATCGCTCTGCTGCTCTCTACAAGAAGGGACAGAGCAGACTCTTTCTGCTGAGGAGACTGAGGTCTTTCGGCTGCAGGCGGCACTCCTTCAGACTTGTTATGACTGTTGTGGCATCAGCCATGGTGTGGCCTGCTGGGGCTGCAGCATCTTGGCTGCTGACAGACTAAGGAAGGCCAGCTCTGTCCTGGGGAGTCCTCTGGACACTGTGGAGGGGGTGGGAGACAGGAGAATGGCAGGCAAGCTGTCCTCCCTGCTGGACAATGTGTCCCCCCCCCTCCAGGACACCCTGTCCTCACTGTGCAGCACCTTCAGAGACAGGCTGCTGCACCCCTGCTGTCTCACGGAGAGATACTGCAGGTCCTTCCTTCCTGCAGCAGCCAGACCCCCCCCCAATATGTGCAATATGCCGTTAATAGCTGCAATATATACCTGGCTGCTAAATGATGTGTATTTTGTAAATTGTGTAACTTTACTTTTTTATTATATCATACATTTTTTTTTATCTTAGTACTTTTTAATGCATGTAACATATGTAACACATGTAACATTAAAGAGCCTGTGACACGAGTTTCCCCCATCATCCAAACCCATCAATTTGAGTAAATATTGTCCCCTTGAAAACCGTTACTGAACTGATTTTGGATATTTGTACTTTGATAACCGTTAATCTGCCCTTCAATGTTGACCATTTTCTGGATCTTCTCTGGGATTCTTCAAGTCCCGCCAAATTATGTGTGACGTCAATGCGGGCACAGCGCTCCAGCTGCACCGTTCAGGATCCCAGCATCTGCATGTAAACCTGATGTAAACGCTCAATGGCGCACACAGCAGCAAGCTCAGACAGCGAAAACAGTTTAATTTTGAATGTGTCTGAGAGCTCATATGAGGCTGAAGGATCGGTTTATGTTGTATCTGTTAGAAGTTTAGGAATTAGGTGCGTCAATATGGGCGATCATACGGTCATGTAGCCAGTGGTGGACTGGGACTAAAAATCATCCCAGGACTCGACCGGCCCACTTCGGTACCGCTAGTAAATTGTCAACGGGGGGAGCTGGGGATGTGCTAGTGACTTATCCGACCGGCCCACTTCGGTACCGGCCATACTGGGACATTTATTTAGGAGACTAAATACGAACATTGTGTGTGTGTGTGTGTGTGTGTGTGTGTGTGTGTGTGTGTGTGTGTGTGTGTGTGTGTGTGTGTGTGTGTGTGTGTGTGTGTGTGTGTGTGTGTGTGTGTGTGTGTGTGTGTGTGTGTGTGTGTGTGTGTGTGTGTGTGTGTGTGTGTGTGTGTGTGTGTGTGTGTGTGTGTGTGTGTGTGTGCTGGGACACAGCAGAAAGAGTCTGCTCTGTCCCTTCTTGTAGAGAGCAGCAGAGCAATCAGTCATTCATGTCATTTAGAGATTTCTGTTTCAGAAGGGGAATATCTGACAGATATATTTTGTCATGGTTAAAGAGTAAACTGTAGAGAGATGAGTGAAACTGTAATATGTAGAAGTATACTTCATGCTAATGGGCTCTACTTTGTGTTAATGAGAGGAAGGAGCAGAGATGACAGAGTTTGTTTTTAATATAGATTTGTTTTAGTTTACAGCCTACAACCTGTCCGCCATAAATGCCTCAGAGGACGGATACCTGAACCGTAGCGTCCAGCTAGCTTAGCGATAAATACACACAGCGTTGTATTCTCCTCCCCCTGTCGGCCCTAAAAGCTTCAGAGGGCGGATACCTGAGCTCCATAGCGTCCCGCTAATGTGAAACACACACACACAGCATTAGCGGGACACTCTCCTCCCCGTGTCGGCCTTAAAAGCTTCAGAGGACGGATACCTGAACCGTAGCGTCCAGCTAGCTTAGCCGCTAGCTTAGCGATAAATACACACAGCGTTGTATTCTCCTCCCCCTGTCGGCCCTAAAAGCTTCAGAGGGCGGATACCTGAGCTCCATAGCGTCCCGCTAATGTGAAACACACACACACACACACAGCGTTAGTGGGACATTCTCCGTACCCCTGTCGGCCCTAAAAGCTTCAGAGGGCGGATAGCTGGGCCCCGCGTCCCACTAGCTTAGCCGCTAGCTAAAGGTAAACGAACATAGATGGGTACATAGAATATGAATAAATCGTCACCGATGTAGAGGATATATTTTTTTATTCACTTTGAACTCGGCCAAATGGAGTTTAATGCTTTTGGATTTAAGTTAGGCCACATAGTACGTGCATGAGTTTGAAAGTATAACGTGCTAGCCTGCTGTAATACATTGTATAGTCAGGCACACATTTATGAGATTTAACCATGGATTTAACAATGGCCAATTATATTTCTTAAATAATATGTAGCCTATTCCCAGAGCATAATTCATGGGGCAACAAGGTGAGGTGTAAAATGTGTTTTAATATCATACATTTTACGCCAGCAAACTTCTTGTACGGACTTCGGCAGTAGTGAAGAGTCACTGAACGAATTAAGTACAAAGACGAATCGTTCGCGAATGTGCAAATCCACCAGAAGTTGTTCGCGAACCGGTGAACGAATCAGTGAACAAATCTTTAAAGTGAACTGAATCAAAAGATTTGTGTCCCCGAAGGGATTCGAAATGCCCATCACTAATTTCCACAGCCCCACCGAAAATATTTTCCACCAGCCGCCACTGCTGCCAGTGGTTGAGACGGTGGGGTCTTTGGCGACTAGTTTTATAGCCCCATGTACATTAGTTAGGTGCTTCAGGAGATTGGCATTGCTGTTATTCGATGTGGACAATGCTTTCTGTCCTGCACACAGTTTACCGTAATATTTTTTGCGTCCTTTATCCCCACAAATTGAAAATAGTGGTTATATTTCCAAGTTGCAAATGCGCTGCTGCTCTCGCTGATACTTGCATCTGCCATTGTGTGTGTGTGTGCTGGTGGTGAGCGTTGCCGTGTGTGTGTGTTAGCATTAGTAAGTGTTCGTGTGTGTAAGACCCGCCTAACTCTGTCTCTGATTGGCTTACCCTGAAATGTTACCCCGCGTTAACCAATCATCACTCCTCTCTGGTTACTTTTACTTTTCCGTGGTACTGTGAGAGGACATCGCTGTATTCGCCTGTAAATTACATCCGCAGGGAGATTCGGTTCATTTCCATCACATAATGTAACGCAGTAACGCACTCATGTAAATCACCGTAACTATAACGGCGTTACTTAATGGGAATAGGTAACTAGTAACGCTATTAGTTACCACAAAAAGTAGTTGCGTTACGTTGTAACGCTTTAGTCCCAACACTGACTACAACTACAAAAAGCATCGGTTTGATTTCTCATCAGGAAATGCAGACCGGCTCAAACAAACGATTTTTAAATCATCATCCTCACGATCATTTAATGTATCATATGTTCGCCGAATTGACATGAAAGCACTAATAAATGTAGTTTCATCCACTTGAGTTTACAACTAAAGAAATAATCGATTTGTTTTTATATCACATCCGACGGGAGGAAATTCAGCAGCTCTCACTACCGATTTGTAATCCTAATTTAATCATCATCTTCACCACAATCATTTATGTTTATGTTCACCGAATTTACAAACGGTTTGGTTTATTATAAATATTATTAGCATGGCTATGATACAGGATGCTTGGACATGTTGAAATTGCAGCTTTTCTTTGTGTATGTGGTTGTATTTATTAGCTGGCTAATAACAAGAGGCTGTGAGTGAGACCTAGTATTACAAAGTTGACCCAGCAACTTTACACCAGTGGGAGAGATAGAACTGCTCTTTCTTTTCAACATAACTTAAGTTACACATGATTTCTTCCAAGTGGTTTGGCTTTTTAAAAACATCTTGCATTATGATACAGCAATTTGCTGGCTTTGTGTTTACAGAAGTACCTGACTATGACTATGACTATGACTACTCCGGACTTTTGTGCAGCCTACGGATGCTCCAATCGCCGCTGTCTGCCACCTACTATGTATTTATTAAATCTCCATGTTCCATGAGACGCAGCACTATGTTCCCCACATATGTTTATGTTTGCTCAGTCTAATAAACCCATAACATGGTTGTGAAAGAATACCAAAGCTGAGGCTGGACGATGATTGATTGATTGATTGTCTTTCCTCAGGCCATGCCCCCTCTACAAGTCAAGTGGGAGAAGTGAAAGCATGGGACAGACGATATAAGGGATATATCAACCACATATGCCCTCACATTTGTGGCACTTTCACATAGCAGCTGCACATACATGGATGTAGACAGGTTATTGTAGGTTGCAAATGTGACTGTTAGCATTCTAAGTTTGTCTTTCCGTGGGATTTATGATTTACTAACTTTATCAAACTAATAGGGAACAATCTCTCGTAGCCCTTTTTAATTTTTCAGAGGTGAGTGCAGAGAATGTTAAAGTTATGTTATGTGGCTGAAAATGATTTTATTCTGATGGGAATGTGTGCCATTAACGAGGGTGAATATTATGACTATGTTGGAAATTGAATGTAAATGTTCAATTGTATTGAATTAACATCGAGCCCTGGAATGTAAATTGTGATTAAGAGAGAAAAATAGATGCACCTCTCTAAAAAAAGTGCTTTAATAAAGGGGATTTTGTGTCATATTTAGTGTCATGTTGTGTACAGGGCAGTACAATAGATTAAAGGAGAGAGGAGGAGTTTAAATGAGAAGCATCTGGTGGAAAGACAGGCTGGCTTCAAACATGAGCAATGAACCTCTTCTGAGAGGAAACTGACAAAACGCTGGGACACTTCCTCATACAACACATTTGCAAAATGAAGTTGTTTGTTTTACTTCTCTTTGTTGTTTATGAGCTTTATTTATGTGAATCAGAAGGTAAGAACATCAACTTGTTTTGTTTTCACAGTCAAAAGTTGTTGTATTGTAGCACTACTTAAACAATATAAGATTATAAAGGTAATGCTTTTTTTAAACAGATATTTCAATTAGGTAGTATTTAAACATGTATACAATCATTAGTTATCTGCTTATTGTCATTTAATAAAGTAGTAATTCTAATTAAATGTAAAATTGTATGTAGATATTTTGATATAAACAGTTATGTCGGTTGAAACCACACCCAGACACAAAGTCCTGGTGATGTGAAGGGGACATATCTTCAGTGTAAGTGAATGTGAAATACAGCAGAAACTTGAACTAAAATCCCCAGTCATCAGGATTATTAAATAGTATCTATACTTTTATGAATAAGTTGATCCATACGAAGATTACCATTTTATTTTAAACACTTTTGTGTGGTGGTACGCACTTTTTCAGTCCTTTCAAGTAACAGTTTAGATATTTGTATATTTCATAGTGTAGTTGTCAGCATAGTGAACCCGAAATGTTGAGTCCATCAAAGTTTTATGATATAAATGTGTAGTCCCCAGCACAGAGAAACTGCTGGATGAAGACGTGCATATATTTGGCAATTTGCACAATTAGCATAAGTTGCGTTTATTAAAATAAATGTTCTAAACAATTAGCTAAAAAACCTCTTTGCCCATTTGGAAAATCTTGGGGTGGTTTGGCAGTTATTGAGGACGCTGAATCCATTTCGGACCGTTTCAGGATCAAAAGTGGCAGCTTCAACCAGCAAGTGGAAATATATGTACTCTAGGCTGATTTTGACGACTCCGAATGGAAATAATTTGTGATATGAAAAAGAAAAGAAAATACGAAAAGCGAGATTTAGGGTGGCTAAGTTTCACCTGATAAACACCTCTAAGCAGCTTTAAGGGTCAAAAATCCAAGATTTGTTTAAAAATATGTTCCAACCTTTGATTATTCGTAAAATGAAGGTATTTTATAATTACATATAGTGGGAATATAGAAATATTCAGTATTACCTAAATAACCATATATTGTGTGTGATATTTACTGTATGATGTGTCTACTGTTTTACAGAGATCAGTGCTGGGACTGTGTTTGTGCTGAAGGGAGAGGATGTGCTCCTGAATGTCACCAAAGCTGTTGTTCTTGAGGACTTGTTTAGTTTTTCATGGAAATATAATGAAAACAAAAATGTATTACAAGTTAACTCGAGCAACAATCCACATGTATTTCCTGATTATGCTGGAAGGATTGAGTTTTCTGTGAACAATTTCTCTGTGGAATTGAAGAATCTCCAAGAATCAGACAGTGGAGTTTATACTGCTCGAGTGATAACGCTTTTAGGAGGCGAAACAGAAGCAGCTAAATACAACGTCAAAGTTGAAGGTAGGTTTGTTAAGCTCTCAAACACTGATAGAGTTTCTGTGTTCTTGTTTCTAAAACTCTTCACCTGCTTCTTCCCTCCTCAGATCGAGCGTCTCTCCCTCTCCTCACATTGAGCTTTGTCTCTGATAACTCTTCCTCCTGTAGCTTCACTGTGACCTGCAGCTCACAGGACTCTCACATCAACAGCACTTTCTCATGTGAAACCAGAACCTGCAGTCAGGAGGGAGTAGAGCGGTCAGAGGGGATCCCTGATACTTTTCTCCAGGTCCACCAATCAAGAGGATCAATCATCTGTAACCATAGCAACCATGTCAGCTGGACCAACACCACCAAAATAATCAAAGATGTCTGCCACCAGTATGATGGTAAGACTGAAAGAGAAACTACTTCCTGATAATAACACACAGTTTGGAGTCAGAACTTCAGAGCATACAAGCTTCTTTTCTTTTATCAAGAACTTTTATATGTGTGTAAATAAGATACATTTTATTCCACAGTGTGAAAAATACTGTTTGTTATAAATATTGTAAAACCCATGTTTTTCAGGCTCTAAAAACATTTAAAGGAAGAGTTTATTTTTACCTCATCGAACCAATTACAAAAAACATCTGCAGTGCAAATATTGCTTACTGTTTTTGTCCTCGTCTTCTGACCTCTTTTAGTGTCCGCTGCTGTGAGCAGTGTTTTTCAGACAGGACAAGAAAACTAGAAGAGTGCATAAAACCAAATGAAAAGCTTGTTTTTCTTAATGGTTTCAGTTAAACCTGTATCAATAAATACAATGATGAGCCTTATCTTTCAACTACAATGAAGTGTTTTAATGAAGTATTTTGTAGTTTATAAAACTAAACTGAATTAGTTGGTGAAATTGGGGAAGTTTCTGCTCCAATAATTTTCAAAACCAGCTATCAACCTCTCCCAGCGTTGCTTTGATTAAACAAGAGCCAGGTGGTGTTTACATTTGCTTATTCAGTGACCTTTGGGAGGTTGGTAGTTTCACATTGAACGATGTTGGATGTGATGCAGTGACACACTTGACTAAGTTTATGAATTTAACCAAGCATTATAATGTGGCTTATGTTTTTATTTACAGTTCCTCACCAACTAAACCCTGTTCACATCATTTTGGGAGTATTCTTGACAATTATCATTCTCGCCATCATTGGTGTAGGCTACTTTGGAGTCTTCGAAAAAGAAGAACAAGTAAGTCTAAGTGTGCATTTAAGAAAAATCATTTATTTATGTTTCACTGGTTAGAAATAAAGGTGGGGCAGGTAAGTTTGAGAAACCGGCTCGAGAAACACTTTTTGTTATATTCCATGGAATGCTCTTAACATCCCGATAGCAATGAATATCTGAAGTGCTTTGACAAAAAATCCATGAAAAAATGTCATCTGGAAGCCGTAGCGCTGTAAAAAGCACGACCAATCATCTGAGCCGGCCCGGCTAAAGTAACTGGATGGCCTACCTGCCTGTCAGCCTTCCATCTGTGCACAAACTTATCTCGTGCCCTCATTGGTCATGTGCGCGTTCGTGTGTGTTGGAGGAGGGGCTCTGTAAGGAAGTGGCAGATTTTTTCCGGCTGTGTATTTTCAAATTCTCAAGCTGGTTTCTCCAAAATTACCTACCCCACCTTTAAGTGTTTTAGTCAAGTTCATCATATGCCACCTACACATCGCCATTGTCTATTGAGCAATCACAAAAAACATGTCTGAAACCTCTCATACAGCAACATGCTCTTTATAATATTCTCTTGAAAAAGATAATTTAGACGCATATATACACAATGTCTGGAGTCAATTCAGATGCAGCTCAATAATGTCAATGTTATGAAGGTAATAAGCATTAAAGGTGAAACTCTCAAAATGAAATGTAAATTAATGCAAATCCACATATATCTTTTTTGACTGACCTGCAGGCAAAAGAGTGATTATCGAGAATACAGTTTATGATACTGCTCAGGTAAGAGACAAGTTATTTTTTTACTTTTCAATCAAAAATGTAAATTAATTTTTGATTTTGAACAATTTAAACAGACTTGGACTGAATAGTTTTCCCATAAGTTTATTCTCCTTCTTCTAAAAAGCAGAATATTTCACGTTCTTAAAACTCTTAATGACATGCTTGTGGCGTAAACATAATGCAGCCACAGTGACATTTTCCAAAGGTATCTTTCCTGCATATCACATACTACCTATTTTTGTCACACAGCTGTTAACCAAAGCTATGTGACTTCCTACTGAGTGGTTTGTACTTTTGCATTTTCTTACACAACACATACTGAGAGCAGAAGAGTCTCACGGGAAAGCTGCACTTGAGATACATTTGTTTTCAAACCGTGTGATAGTGGTGTGAAAAGTTAAACACAGTAACGTACAGATAACTGTTTTATGAGAAACAGAAATCTAAATTTGTTGTCCCAGAATAAATTAAAAAAAGAGGAGACCTGTCATTTCCCATGTCTTTTTCTAAATGCGAAGTAAGCCTATTGTATGTGTTAGCAGCGCAAATGCTTTTTTTGGGTCTTGTTTCGCCTTTAAATGTCATGCCTTTTAGATAAAAGTACAAATGAGTCTTATTCTTGTTAAACACACTTATCACTTTTGTAGTCTATGATATGGACGTTTTTATTGCATTAGGGGAATATATTAGCTACTTTTGATTGTAGTGATATTACTTCACATATGTTGACACAATATGAAGCGCAGTTAAAATAAACGTTAGGTAAAAGTTCCAAACAACCTTTGGTAAATAAATGTTTTGTGACGTTCCAATTCAGAGCTCCAGCCCGGACTCAGGATCCAACAGATGATGAAGATTCAGTTCTTTGTCTGTCCTCCTGCTCCACCTACGCTTGTGTCGGTCCTCACACTGGACCCGCAGCACCCACTGAGCCTAGAAACACAGCTCAGCTAGAGAGTGTGTACGCTCAGGTGAAAAAGACCACACCAGGTCCTTGAAAAATGATCAGGACCCTCTTTTAGTGTGAAAACCCTAAACCACGTCCTGTGTCTGCACCCAGAAGTGCTCTAACTCCACCTTCAATGCACAGTTGTGATTGGTTAATGATCGGTTGAAATGACTCATCAGCTTTTCTTGCAGTTTATGCATTCTGAATCTCTATGGCTATGGGCGGCCATCTTGACTCAAAGGCTATTTGTTGTATATGTTTTATTTATGTCTGCTGAATGCCCCTGATCTTATTCGTCTATTTTGAAATATTGGAAAGCAATGATGTTTTGTACATTTTTTCGAATTTTTCAAAGACTATAGCTAACTTGAAGAGCAACAGGAACCACTGATCCTAGTTAGCATCAAGCTAACAAGATATTTAGGAGGATGAAACCCAATGTATCACACTCACCAAGCAACCCAGTTTTACTCTCACCATCGACAACTCCCCGGTTTCCCCCTCCCCTCAGGTCAAGAGTCTGGGTGTCGTCCTCGACAGCACCCTCTCCTTCCACACCCATATCAACAACACCATCCGGTCTGCCTATTTTCATCTCAGAAACATCAACCGCCTCCGCCCCTCACTCACTCCCCACAGTGCCGCTATCCTGGTCCACTCTCTCGTCACCTCCCGCTTGGACTATTGCAATTCCCTTCTCTATGGTCTCCCCCACAAACACCTACATAAACTCCAACTGGTCCAAAACGCTGCTGCCCGTATCATCACCAGAACCCCTGTCATCAGTCACATCACCCCTGTACTACACCAACTCCACTGGCTTCCCATTAAACACCGCATTGACTACAAGATCCTCTTTCATACTTTCAAAGCCATTCATAACCTCGCCCCCCCATACCTGTCTGACCTTGTCCATGTCAACATTCCCACCCGGTCTCTTAGGTCTGCCTCCTCCATCACTCTCAAAGTTTTCCCAGCCCGTCTCTCCACCATGGGGTCAAGAGCCTTCAGCCGCTCTGCCCCTCACCTCTGGAACTCCCTCCCCCCTGATATTAGAAACATGGACACTATCACCACTTTCCAAACTCACCTCAAAACCCACCTGTTCAGGCAAGCGTATGGCTGACCTGTGCTGCAAGCTGTATGTTTTTAGTAGTTATGTTTTTAAACTGTGTTTTGCTTTTAACTATGTTTGTAAAAACTGTTTTTAACCTTGTTGTACGGCGACCTTGAGTGCCTTGAAAGGCGCCTTATAAAATAAATGCATTATTATTATTATTATTACATTTGACCTCTGGGGGGTTGGGGGTGTCTGATGCCTTGCTCAAGGACACCACGGCAGGGCCCAGGAGGTGGACTGGGACTTCTCCAAGTAGTAGCCCAAACTCCATATTATAGGTCTGTTTGGGGACTTGAACCGGCGACCCTACGGCTCCCAGTCCAAGCCCCTACTGACTGAGCTACTGCCGGCAAGAAGACAATTAATGGATAGAAGTGTTTTCTCCATTTTACACAGTTTAACGACAGGCTTTGAGAGCAACAGATTGTAGTGGAATTAATGTTATCGTATGCAAAGGATTTTACAGTTTTTACCCTTAGAGTTAAAGAAATACGTTTTTACTGCATAACAAAAAAAGGGGGGATTATAAGAATGAAAACAATGATATAATACATTTTCAAGTAAATAGGTATATATAACGATTCCTTCTCACACAATACATCAATTCAAGAGTCTCATAACACCGAGTCTCGAGTGAAACCAAAGCTAATCTTCCATTGTTGCCTGTAGTTTAAAGAAGTCATGAATTGAATGGAAAATTCTCCATCATTTTGTGTTGAAAGGAGAAAAGTGAAACAACATTACCGCCATTGAAATATTTGCCTTCCAGGGAGTCAACATTTAATTTAAAGAATAATTTGCAGGCTAATGATGGTTTTCTGTGGTCCACTTCGTACAGGTAGCCGTGCTTAGAATTTTTATTAATTTAGGACACTTTCACTCTTCTTCTTTTCAAAAGAAATGTACTTACAAATCCTGTGTATTCTTTTATGCAGTCGCCAATGCAGTTGCACCAACATTGATTTTGCTTAGTGACTGTACCTGCAGGACTCTTTCTTTTTGAGGTGGTTTCTTCATGGTCTGAGGCACTTACTGTGAGACGCTTCTTGATTAATGTGATGTAAGTATGTCATATAATGTTATGTGAGTGTATTTCATGTATTAATTGACAGCTCAGTGGGTGGACAGCTGATTTGTTACAAATACTGTGAAAGCTCTTAATTCATACAATGCAGCAAACACCAAAGTGTTAAAATCCCAGCGGCGCAGTTTACGCTCGCGCTCCACTAGCCCCACCACCATCTACAACATTGATGTAAACTGGTTGCCATGTACACTTTTAGATGTTAATCATCCTGCTCGGTGATTGTTAGTCTTTCAAAACACTATTTTTGTCAGTTTACTTTGCACATTTGCAGTAGTGTATGGTATTCCACGTTGTCCATTTGTTGTAACAGGATTTTGGAATGATGACCTCTAAAGTGTTTCCAATGACCAATGTATTTTGTGTGTTGTTTGATGTTGCTACTGATTAGATGATATATTTAAAACACATCAAAATCACATTTTTTTAAATAAACGCATGTTTTCAAGAATCTGATGTGTACTTTATTTCCTGAAGTGTTAATGATTCACCCTGAAATTGTTTGTTTGGTGTACATCAGATAAAGAGCACTGAAACAGTGTGAGAAATGACCATGGAGTACATTTCTCTCTCAAAGTGTTGAATAATCAGCTCTGCCCAGTGACACTAAAAGACTGACTAAGAGTATATTTTTAACCCTCTGGGGGTTCTAGGTTTACACTGCACGTGTTGGAAAGCACTCAAACTGTGTAAAAAAAGTACCAGTTATATTTTGACTCCCAAAGTGTTCAAATCTATCTCTTTATTTGGAGATTACATTTGACTCTTTTGACAGTTCAGAGAACACCGAACTCTTGGACCTATATATATATATATATATATAGGTCCAAGAGTTCGGTATATATATATATATATATATATATATATATATATATATACACTGAAACTCGTGTTAAATGTACTCTTATAGAGTACAATGTACACTGTGATTTTTGCAGTACAGTGAACTTAAAAAAAGCATATTCTGTTGGTTGTAAAAAGAGCAGATTTTATTAAAACAATCTCTTAGCAGAGGACACATTTCTGATAAAAAAACATATTTTTGTTTCTTTTTTTTAAGGTTACATTGTTTTGTTGTTTTATATTTTTACACCTATGGTTAAAGCCTTGTTGTATTTATTTGCTTTGAATTGATATTGAGTATCCCAAAATAAATGGAAAGTAATTAAAAATCAGATACTTACATGAGGTGACTGACAATTAGGTAATTAGTCATTGTAATGGAATACATTGTCACAATTAAGCTACGAGGAACAAAAGAATAGCCTCACATGATCTTTAGTCTTTATCCAAACATATATGTGAGTAATTTGTTCATTTGCATTAGCACATAATAGACAATGAAACATCGGAACAAAAAAGCTTTACTAGATGTTGCATGTAGAAGAAAATGCTTTCATTAAAAAAAATTAAACAAGCATAAAACATACTGTACAAAGAAAAAACAAAAACTGTTAAACATCTTGATCACACAAATAAAAATGTTATTTGTGTTTTTTTGAAAACCTCCCTAATCTGAAGGCAACAAAAATGATTTGACCTACAAACAGATTACTTGATATAATCATTGGATTAACAAGAACATTCATCAGTTTCTTGGAAGCTGCCTTCTGTGTTTTCCTTGAAAAGCATCAAGATTTACATCAAGATTTACAAGCCAAAATGAATTGTAATGCAGATACATTGCTAGTGTACATATTTATATTCATGTTTGCTACTTCTAGCCTTGAGGCCACACACTTTTGTTGTTGAACTTCTACATGTCCTGGTGTGGTTTATGGTGTGTGGCATAATTGATTGGAAAATGTTTCGTTTGGAAATAATGTGCAACCCCTAATCTTTCTACGGATCACCCGCAATCCCCCCAACTACCACTAGGGGTCCCCCTACCCCCGGTTTGGAACCAGAACTATGAGTTTATTTGTTCTTGTTGAGCTTCTCCATGAGATGAACCGTGATGACAGCAGACACCATGATGACCAGACCCACAGAGAACACACACGTCTTCACCAGGTACACAGGAAACTCCTCTGGATCTGAAACACAACAAACAGAGAGTTTCATATCAAAACCGACACAGAGATTCAGACTGAGACGCACTACTGAGTGGAAGCAGCAAATCAGGTATTATTTCTTATTTTGGATTAGAGTTTGAATACTTTACGGTTTGCAAGTACTTTGAGTCCTACATTGTGAAATACTTGTGAAATAATTGCACCCAAAAGTACAGTTGAGTTTTACAGACTGTCGATATGAATCATGCAATGTCAAACAGCATTGTGGGGGTTTAATGTTGAATTAATGTTTATTCTGTTATTCAAATATGCAGATATTTGTGTATTTATACAAATATTCAAGTTCAAAGGTTTATATAAAGGTTCTATATATGAGACAAAATGCACATTACTGTATATGCGTAAAACATGATGTACTGAATTCATCTTGTATTTTAAAGTTTCTTCAAATTAAATTGTTGTAGTTTTAAGTTCACATTTAACACCTGCAGCCTGACAGAGCGGGTTATTAATTCACAAAGAAGTTTTGTTAAACTTTAAATTCCAAACTGTGTGTTATTATCAGGAAGTCGTTTCTCTTTCACTCTTACCAACAGGTTTGGCGCAGATATCATTGATTATTATGGTGTCGTTGGTCCAGCTGACATGGTTGCTATGGTTACATATGATCGATCCACTTGATTGGTAGACCTGGAGAAAAGTATCAGGGATCCCCTCTGACCGCTCTCCTCCCTCCTGACTGCAGATTCTGGTTTCAAATGTGAAAGTGCTGTTGATGTGAGAGTCCTGTGAGCTGCAGGTCACAGTGAAGCTACAGGAGGAAGAGTTATCAGAGACAGAGCTCACTGTGAGGAGAGGGAGAGACGCTTGATCTGAGGAGGGAAGAAGCAGGTGAAGAGTTTTAGAAACAAGACCACAGAAACTCTATCAGTGTTTGAGAGGTTAACAAACCTACCTTGAACTTTGATCTTGTATTTAGCTGCTTCTGTTTCCTCTCCTGAAGGCTTTGTCACTCGAGCAGTATAAACTCCACTGTCTGCCTCTTGGAGATTCTTCAATTTCACAGAGAAATTGTTCACAGTAAACTCAATCCTTCCAGTGTAATCAGGAAATACATTTGGATTGTTGCCAGGTTGAAATGTTAATACATTTTTTTTTCCATTAAATTTCCATGTAAAACTAAAAACATCCTGAAGAACATCAGCATTCGTGACATTCAGAAGCACATCCTCTCCCTTCAGCACAAACACAGTCCCAGCACTAATCCCTGTAAAACAGTAGAGACATCATACAGTAAATATCACACACAATATACTCTATCTATGTGTTAATAGAGAGTTGCAGTGACGCTTCCTAAAACCCGGAAGTAAGCTGCTGGTTCCGTCGACAAAAAAGCAATGGGATTTCTCAATAGGATTTTGGAAAATAGCTCGAAATAAGATCTGTGGGAAACGAACCTGTTAGATAAATGCACATTTTGTTCAGCCGGATAATATCCACATGTCTACCCTACTTTTATAATTTTAATAGTATAATCATACTTTATTTATGACAAATATCTGATTATAATCAAATACTAACTTAACATTCAACCCAGTGACCGTAGTAGTCATAGCCATCATAGTTTAATAAGTGAAGAACATTTATTTGTTTGCCCACTTGTCTCTCCTACCTTTAATATGGTCAGAACTCTTGTGGAAGTAAACAGACATGTAATAATAAACATATTTTACCATTCTTCTCCTGCTTCGTTACTACTAATAACTCTTGACCCAATGTGTCCTGGTATGGGGAAACTCAGCCCTGAGGATATCACAGAAACATTTATATATGTTCAAGTTTTTACATTGTCTCCTCTGAAAACATGGTACGTTCTTCCACGTCGTTCATTTCCCTACTCTCACCCACACACCAATAAAGCTCAAAATAATTCACATTATAAAAACGCTTAGTTCAGTTTGATGGTTTTATGTTATTTCCTGAAAATATGTTATTTTTCTTCAAGCTTATTTTTTTATTGAAAAGTTTTGGCTTTTAATTCTTAGAATTGCGAACAATTCTTTAGTTTGCTTCATATTTCCCCTAAAAAAGGCTATTTTTGAAGAATTGGAAGATTAATTAATGTAAACTAATTTATTTTACAACACATTAACTAACTTTACAAAACTCTAAGATCACAGGGATGCTGGTTATTTTTACATTTTTGTAATAAAACAGTTTTAAGGGTAAAACCGTTTATGTTTACTTGTGTATCTTCTTAACAAAGTAGATTAATTTAATTGAAATATGATCATGGAGTTATGGTTGGTTGATAGATCATGAGAACAAAGGAAGGCTATTTCTCACTGACATGTATCACTTATCGCAAGATAGAAATCTGAAATAACTTTATGGTACTACTTGCATTAATCACACTAAAGACGTCTATTGCTGCATCTGTTAACATTTTATCAGACAGGTTTTTACCTTGTGCCTCAGTGCAGACCAGCAGCCCCAGAATCACGAAGATGAACATGACAGTCTCTGTCCGGTTGCCCTGCCTGAATACTCAATGTCACAGGTTACAGTGTGAGTCCTGTTTAGCTCTAACAACACATCACCAAGTCTCCTTCCTGTAAAAACCACATAACCTTTGCATGATGTGAAAATATTAACTTCTCTTTTTCAAAGTTCCTCTCTTATCTCTGTTTTAGGATCTTTTGATAAAGACCTTTTTTTAATTCAAACATTTGTCAAGAAAGCAGATTTTAATGTGAAAGTCAATTACAGGATGATTAACACGGAACATACATTTCAGTTGGTGTATGTTGCACCAGATGACGCAAACGATGGAACAAAACATTACAATTGTGTCAATACATTACATACAAACTGTAAAAAGTGTAGTTTGCACTGTTTATTACTCACATTAGTTTATGTGTTGCTTTACTTTAACTCTTCTAGCTGGTTTCCTGCACAAACAATCATAACCACTTCCTTCCTCAGAGCTCTGTGTTTCACAACTCCAGTTCGAAACCCGCTCCCGCCCCACTGTTTCAGGCCGTTGTGTCCTTGGGCAAGACACTTCACCCGAATTTGCTCCTGTGGGTATTGTCCACAGTACATGTATAATATCAATGTGTACATGTAAAAGCGCCTCGATGTCTTTGAGGTGTGAAGATGGGCGGTGTGGCGCAGTGCATTGATCAAGGGGGTGAAACCCGCCGCCGCTGCGTCTGTAAAGCCGTTGTGTCCTTGGACAAGACACTTCACCTGAACTTGCTCCTGTGGGTATTGTCCACAGTAGATGACCATTACATGTATGTATGATCTGTATATGTAATGTGTATTTGTAAAGCGCTTTGAGTCATTGATAAAGCGCTATATAAAAATATAAGAATTATTATTATTATTATAACCACTTCCTTTCTCAGAGCTCTGTTTCACACCTCTCGCATTTTCCATGACTCTGCATACCAAACTAAAGATAGCTGCGGTAAAATGTCAAAGATATCTTCACACAGCACATATTCTGCACTGGCAAAACAAATAACTAACCATGAAATAAGGAAGGCCAGTCTCATGTTCCTTATACAGGCCAGGGACTTTTCAGTGACATTCTTTACGACATATTTAACTGTGACTTATTTTATGATTTTATACCATTACACTTTTCATGGCCTACAACACCAGGACATTTTATGGCAGACTATACTTTTACTTGTTTCAATTAGATCTTGCTGGGGGCAGACATCTTTGATTGTTTTTGTGTCGTTGGTCCAGCTGACATGGTTGCTATGGTTACAGATGATCGATCCGCTTGATTGGTGGACCTGGAGAAAAATATCAGGGATCCGCTCTGACCGCTCTCCTCCCTCCTGACTGCAGGTTCTGGTGTCACATGTGAAAGTGCTGTTGATGTGAGAGTCCTGTGAGCTGCAGGTCACAGTGAAGCTACAGGAGGAAGAGCTTTCAGAGACAGAGCTCACTGTGAGGAGAGGGAGAGACGCTCGATCTGAGGAGGGAAGAAGCAGGTGAAGAGTTTTAGAAACAAGACCACAGAAACCCAATCAGTGTTTGAGAGGTTAACAAACCTACCTTGAACTTTGATCTTGTATTTAGCTGCTTCTGTTTCCTCTCCTGAAGGCTTTGTCACTACAGTAGAGTAAACCCCACTGTCTGCCTCTTGGAGATTCTTCAATTTCACAGAGAAATTGTTCACAGGAAACCCAATTCTCCCGGTATAATCATCAAACACTTTTTTTTTAAATCAGAAATAAATGTTACTAAAACTTTACATTTTATTACATTTCCAAGAAAAATATTCTAATTTCCCAAGAGCACCAGCATTTGTGACATTCAGAAGCAAATCCTCTCCCTTCAGCACAAACACAGGAGTCCCAGCACTGATCCAAAACCGTAGACACATCATACAGTAAATATACATACATACAATATATGGTAAATGGTTAAAAACTGAATATTTCTGTATTCCCACTATATGTAATTATAAAATACCTTCATTTTAAGATTAATCAAATCTTGGATTAGCTTTGACCCTTAAAGCTGACGTTTAACCAACCTAAATCTTTAGTATTTATGTTTCTTTTTCATAATCACAAATGATGTCCATTCTGTCTCGTATGAAAAACAGGGGACTTTCTTACACCTTGCTTATTTTCCCCCTCTTTACCCATACTATTGTTTCCCAGATTTGACAGAGGCGAAGCATTTACTCCTTTTCTACATTTGGTTATAATCTGCTTCAAACCAGTTTTTCATCTACTCTGATGGTTAAAAGTTGCCAGCTCATTGAGTCCTATTGGGAATCTGGAAATGTTGAGACACCAAAGTGTTATGATAGAAATGTATAGTTTGGGTACACAGCACATAGAGACTGCCAGATGCTAAATTGCATATGTTGGACAATTTGCACAATTAGCATAATAATTATCAGCAATAATTACTATTATAGCCTATGTGGGCAATAGTTTTAAAATATGGCTTATTTGGAAAAGTTGAGTGGTTTTGGGGTTAATTATAAGGAATATGTCATTATTTTTACTGTGAGTTGAGTTTGCTTGATTTTTGGTCGATTTGGAAGATTTAGGGGAATCATTTGGATTGGACACAGTAGAGATAATAGTTTCCCTCTCATGCTCTCTATATCCAGTGATTTAAATCTTCCCGTGTCAATAAATGTTCTCTTCTCAAAAACAAGTCCCTCATGTTCAAAGTGAGTCAGTCACATTGCGGTCAGCATGAGCATGACTTTAGTGTGTGTGTGTGTGTGTGTGTGTGTGTGTGTGTGTGTGTGTGTGTGTGTGTGTGTGTGTGTGTGTGTGTGTGTGTGTGTGTGTGTGTGTGTGTGTGTGTGTGTGTGTGTGTGTGTGTGTGTGTGTGTGTGTGTGTGTGTGTGTGTGTGTGTGTGTGTGTGTGTGTGTGTGTGTGTGTGTGTGTATTACAAAATTCTAAGATTTTATTTGTCATATGCACAAAAGCCTTGAGTCCCAGGCTCCTCATACAATGCAACATACAATAAACATTAAAAAGAAATACATACAATTGTAAAATAGACAAATGATGCAACTAAGGTGCAGGAATAAGAAACATAATGTAAATATAAGTTAGAATAAGATCCTACATGTATTTCCCAATTTGTATTGTACAATTATATTACATAACATATGACAACAATTATAATTGCATTTCAAATAGTTTATTTTGTCTTGTTTTGCAATTCTGTAAGGACCCAGAAACAATTCAAATGCGTATGTAATGTCACGTATTGAATGGGTTATATATTTGTGAATATACTACGTTTTGCCCTGTGGACTAACATAGGTATTTCACTTTTTTTTGTGAGACTGGATCTGCTGCACTTGTTGAGGTCAACCAGCAGGAGGCAGCAGATACAAATATTCTTTCGATTGCAGGAGCACTTCCTCTGTGAGTATTTATTCACCTCATGTATCACTTGTGTAGTGCCTTTCGTGCAAGTTGAAATATAAGATGCTTCAAAATATAGTGTCAATACAACAATACAATGAACATAGCATTGTAAAAGGAAAGCTAGATAAGATATTAAAATGTATTTTAAGGCGGTAAAGATTAAGACAAAGACAAGACTAATCTTTAAAGATTTTTAATTAAAGTATTTTACATATTGTGAAACCATCAAGCATAGAGAGCTGTCTGACAAGTAATCAGGCTACATTCTGTGTGTGTGTGTGTGTGTGTGTGTGTGTGTGTGTGTGTGTGTGTGTGTGTGTGTGTGTGTGTGTGTGTGTGTGTGTGTGTGTGTGTGTGTGTGTGTGTGTGTGTGTGTGTGTGTGTGTGTGTGTGTGTGTGTGTGTGTGTGTGTGTGTGTGTGTGTGTGTGTGTGTGTGTGTGTGTGAAAATCGTGCTTTTTCGTTTCTATTATTTGTCTTGAAATGTGTCGGATGTTTCAGTCTACTGCCTCCATGTCCTCCATCCAGTCGTATCCACCACACCCTTCCAAGCACCTCCACCCTGTGTGTGTGTGTGTGTGTGTGTGTGTGTGTGTGTGTGTGTGTGTGTGTGTGTGTGTGTGTGTGTGTGTGTGTGTGTGTGTGTGTGTGTGTGTGTGTGTGTGTGTGTGTGTGTGTGTGTGTGTGTGTGTGTGTGTGTGTGTGGGTGGGGGGGGGGGCTTCAGTCTTCTCACCTGAAAGATAAGCAAAACTAGTTGGTCAGATTTGTGATCAAAATAAAAAAAAATCTTGAAAAAATCTTTGCAAGTGCGTGTGAAGACAAGCTGTTATAAAACTAAACGCTCACGTAAGTCCCAGGCTCCTCCAACGATGCAACAAAGACTTAACATAAAACAGAAATACATCAAATGGTTAAATAGACAAATGTTTCAGGTAAGGTTGAAGAACGAGATTCTACTTATTGTCATTACGTAGTACAGGTCTATGTAACGAAACGGTTACTCTGCATAAGACCCATCCTAGCATTAGGAGCAGTGGGCGGCCATTATGTACGGCGCCCGGTGGTGCAGGAATAAGAAACATTTGTACATATACTATAAAAATAGAATAAGATCCTACGTGTATTTCCTTATTTGTACTGAAATATTATATTATATAACAGATGATGTTTGTGATAACAATTAAAATGCTTATGTAATGAAACAATCTAAACTTTAACGGTCCACAATGTGCTTTTCCCACTTTATTGTTACTCTCAATCTTAAATCAATGATTCCAAGAGGCTGGCGGAACTGAACATGTTAAGTAAATAAAGAAAGGTCATCTTTAAGATAAAATCAAATCTGAATTTTGAGTAATGATTAAGCAGATTTTTGCTTTTCACTGATGACAGAAAGCACCACAGCTCAGCTCAGATATACAGTCTGTTACTTCCTCCTTTGAAAGGGTATTGAAAGACTGAAAGGTCACGCACAGAAACACGGTGCAATGATTCTGTTAAAGCAGGACGATTGAGTGATGAGCCCAATAAACAGGGTTTCTATGGGCCCAGCTTTATAGGGACAGACTGAACTGAAAAGCAACGTCACATCACAGCATTATTATAGATGGTGTCACTTATCTTTAAAAACCACTAGGAATGCGGCACACAGTCTCACGGCAAGATACCGGAGGTCCTTCCTTCCTGCAGCGGACAGACTATACAACCAGCACAGCCACTAGTAGCCCCCAAACACACATACACACACACACACACACACACACACACACACACACACACACACACACACACACACACACACACACACACACACACACACACACACACACACACAAAACAACACAGACTATATCACCCCTTGCTGTTCAATACCAACCAACAGTCAAAGTCAAAGTCAACTTTATTGTCAATCTCAAAATATGTTGTACTCACAGAAAGATCGAAATACACATCTCACAGTCCCAAGGTATAAAAACCTCACACATTAAAGTGCAAGAACACTCAATAATTTACAAAAAAAACACAAAATAACCATTTAAATAAGCAGGATATAGCCTATATAAAAAAGGATGATGTACATAGTGCAAAAAGGGAGTGCAAAATGATGTGCAACTATGTGCAATATATCCATATGCCGTTAATAACTGTGTAATGTATACCTGGCTGCTAAATCCTCACAACTTTTACAGGATGTGTATTTTGTAAATTGTGTAACTTTTTACTTTTACTTTAATACTTTTAAATGCATTTAACATATGTAACATTAAGCTGTATGTGGCTCTTTTTCTGCTGTAACAATGTAAATGTCCCCTCTGTGGGACTAATAAAGGTATTCAACATGGACTCCAGGATGCTCTGCAACTTCTACAGGTGCACCATAGAGAGTATCCTGACCTTCTACAGGTGCACCATAGAGAGTATCCTGACTGGCTGCATCACGGCCTGGTACGGCAGCTGCCCCGCCTTCAACCGTAAGTCTTTACAGAGGGTGGTGGAAACTGCACAGCACATCACCAGAACGGAGCTGCCATCCATAGAGGACCTTTACTCCCAGCGGCTCAGGAAGAAATCCCTCCGGATTATAAAAGAACCCCATCACCCGAGCCACAAACTGTTCTGCCTGCTGCCGTCTGGCGGGCGGTACCGCAGCATCCGGACTAAAACCACCAGACTCAGGGACAGCTTCATCCCACAGGCCATAAGACTGTTAAACACCTGAACTGTTGAAACAACATCCACAACATTCATCTGGCTGCTACTTAAAAAGTATTTATCTATTTACCTAATATAACATATTTCAATGACTTGCATATTTTTTCTGTGTATCTGTGTTTTGTGTTGCACTGTTGGAGAAGCCTGTGACACAAGATTTCCATCGACATAACTACACTGTAGCTATGCTCCTTTGACAAATAAAGAACCTTGACCCTTTACCTTGTATTCTGATTCTGATTCTGATATCCACTGCTGCAAAACATGAATGTGTGAATAAAAATGTCTGTTCTGAAATTAATTAAACTACTAACCAGTTATGTCTTTTCACCTCTTGCTGTAACATGTCACAACCTCAGGGATGGTCTCATGTTTAACAGGAACTTTCTCCGCCTGCAGAGATCTGGTTCCTGTTGTAGAGGCTCGGTCGATACTGGTGAGGATGCCACATGTTGACGTGAGCTTAAAGGCAGCAGAGAAGCACAGCTGGCATCATTTTACGATTCAGAGTATTTCACATTAACCTCTGGAAGACTGAGGGACATTCATACAACCTTTTCAACTTCAGTCCCTGTCAACTCATATATGTACAGTGTTTTGAGGCAGGTGCTGAGGAAACTAAAAGGAAAAATGTTTAAGTTCTCACTTAGATTCCTTGAATATCATAATGTTCATTCAATATCATATAATACTTAAATTCACAATGTTAGATAGGGATGCTAATGGCTAACTAGAAGCTAAAGCTGAGGCTAACGTGTCATTGTGATTTATTCTATGGACACCAAGGAAGTCTGTTACTAATTTCATGGAAATAAACCCAATATTTGTATCAATAGTTTTGATATGTCAATCTGTAGTAGCCTAATGGACAGACAGGCCGCAAACCAACCCATTTCCATAGCTTGAGCCACAATGCTAAAAGAAATAGGTTAAAAAGCTCACTGCATGTGCCTGTGATCAGAGGATCAGGTGGTGCAACACAAAAAGATGACCTAGTTTGTTTCCTGACAATGAAGTTAAATACCGTAACTCAATAAGCATTATGACTGTGCACACCTACACAGAAACAAGTCATGAAGACTTCTAGGTCAGTTTACAGCTTGGAAACTGCAGATAAGAAAATATCTGCATGATTTGGTTTGATAGAACCTCATCACAGAGCAGTGTTGTGCAGGACTAGGAGAAACAAGTAACTTGCCAGATAAAAATAAATGTTTCAAGGTTTGCCTGGAGTGTTTGAATAAGTCCACAGATATCAGATGCACTGAGAAAAACTGCAATATAGTGTGCAGTTCTAACTAGTCAAATTAAAGTAAGTAAATAACGTTTTGCTACGGACAGTTGGCCAAAACAAACTTTTTCCTGAAGGCCAAATTAGCTTTTCACCACAAGGAAGTGTCGCAGAAAGACAATCTTTCAATCTGCAAAGACACAAAAGTGTGTATGTGCTCTGGGTTTTTTTGTTTTGTTTACTCAATCCACATTTCTTCCTCTCTAGTTTGTTTGCAGGCTGAGGGCAGCAGGTTTTAGCCGGCGCTCCGTGTAAAGGCAGAGAAGTGGGTGAATGCTAATCAGCCGTTACATAACATTTTGTTACAGAACACTGGCTGCTCTGTGCGGCTATCACAGCAGTTACTTCAAACACAAAACACACACACACACACACACACACACACACACACACACACACACACACACACACACACACACACACACACACACACACACACACACACATTCCAGCGGTAGAAAACAAGCCAGCACATTTGTTTAAGTACTGTATTTTAATATAATTTCAATATATTTAAAGCCTTTAACAGACAAACAAATACATTAAGTGAATATAATGATTCATAATATAAAATACAAACAGCCATATCAAGAAGAACATTCTGTATGACAAGGTTTTTTTTTAGAATGATTTGGTGCTAATACATCTGTAGCTTTCCTTAAGCACCATTGTGAATACAAAGAGTCCTCTTGGGTTACTTTTACATTATGGCATTGTTCATTTTACTCTAAATGATCTGATGGCTATTACTTTGAACACTGATACTTACATGCACACAGGAACACTCTGTCCTTCTATCCATCTATTACTCAATCTGTCTTAATGTCCACACTTTGAGTTAGAGCAAGACGTCTCAATACATATTGGCATTTAATTCAAAACGCTTGATGATTTAATTTCAGCCTTTTGTTGGCACTACAATGATGTCAAATTTGCCATGGCGAGTGTTATGAACATAGATGATCTCAAAAGGATAAATTGTGATGTGTGTAGTCCCTGCCATGTTTGTTTGTGTAGCACTATTAGGCTAAAATGTACTAATGTAATGTACTGAGCACCCAATATCCAAAATGTCAAACCTCCATTGAGTAAATGTCATCACCTGAGAGGATGACTATAAATTGGTGGAGCACTTCCTCCGTCCCACGGGAGCAAAAAGGTTTTACTTTGAATGAAACCATCACATTTCTCACCATTATACCTTTTCAGCCATACCGTCCTTTTAAAGTAATCAGTTAAGGATGAAATGACTTTTCCCCCGAGCTTTTAACTGCATCTTACAGTACATTACTTGCAGTACATTATAATTATTTTGTAAAACAATCTTGTTTGTGCTTTCTTTGTTTCCACCCAGCACTTGAATGTCTAATGTAAGTGTTATTGGGTTAATATCTGGAAGGACTTCTCTGTTGCCACTCGTGTGTTTAATGGAACATTCCTCTGAGCAGTGCTAATCATGTGCTTGTGGGAAGTTGTGAAAGAAGTATTGAAAACAAAAAACTAAGTATCAAAAGTCCTACATTAAAAACGTCACTTGTAAAAATGTGTTAATAATGTGTACTTAAAATGTACCAGAAGTATTAATTTTGTAATCACTCAAGGTCATTTCTATCCAAATTAGACATTTGTTTCATTGAAAGTGGAAAGAGATTCATTTATTAGTAAATTCATGATTTTCAAACTAACATTGTTCAAAATATCTTCTGAAATGCACTGTATACTTGCTTTGATATAGTAGTGGTTTTTACATTCCCTTACTTTCAATAACAAATCACATCTGTACACAGCTTTCTAAGAAATATGTATTCATATGTTATTATTAGAAGTGAATCACCAGACTTGAGGTTGAAACAGATTTAATTGCTTCCTTTTTTTTGTCTCCTACTGGGAGATTGCATCAGCATCAGAGGCAACACGACCACGTTGTGAGTGTAAAGAAAAAAGAAGCGGCATGCGGCTTTCAAGTACTGTAGGAAATTATGTAGTTAATACCGTTCAGCGGCTACGTAGGTTGAATGACGAAATAAACAGAGTAAAAGGGGAGACATAATAAGTGCTGTTACTGAAGTGTCTGATTTCAGAAGTGTACAGTAACAACAACTCGATATGTTTTAGCTTACGTGTGTTTTGGCTTTTTATGGTTTTGTATAAGCTATATTTGCGTTATTGTAATCATGAAGATTTGCACTTAAGCCAATCTGCTCTTAACATGGAGGACAAACCTATAACATATATAAGCTTTAAAGTTTATTAATATCTTTTATACAATATCAAAACATCAGCACTTAGAAATATCGTATTGTCTTTGTACACTATTGCACTAAGTATCTTAACATTGTTTATTAATTTAGTAATTTTCCTCTTTAGGGACACATTGTCTTATCATTTAAATAATTGTATCATAAGACTATCAGCCAGTTTTACAGTGATAGACTCATCTTCATTTAACTGTGTTTCTTTTAATTTAATATTTTTATTTAGTTATAACATATCCTGACTTTAATCTTATTTGTTTTTCTTTGAGGTTTTTATTATTAATTTATTTCGGTTTTGAATGGGTTATATTTGTAACCATCACGTCAACCTGTTTTATTCATGTGTTTAAAATGTGCTCTATCCCTCGTGTTAATTTGTCATCATTTCCTTTCCATACATAACCGTCCCTCTTGTTTTGGGGGGAACTCCTGAACGCCTCATTACATGGTGTACAGTTCCGAGCGCATCAGCTGCGCATTGGAACAACGCCTGCGTCTCGACCAATGAGAGCCTGTTGGGCTGTGACGTAAGTGGGATGTGTCTGCCGCGTCGTAAGCGAGTGGGGAGTGTCAACCTAAAAACCGGTGGCTCCATCAGGAAACCCGGATAACCAGAGAGACTCAATTTAACTCCGACCAACCTGCCGACTGTATCTGCTCCATCATGCTGTCTGTGTCCAAGTCTTTGTGTGGGTGAGTTCATATTTACTACAATATTACTAATCCTTGAATGCATCACCATCGCTTATTTTACAGAGGGGGGTTACATGTGGAGACTGTGAATACTTCAATGAATCATTAAAAGCTACATTTCTGCCACATCCCTAAAGAAACAGACGGCATATGTACCCACACTTCTTATTAAAAAAAAAGCATGATAAGCGCGCGGGATGACTCGCTAACGCTCCTGGGAATAATATTTATATATCTCCTCAATAATTGTATTTGTCTTAGACCAAGCGAAAGTGATTAGTTTCCGCTCCAGAGTTAAATCGTGCTATTATGAAGTAGTAACGCAATAATAGCGCGGAAGTCTTAGCTCATAGACAGGACGGAACAACCCACACTTTGCACATGCGCTCCACCGTGACGTCATTTCCAAAAACCCATTACCCCCCATTATTACTCACAGAGAGGTCGCGGTTTGTGCTGCTTTGACTTTTATTTGTGCACTTCAGCGGAATGACCAAGCCACATATTGGCCAGCTGCACAATGACACAGAACTGAGACAGGTTGCCATTGTGATTCCAGTTCCGCTGAATAGAACACATTCAAAATAAGATAAAGACACAAACTGAGAGGTTTCATTAAAATAGCATATGATAAATAAAGCTCAGGAGCCCCACTGGAACAGACTCTTTTGACACTATGCGTTACATTATCGCTTTCCACACTCCATACTGTAAACATTACACACTCTGTATATTTTGCACATTTCTCCTCTTTAAAAACGTCACAGCTCTTCCACTTTAAATTCTGATATACTGCACATATGTTATTTATATTATTGAATTGTCTTATTGTATTACCTTTTTTATATATTTATATTTCTCCTAAACGTTTTTTCTTATTTGTCCGCTTTATAATACATTTTTCTTTTCATAATAGTTATTTTTCACAACTTAGTGCATCTCATTATGTTTGCAAACAGCACTCAAAACCCCAGTTCCACAAAAAAGTGAAATCTGCAACAGAGATGCTTAAACTGGGAATCATTTGGTATTTTTGCTTTAAAAATTGTTGCAGTTATTTGTATTGTGTATATAAAAGCTTATAAACAACAACAAAGAATGCCAGAAATGCACTTCACTAATATTCTCTTAACATTTGGTGAACTTTCTTAATATAAATTATTGCTAAACCTGAATTAGTGGAAAAACAGGCTGGCCTCTTTTCTTATGTACATGACAGTTGAGTGTTTGAGAATGTTTTCATCGTGGAGGTGTGTTCAGGTCCCGTGTTCATCACCTGAGCGTCACACATTGTTTGCAAAATAATGCTTCACAGGCCATTCAACACCACACACACAACATGTATTTACTTGTGTTACGTGTGTTACGTGAGGAAAGATATTCACTTCCAGTCAGTGGCTGTACAGGATGCCCCCCCCCCCTTCCCAAATGACTCCTGTTGAATCACATATCCCTCTTTGTTGTTTAGTTGTTATTGAATGCAGTATGACTGTGCACACAGAGATGTGAAATGAAGACATCACTGATGTTATGTTGCACCATCTGAAAAGAGCTTTCTGCCTCCTAAAATTAATATTGTCTGTTTGTAAGGTATAATTAAGTATTTCGGGACAAAGTGTTGATGTTATTATAGGATAATAATTATATAAACAATGGTTAAAATAAGAAAAAGTACACGCTGTAAAACCTCCACCCAATCCCATGCCAGAGGGATGAATTCAAACACAGCCTGAAGTCAAGTGTCCACATACTTTTGAACATGTAGGTGTGTTTGAAAATTACAGAACATTCACCAAATCTTCATGCATGCATCCAGGCATTCATCACGCACGCACGCACGCACGCACGCACGCACGCACGCACGCACACACACACACACACACACACACACACACACACACACACACACACACAAACAACCTTCAATGTCAGTCTCATGTGTTGAAAACTGCTCAAGATTTGTTGATACAAAGGTTTATTACATAAGTAAATTAACTTTGTTTTTCTGCCTCCCTCAGTGAGAGCTATGAAGAATGCAAGGCGACAGCTGATTGGCTGCTTTCCAACACGCAGGTGCGGCCGACTGTGGGGATTGTGTGCGGCTCAGGCCTGGGGGGGCTGGCTGAGATGCTGAATGACCCGCAGTACTTCAAGTACTGCGACATTCCCAACTTTCCCAAGAGCACAGGTATGCACAGCTGGTACTCTCATATGTGTGTGTGTGTGTGTGTGTGTGTGTGTGTGTGTGTGTGTGTGTGTGTGTGTGTGTGTGTGTGTGTGTGTGTGTGTGTGTGTGTGTGTGTGTGTGTGTGTTGTCTTGCGAGCTCTAAGTAAAAGCATTGGATTTGTCACTAACTGTGTGTGTGTGTGTGTGTGTGTGTGTGTGTGTGTGTGTGTGTGTGTGTGTGTGTGTGTGTGTGTGTGTGTGTTACAGTGCATGGTCATGCTGGTCGCCTGGTGTTTGGAACGCTAAAAGGGAAGCCGTGTGTTTGCATGCAGGGTCGCTTCCACCTGTACGAGGGATACCCCATCCAGAAGGTGAGTTTGTTTTTTGAAGTTCCTATACCACAGTGTATAAGTACGCCAATACATTCAAAGTATGTCATTTAAAACAGCTTCCTGAAAGTAAAAGACAGAATCATTTTGATTTACATGTACTAAAAGTATCAGAAGCAAAATAACTTGTTGAGCACATTTTAAAATGGAAAGTTCGGCAGTCCAGTGGTTTCCAACCCCACGAAAGAGGCTCAAAATAGGGGTGGTGAGGTGATGAATGGGGGAGAAAGGAAGAAAAACGAATGTTCTGCAACGCAAATTAATAATAATATTTTGGACTTTTAAATGATCTTTGACATTTTTAGGTGAAATATTGCATTTATTTGGGATTCAAACAGTTGTTGAATCAGAAAGATTTTGAGGGAAAAATCTAAAAAACTCCCAGACCAGCCACTGGTTCAGTATTTAACAAATGATATTGTTTAAATTAACCATATGTTGTTTCTTACCTATTTTTTCCCTATGAAATATAGTGGAGTAGAGGTATAAAGTAATGTAAATCATTATACTCAAGTCAAGCATACAGTACCACGAATCGTGTACTGAACACATGTCCCTCAAAGGACACATTGATTATTTTAAATTCTTGTATCAAAACTCTTTGTCAATTTTACAGTGACAGACTACTCCTTATTTCACACCATTTAAATAAATTGGCTATGACACTTCACTAAGCGACCTTGGGTTGGCATGATCGGCCTGTAGGGAGGGACGGCCCTGATGATTTACTGAGATCAGGAATTAAACAGTTGTAAAGCTTGTGGGATAAAACTGTCCCTGAGCCCTGGGGGTCTTGGTCTTCTTGCTGCGGTGGTGGTGGGTCACTAGTGAGTGCATGTGTTCACATTACCTCGTGTTCCTCAGATCACGCTGCCCATGCGGGTCTTCAAGCTGATGGGCGTGGAGACCGTCTTCCTGACGAACGCAGCAGGGGGCCTGAACCAGGACTACAAGGTGGGGGACGTCATGATCATGAAGGACCACATCAACATGCCGGGGTTCTCTGGGAACAACCCGCTGGTCGGGCCGAATGACGAACGGTAGGTGGAGGAGAGGGAGGGGTCGGTGTTTTCATTTTCTTAAAAATGTTGACATTTTTTATTGCTCTACACAACCAGTATTTTAGATTAGATTAGATTTACTTTATTGACCCTAATTTGTGAAAGTGTTTTGTCACAGCAGCATGTACAGTAAACAAGGCATTGCACATAATGTAGAAACCAATTTCAAAAATAATAACAGTAGAAAATAAATATATGTAGATTATCTATTTCAAATACACAATATAAATAAACAAATACAGTTAGTAAACTCTATAATGGACAACCTACTTCTGACAAAATGTGAACAAAGAGTATTATTTTTCCGTCAATTGCATCATTTCGTAACAATGGAAACAACCTAATCCAACTGGAAATCTTACCCTCCTGCCTGAAACAGACTAGCTAATGTAGAGTCTGTTCATCAGTATTACAAAACCATTTTTAGAGTATTTTTCTTTATTTATGGCTGGAAGATATAAAAAATGACATTTAAAAAAAATCATCTGCTCAAAGAGGCCGGGAAATCTTTTGCATAAAAAACTCCCTGAGTCTTCGAGCAATTTCAAGCAAGCATTAGCAGCTCATTCAGTGTTCAAATGACTCAGCAGGATACAGTTATCCCCTCCCCCTCCATATTTGATCAGCATATTTCCTGTCTCCCACACAAGAAGACTGCCACACTTCAGCACTGTTGTGGCATCGAGCTGATGTCAGAAGGCACAAAGACTGCCATTGTTCTCACAGGGTGGAGGATAGAGGCTCTAACACGCATCAGAACAGAACTTCAGAGCATAAGCATCAAAGCATCAATGAACATCAACAACAGGAGTTTACCTCAGTTTTAATATTACAAATCGTCCCTACAGAGTGTTTGTCATTCCACAATCTCTGAAACTTAGTGTGCTGCTTTTTACCTGAGTCATGTGGGGGGGGGGGGTTTCCAGTACTGAATGGCCCAGTTGTGTGGATTTCTACAGTCAACTCTGTCCTCCTTCAGGTTTGGGGTCCGCTTCCCCTGCATGTCTGACGCTTACGACCGAAAGCTGCGAAAGATGGCCCTCGACGTGGCCTCGGAGCTGGGCTACAACGACTTCTTCAGGGAAGGGGTGTACTGCGTCGTGGGGGGTCCGTCCTTCGAAACCATCGCTGAGTGTCGCATGCTGCACAAGCTGGGTGCTGATGCTGTCGGTAAGAACCAAGTCTGCTTTACTCACACACCTTTAAGGGAAGACCCTTACCTCAACATTTACACGCTTTAACACTAGAACCGCCAGAGGTTTTTGTATAGGCCTACCTAAAGCCGTCAAATCCCGCTATTAGAATGCAATTTTTAACAACATAGGGTGCCACATAACACACTTTCAGGAAAAGTCAGGGACTGGGAGACTTTAATATTTTATTGAAAAAAAGTTACATTGCACACACACAACACACAAATTGACCTGATTGGCGGTTCTAGTGTTAAGGGAGAGTACTTTCTGTGAGGGTAATAAGGAGAAAAAGACAGAAGTATGACCTTGAAAGCTAAGTATTAGGAAGCTTTAAAGGTGGCACCAAAACGGATTAAGTGTACAATTTATTTAAAATATTTTCAACACAAAGCCCTTTTTGAGTCATCCGTCATCGACTTCATTTACAAAAACAATGATTTTACGTTGCAAAATAGTTTAACCTCAACCGGTTAGTTACACAATATGACACACTCACCTCAGTTACTGTTAAATAACTGTCACATGCTGCAGGTCAGATGTCCTGAAGAAATGGCTTCCTCACGCAGTCCTTTGTGTCATTAACAGAAAATGAGTCACAGGATGATTTTAAGCAACTTCAAAACATTTATAATGCAACATTACTGCTGAGGCAGGATGTGTCTAGCCCAATATTGCGACAAAATAGCTTGTGTATTTTCTTACATAAGAAATACACTGAGATCTACAGTAGAGGAAAAACTACCTTGTCATTAAAAGTATGGTAACATCTCTGATGGTTTGCAAATGTATATATTTAAACCCAAGTTTTGTGATGTAACATCTTTGTGTCTTGCTGGCTCATTAAGAGGGACAGACTAAACATTTGGAAATAGAAAAGGAAGAAACTAATTAATTATAATAATAATATTATTATTTATTTTATTCAAACATTTGACCTCCTTGGGTCTAATCACCTGATACAATGTTATATTTTGCTGCATGTACCTGTAAAGTTCTTAACAAATAATCTGAGGGGAATTTCTTGTTGTTTGTTTTTAACTTGTGATGTGTAAGCTTTATTATTATATCATCAAACGCATCTACACGTCACGGCACACACAACATTAGGAGCAGTGGGCAGCTTTATCTACTAGCTAGGGGTGTGTGAAGGAGACAAACTGGTACCTCTTATAGTCCCAGCCCACACTCCGTACTTTGGATCTTGAACCCTCCTGATCCCAAGCTCAATCCCTACAGCCTGAGCTTCTGCTGCCCCTATTTGAAGAACGCTCAGAGATCTTTACAACGCCTCACCTCCTCTCTCTCTTCTCTCAGGGATGAGCACCGCGCACGAGGTCATCGTTGCTCGTCACGCCGGGATGCGCTGCTTCGCCCTGTCGCTGATCAGCAACCGGGCGGTGATGGACTACGACAGTCAGGAGAAGGCCAACCACGAGGAGGTGCTGCAGACGGGCCGGCAGCGGGCGGAGCAGCTGGAGAAGCTGGTGACCACCATGGTCGACCGGCTGGAGCACAACAACAACGACTCCTCCTGAACACATGCCCAACTTCATCACTTTAACTCGTCCTAGATCAGCTGTTAGGCTCGGCGAGAGGTTATTTAAAATGCTTGTTACTGTAGAACGCTAAGAAAAGCTGTTACCGGGGCTGGGTTTACTACTTGATAAACTAGTTGCTATTTCACTGACTTACTTTAAGTCAGGGGTGTCCAAACCTTTTTCACTGTGGGCCACATACAGAAATATATACGAAGGGCTGGGCCACTCACTAGAGGTGAGGTATTTTGTCTCATAAGTTAAAGGTTGGGTAGGTGAGTTTGAGAAACCGGCTCGAGATACATTTTTTGTTATATTCCATGGAATGTTCTTAACATCCCGATAGCAATGAATATCTTAAGTGCTTAAAATCCATAAAAAAATGTGTCATCTGTGGAAGCCGTGGCACTGTAAAAGCACACGACCAATCATCTGAGCCGGCCCGGCTAAAGTAACTGGATGGCCTACCTGCCTGTCAGCCTTCCATCTGTGCACAAACTTATCTCGTGCCCTCATTGGTCATAGTGCGCGTTCGTGTGTGTTGGAGGAGGGGCTCTGTAAGGAAGTGGCAGATTTCTTCCGGTTGTGTATTTTCAAATTCTAGCGCACTCGAGCTGGTTTCTCCAAAATGACCTACCCCACCTTTAAGTTATAAATTGGAAAAGTCAATCCAATGTAGGTAAATTATTCTTGATACTTGAAAATGCTGTAAGAAAAAAACAGCTCATAGCTCTCCATGGGGTTTCATTTATTATGTTGGTAGCTCATTCCTTAAAACAGAAGCTTCAGATTGATTATAAGAAGAGGAAATATGGAGGGTAGATTTCAAGGTTGTTATGTAAATTTGTTATTGGGCTTTTTTCTTATCAACTTAGATTTGTTAGAACATATTTTGAACTTTAAATGAATGAATTTATCTGAAAATTGGGCGAATTAACACGTGAATACTGTGTACATATATTTGAACATATATATTTAAGAAGTATAATATAAGACAAGCAGAACTTTATTGTACTTAAGTCATTATACTTTTTAATTGCTGAGTGAGGGCCGATTCAAAATGGTCCGCGGGCCACATTTGGCCCTCGGGCCGTAGTTTGGACACCCCTGCTTTACTGTAAGTCTTAAAATCCTTGAAACTGTTAGACCATTCTTATACACTCCTCCTTCAGCAATGTTTACATTTTAAAGGTGTACATTTAAACGATACACAGTCATTCTCCTACAGCAAGTCCCTGCTTGTGATGTATTATACTGTATTCAGAGTGTTTCAGTGAAACAACATTGTATTGTACTTTTTAAAGAAATAACTTAAAATGACATATTTATTGTTCAGATCTTTTACATTCCCCAACACGAGTACAGTGATGTTCCCATTATTTGATGTTGAGCTAATCACACATGTCTTCAGGCTAAACGGTGGAAATCATAATTGTAAAAGAAGTTTAAGATGTTCTAAAATATTTATACTAATAATATTTAAGTGTTTTGTTTTGAAATTGCTTTGATTATATATCAAGAGTTTGATGAACAGTTGAAGAAAGGAATTATTGGACCGTTACTAAAGTATGTTTATTTGATACAAATCTTCCTCCATGTCTTATCACTGTGTTAGCAGACTGGGATGTTCTGCTTTAAGAGGTACTTTACTAAAAACTGTACAAATTGTGGATCTACTTTTACAGTAAAATGACTCGACTCAACCTTTTCATGTGTGCTTTGTTTTAAACTCTAAGGTGTTTTATTTCTCTGCTCATTTCTGGTTTTGGAGGTTGGTGGGATGTGGTGAGCTATTTCCCCTGAAGAAGACTCTCAGTCATAACGACTTTTCTCTTGACTCATCTACCGGTTTTTAAGTTTGTTCTTTACTTCCCCTTATGCAGTTTTTTTTTTTTAAGCCACCATATAACTGGTAATCGATGTAAAGCGAAAACTAAACTCACAGGAGAACCTAAGCCCTGTCTTACTGAGAAGTGTCAAATCAAAACACACATTTCATTTTACTCTCTGGTGCATTTTATGAAATAAATATTTGTTTCATGAAATAACCACACACTAATTGAACCTTGTCAAAAACATCAGAAGCAGCCAAAGAGCAACAAGAAGCACGAGTGTCCCGATACTGTCAGCTGTTTATACGCATACTCTATAATTAAAGAGGCCCCATTGTGCTTTTCGGGTTTTCCCTTTCCTCTAGTCTGTTATTTAGCCTGCAAAGTCTAAAATCCCTCATTCCCTCCAGAGGGAGTTTCCCCCCCCCCCCTGCCTGAAACGCTTCCATTAGACTCCTTTGTTTACTTCAATGACATAGTGACATCACTATGTAAGACTTGCACCTTTATTGGCTAGTGCTCCAACACATTGTACGTGGCTAAGGGGCGGGACATCTCTAAGCGGATCGACCAATCACAACAGAGCCGGCCAGCTAACCAATCAGAGCAGACTGGGCTCTGGTTTCAGACAGAGGGTGAAAAGAGGTGCTGCAGCACAGGCAGTGTGAGGAAAATAAAGAGCTTTTTGAACATTAAAGCATGGAGACATGTCATGTCATGTTTAGAGGCACTAAATACTAATATGAACCTGAAAAGGAGCAGAATATGTCCTCTTTAAACTTCATAATGAATGTTTGGTCATTTATCTACAGTAAGAAAGAACAAACACCACCTACATGAGCTAGTAATGCAAAGTGTCTCACTAACATATGTCTCTTAACAGTGTCTGCCTTTAAAGCAGAACCTCAATGCAAGCTTCAAAGAGTAAGAACGCTACCAGATAAATCCAGGTGGAGTCCACAGCTGTGAGAGATAACCCCATCATGATGGATGACATTTTTATTGTCTGTTTGTTTGCCCATCACCTCATCAGCCATGTTTACCCTCATTTTTTCTTCTCTTTCCACTCGATTCACTAACAATCTAATCTGATCTATGTTCCCACATTCTAAACCAAAACATTTCTACTTCCTACTGTAGATCCCATTCCTCCTCCTCCTGATACTCCTCCTCCTCTAAAAACACATTTTCCTTACGCTCAGTCACCCGTGTTTATGGCCTTACAAGGTCATGAGAATTATTTGAGCTGCCTGTCTCCCTGCAGCAGGTCCAGGTGTTTGTACAAAATGTACTGAAGCAGAAACAGGCAGTGCGTACGTAAAGTTAGAACACATCACGCTATCAATACACCAAGTTCCCCTTCTGGTTCTACAGGTTAGATTTATGGCTACCCGCACACTATACTTAAAGTGGACC
>NC_136907.1:72914356-72963824 GCF_949606895.1 Notothenia rossii | reverse complement strand
CTTTTTGGCATCAAATAGACCAACAAAGTAACAGTATGTAAACGGTTAAGAATTGAATCGAGAATTGTTGTTTCAGCCCTGGTTTTTAAAGTGAATGATATTAAACAAGAACAAAATGACCTGATAATGAAAAACTGTGAAGAAAATCCAGCTTCTGATTTAAATATCTAAATCATAACAAAGAGTAATTCATTTTCAGGATACGTTTTATGGAAAATGCAGTTCAATAGACAGGCAGGTTTTTTTTTTTACATCAAATCATAAAACTTGAGAGGTTCTCAGGTTTCACTGGGGAGAGTTTACGGGACGATGTTGAGCATGTTGTGCTTCTACAGTTTGATGAAGTAAGGCATATTTCTACATGAGGAGAGAAGACAAACTGTGAAGATCAGTACACGTGTTACTGCAGGTTTATTTTATATGTGTTACTTTATATTTCAGACGTAGTTTTTTGGGATTTCTAGCTTTGCAGGTGCCTTTGAAATATTGACTTGTGTGAATTCTGTTGAGGGTGCAACTTTAATAATTATAAGTATTTTAGAAAACAAGCAAACATCTTTAAAATCCATCCAGAAGGATTTTGCATAGTAGAATATGCATTAATATACAAAGTCTGTGAGCAATGTCAGAAGTTAAAATCCCAAACAAAGAAGCTCACTGACTTTTGGTTTGGTTTTAGGGTTCATCCAGTCTCATTTCACCTGAGCAACATCAGCTGAGAGTGGTGCAGTGATGACGTCGTTTTGTAGAACAAACCGGAAGTTTTAGATTCAAATTTGTACATTGGGTTTCGAAATATTGCCGGAAAAAAAGGTCTATGGCAAACACACGTTTATGATACCTACACTTTTCGGTCAGCAGGAGAATCTGCACACATTACCTCCACTGTTTTTTATTTAAGTGTAAAGGCAATTGCCAGAAATAAAGAGCTAACTTTAAGCTATAAAGGAACTGCATCACTGTCCCATGACTTCGAGTCACCACCGTTAAGCTAAAGGTGGCTAATGTTCGGCGTCATGATGTTAGCAGTCTCTCTTATACCTCATTCACAACAACGGTGTTTCAGGGCTGGTTCGGAGTTGGAGCTTGAAAAGCACCTGGTTTTCCTGTTCACACCGCAGCGGAGCAGCCTCTTAGCTCCGGAATCTAGTTTGTTTCGAGCACCAGAAAATTGTCCGGCCAGAGCAAAAGCACCACATACGTCACGCTTACGTCGAGGCGGGGGCAGGGGCAGGGGCGGGATCAACTCCTGAACAACAACAAAAAGCCAGCGTTGTATCCAGTTTGTACACAACGATGGAGAAAGTTAACAAGCAGCAGTGGTCCACTGAAGAGACCAGCTACCTACTGGGAATCTGGTCTTCTGAAGAGGTACAGAGGAAGCTGGAGCACAATCGGCCATTGTTGTTGTTGTCGGTGTCAGCTGTGAGGGGTTTCCGCGCGGTTTGGCTTTATGAAGCAGGCACGCAAACGGTTACGTCATGACGCAAACAATGACGCAATGACGCAGCACCAGTCGGACTCTGGGCGGTGTGAAAAGAGCTCGAGCTAAACCGAAGAACCGGTTCTGAACCTCAAAAGCTCTAGCACGGAGCTTGAAGCGGAGCTGCGTTGGTGTGAATGAGGTATTAGCCGCCTGTTAGCACCTGCTGTTTTTAAGTCACGTAAAAGCTTCAGACGTTCACCAGCTGGGCGTTATCTGACTTATATTATGTCGTAGAACAAAACGTGAACATCTCTTTAGCTTGTGTTAACCACGGACCTTATTTCAGCCATATAACCCCAAATACGATCAAAAAACGTTGATTACAGGTGGAGAGAACCAGAAATGTCCAGGTTTTGCACCACTCGATACGTGGCTCCACCTCAGCTGTATGTGTGGATGATTCTGTGGCGTTTCAAATGGTGCATCAGGATGAATGTCTTCCCGCAGAGCGAGCAGCTGTAGGGCCGCTCCCCGCTGTGTGTGCGCTGGTGGACCCTCAGGCTGCTCTGCTGCGTGAACCTCTTCCCACACTGACCGCAACCGTACGGCTTCTCGCCCGTGTGTGTCCGGTGGTGGATGTTGAGGTGGGACGAGCACTGGAAGCTCTTCCCACACACCGTGCACCAGAACGTGCGCTTCCTCTTGTGGCTTTGCTGGTGCAGCTTGAACTGGTGCAGACGGCCGAAGGTCTTCCCGCAGTGCGAGCAGGAGAATCCCCGAGTCGATCCGGAGAAAGACCTGTGGGACGAGGGAGGGTGGAAGCTGCCTGTTTGGACGTGAGAGTGACTTACGACCGGTCTATCTGAGGCGGCACTCTCCCTATCGGAGTGTTCATCTGGATGTGAGGGGTTTCTCTGCGGACCTCCCTGAGGTCTGGGTTGAAAACCGGAAGACTGTGGACCATCCTTCTGAAACTCACTGTTGTACATCCCATTACACGGCCTCTGAGTGCTAGCAGCCTTGGTTGAACCCACATCAGAATGGTCCGGAAAGGTGTTGGAGTATTCCTCGACCACACTAGAAAAGTCAGGGAAACCTGCATCAATGTCGTCGCCTTCAATGATGGAGGACCAGAGCTGGGAGTCTCTCTCATCCAAGGAAAAGTCAGCGGCAAGTGGAGTCTGCTTGGCTGCGCCGTGCTGGCACCCGTCCTGACTAAATCCTGAGCGGTCCTCCTGCTTCTCCGTCTTCACCGTGAACTGAAGGCCACTGATGTCTCCTGCATGCGCTGCAGAGTTATACAAGTCACTGAACTCTGATGATTTTCTTGTGCCGCCCTCCGAGAGGTTTAACTGACGGTCCTCCTCCAGCTGCTGGCCCTCTGGAGCGTTAGCTGGACGGCGGTATTGACCAGCAGAACCTGCAGATGAAAGGAGAACTCATGAGGCATTGTGTGAATAATGTGAGCATTAATGATTATTTTTGGATTTAATTCTTTTACAAAATCCAATTCTTTAACTCACCAATCGGCCTTGCAGATTCACTGATCCACAGCATCTCATCTGGACTTTCTTCTTTAATGGTGAACGAAACTGTGGCTTCGTCAATATCAGGAAACTAGATAAAGAGAAGATGGCTTCAACTTTAATTAAGCTGTAAACACAACATGTAATAACCTTATGAAATGGATTTGATGAACACGTTGGACTATACACTATTTATAAATGGAGCAGACACACTTCAACATTATCTAACTTAATTGACTTGAGATACTTACTACATTCAAATCCTCAGGGAACATGAAACTGCTTTTACTGTTGTTTATCTTTTAAACTGTACATTGTTGACATGTATTTACACTTCTTGTATTTATTTGTTTCTATTATTGCACTATATATATATTGGTATCTTGAGCGCTTTTCTGTATCTTGTCATCTTATGAGCATTTATTTGCTGCCGTGATTATTATTATTATTATCCAATAATCTCCTTTTTTGCACTACACCAATTACTGAAGAAAATATCTGCACGTTAGGTGCTTACATCGCCCATATGTTCAGCAGCTAATCATTCATTCAACCAGTCAGTTTGTAGTTCTGGGACATTTTATCTAGAAAGTGAACCCACTGGTGAGAGCCAGAGCTAATGTTAGGGCTGCTTGATTATGACAAAAATCATAATCACGATTATTTTTGGTCAATAACTGATATCACGATTATTAAAAATGTACTTTAAAACATCTATTTAATTAAAAAGAAAATGTGAACAGTATGTTTTTAACAGTTGATTACCCTGAACTTTAAGTATAATTAAACTGAAAAAAATAAAAAATAATAATAAAATAATATTAGTTTTATTTCGATTACCTTGTTTTCGTAATCGTTGCAAGCCATAATCGTAATTGTGATTAAAATACGATTAATTGCACAGCCCTAGCTAATATACAAATATAGTTTGGAGCCGCTTGTATTCATGATAAGTATGTTCCACACCAGTGTCAGTGCTGCTCAGGTGAAATAAGACATCAATGCTGGGCCTCCTACTTGGTAGACCCGGGCAAAACATTGACTTCAATTAAATACAACCAATAAATAATTTGTCCATATAGGAAAACGAGGGGCTTTTGGGGCCCCTGGTGGCTTTTGGCCCAGAGGTTCATGTACATCTACACAGATATTACTGAGTAATAATGTTGACAAAAACAAGAAATATTAAAACAACACAGACCTTAATATCTGCAGTAGGATGTGGACAGCTCCGCACATCAGTTCCTCTGTCCATGTAGTTTCCTGGTGCAGGTAAAGAAAAATACATTAAAACAAAGTCAAATAAAAAACAATTTTGGATGATTTGCATTAAATTATATCAACAATGTAAGTAATGTAAGAAGATATCAATCCTACAGAGGTGCCTTGTTCTTATTTCTCTTCAGTTGTACTGTATCATAAAGCGTGTATCATGTTGTACACTACTACATTAATATGCATAATACATGAGTTGACAGGAGTAGTAATTAGCAGCATTATTAGTCATAGAGCCTCTCACCAAACCCCCGCTGCAGCTGACCTCTCTTGTTTTCCATCATCAGTAATTTCCTCTTCAGTAACTCATTCTCGTTTTGCTTTCGAGATATTTCCAGATGCAGAAACGCACATTTGTCATCGACTAGTTTGGATATTTCTGCCACAGCTGCTTTCACCAAAACCTCCATTATAGAAGATAACTGGGTTTGAAAGGGAATGCACGTCGCCATGCTGATTCATGTAAGGTAATATATAAGGGTAAAATATAAGAAATACGTATTCAAACGCAATGGTTTTTATAAAAAAATGCGAAAAACAACCGACGCACTAAGATGTTACATCCCTCTGTTTTAGCTAGCTGGAGCTTTGCTTCCGTGTGGCTGAACCTCTACCGTAAAGTCCCGAGGAGAGGCGCGGAGGGATACCAAACAAAAAGGAAGTGTAGAACCAGAGGTGGAGAAGTACTCAGATAGTGTACTTGAGTAAAAGTAGAAGTACCAGAGTGTAGGAATACTCTGTTACAGTAAAAGTCCTGCATTCAAAATGTTACTCAAGTAAAAGGAGAAAAGTACGAGCATCAAAATAAACTTACTAAAGTAAAAGTAGTCATTCTGCAGATTGGTCCTGGTTATAATTATTGATGCATCAAAGCTGGTAAAGGTGCAGCTAGCTTTAATGACTTTGTATAGGCTACTGCAGGGTAGCTTGTGAATTTACTCCAGGTGGAGCTAAAGTCTGATTTAAGAGTTGACTAATTTCACATCATCACAAGTAAATAAAGGTACACAATAAATGTAGTGGAGTAAAAGTACAATATTTACCTCTGAATTGTAGAGGAGCAGGTGGTACTAAATAGCATAAAATTGAAATACTCAAGTAAAGTATTGTGTAGTATTGTACTTAAGTACAATATTTGAGTAAATCTACTTAGTTACTTGCCACCTCTGGTTTACACATACAGTACGAGGAATTTGCCTTGGTGTACATGGTGCATACATAAACACAGGTAAAGAAACAATTACAAACTATATTTATTTTTTAACAATATACATTAAGATATAGAAAATTACTTAAAGGAAATCTGGATACAACCAAAAAACTTTGCAAAGTTCTCAGAATATATAAAAAGAAATATGTGCAGTATTGTTAACGAAAGTTGAAAGTAGATACTAAGAGAGGTAGCTTTACAAATGTGCAAAATATTCAAAGGGGTTGTGTAGAACTGGCGATCCTTAAATTAGATAAATAAGAACAAGATATTGTTTACAAAGTGTGCATTCATGTAATGCATACAGTCTATATAAAAAGGTAGTTCTGTTTCATTGCAAACTTAAAAGTGACTTACCTTAAAGTGGACCTATCATGCTATATTTGAATAATATAGTGTAGGACCATACCTATATAAGGCATATTTATACTTTTTATTTTTCAAAATACCAAAGAGATCATGCATTTTAGCCATTCCTCATTTCGCTCAATTTAACACTGTCTTTGCATGGGCTGATTCTGTGAGAACAGCACCATCTACAGGCCTGGCATATGTACTACAGCGTCTCCAGCGCTTTCGAACGACAATGTCCGTGGCTGTCTCCTCCTGATTGGTGGAGTTGGCCCAATAGCCGTAGCGCCACTTCTGTGACGTCATAGAAGTGTTCAAATCTGGATCAGTCTGCATCAGATCCGTTGCAGCCCCTTTTTAAGAGATTTGGGTATGGAGGAAAATAGAGAGGGTTGTGAATTCTGACACTTGGTGAGTTGAGGTTGAAGATTTGCAGGTCTCCCTTGAAAAAGAGATTGTTGATCTCAATGGGATTTTCACCTGGTTAAATAAAGGCTACTAACAAACAAGGAATATCTTTTTGGGAGATATTAGCTCTGCCCTCTGGTAGGTACATTTATTCAAAACACCAAAGTGCTGGTCTATTAAAAATAGAAGTTCACACGAAAAGTAGGCCTTCATTTTTCTTTGTGGTTCTTTTTCCCCTTACATGTCCGTACCAAAAGCTACTACCAAGTCTTAATTAGAGCTGTAAGGATTAGTTGTTATCAATAAGGTGATGTGCAAAACCACTATTTTGATAATCAATTCATCCTTTCAGTAAGTTTTGTCAAGCCTGGAAATGGAAATATGATATAAATTAGGGGTCCATATTGTGTCCTTTTCGGTTTAGTGGGGATAAAATAAAAACACACTTTTCGATGATGACTGCAAGTGAAGACCAGGAAGTTGTTCAGGAAAGATTTAACATAGAAAAATCCTTTATTTTCACTGTTCAACAAACATCAAAATAACTAGTGCCAGACATAAGAGTGCCAGACTCCACACTTCGATTGAAATGTATAACAAAAAATACATTACATGTGTATCTTTTCAAACGTGTTCTAACAGCCTGTATAATGTGCTTGAGTTATGCAGAAATCTTACTACAATTGGCAGTCTGATTGAAAATATTGATCTGTAAACACTCTTTAAACTTCAATAAAAAGAGTAATAGTGCAGTGGACGGGTCGGGGATTTCAGCATGTAAAAAAAAGAAGGCACACATCATACTGTCCTTTTCAAATGATAGTTGTTTGATGTGCTTAATGCTTAACACTTTCATTTGTTCTCACTGATAGGAAAATGTCAGGAAACCATGGCATATTTGATAAATGCCAATAAATGATCAATAAAATGTTATACAATTATAGAAGAGCCTCAAATTGTATGACTCAAATGCTTGATGACTAAAGAGACATGCGTTACACTTAATGCTTCTTTATAAATAATGCAAGTTTAGTGCATATGATTTAACCCTAACATATCTGTCCCTTCCCTTTCTTCAAAAACACTTTGAAACTTACGGAGCCCCCCTGGTGACATTGGTGAGAAAAATATTAATACTTGGCCACGTATTAATAATGCGTGGCCACAAATTAGTTATTATGTTCCCACTAATTAGTATTATGTTCCCAGGAATTAGTTATTTTGTTCCCACAAATTAGTTATTATGTTCCCACTAATTAGTATTATGTTCCCACAAATTAGTTATTATGTTCCCACAAATTAGTTATTATGTTCCCACAAATTAGTAATGCGTTGCCACACAATAATTAGTTATTATGTTCCCACTAATTAGTATTATGTTCCCAGGAATTAGTTATTTTGTTCCCACAAATTAGTTATTATGTTCCCACTAATTAGTATTATGTTCCCACAAATTAGTTATTATGTTCCCACAAATTAGTTATTATGTTCCCACAAATTAGTAATGCGTTGCCACACAATAATTATTGAGCTCTGTAATGAGGTACGTAGAGCCACGTATTAATAATGCGTGGCCACAAATTAGTTATTAGGTTCGCATTAGTAATTCGTGGGAACACAATAATTATTACGCAATAACTAAATCCAGATAGTCTAGAAACTGATGACTGAGTGACAACACTACAGATGTAGCACCTAATTTCAGACAGTTTGAAACGCGAGTGGCCGGCACGGGGTCTGCTCTCGCTAAAAGGAAAACCTCCAGCGTGACTTGAGACCGCCCCCTTGATAAATACATTTAATTATAATGAAGCCAGCTGCAATGGATCATGGACTCTGATACAGTACGGTAGATTTATGTCTGATAGGCTACTACTGTATGGCGGATCTTTGTTAAGATCCATATGTCACGGATAGGATCATACTATGTGCTAAATAAGAGACATGTAATCATTTAGGCTACAAAACGTCACCATGTTTTTATTTAACAAAATAATGTTGGTTAGTCCACAACTACTGTACAAAAAATATCAGGAAGCCGAACGGGAGGAAATGCTCTCGATTTTTAATTCTAATTTAATCATCATCTTCACCACGATCATTTATGTTTATGTTCACCGAATTGACATGAAAGCACTGACAAATATGAATATACTGTAGTCAACTTAATTAAAACGTTACTAACGTGCCTAAACTCAGTAATTCACTAAAAACATTTATATTTTAATGGAGCCTCGTCAGGCAGATCAGGGTCCCGACGCGTAGCGGAGGGATCTTGAGTTTCCTCATTACAGAGCTCCATAATTATTGTGTGGCAACGCATTACTAATTCGTGGGAACATAATAACTAATTTGTGGCCACGCATTATTAATACGTGGCCACGTATTAATATTTTTCTCACCAATGTCACCAGGGGGGCTCCGTAGAAACTTGCCTTTTAAAGATTAAACTAAACCAATATGAAGCAGACATTATTGAGATACCTTTACATGCTGCTTCAAAGGTCAACTGAATGTGAGGTGTACAAGATGTTGTTGTATGAGGTTTGTTTTGGTAAAGTAAAGACACAACTGTCCACCACATAAGCAACTTTTTAAAGAATAATAATCTTATTATATACTCCAGAAAATAAATACTAAATATATTTTAGATTCAGTATACTAGTGTGAAACCACGTACAATATATTTTATCAAGGCTTAAAGAAACTGGCATTCAAAATCAGAATAGAGAATAAACCTGTATCTTAGTCGAAATGCCAAATCAATTAACTTAAAGTTTTTGTTCTGATACAGCCAAACTCCACTTAAAACCGCTCATACAAAAGTGTGTATTATTATCTTAAGATGAAAAATAAGATTAGCCAAGTTTATCCTGGGAAAAAAAAACATGTTGAATTTCTAAACAGGATATTCAGTTACAGAGCAAATGGTTTTCCCTTTACTTATTTTTAAGTAAATGTAATTAAATGGAACATTACAGTGTGCGTTTAGAAGAGGGCGTGGTTAGTTTAGTTTGAAAAGACCAAAAATAAAAAAGGCAAAAACAACAAAATTTCAACTTTACCTTTAACTTAACGTGTGACTGTTATCACGATTTGAAACAAAGACACAATTTGTAAAAAATAATCCAGTAAAAAAAATCGGTAAAGTGAAACTAGATATCAGATGGGGTTTCACCAACTAATCGACTAGTCGACTAGTCGACTACCTTTACCACTAGTCGGCGCTGTAGGCCCTAGTCGACTAGTCGTGAAAAAAATTGAGGTTAACGAGGTGCTGCAAAATGCTCCAAAACACGTCCGACATTCTTATGTATGGCAGTACTTCAACGAAGATGTAACCAACTCCACAGTGAAGTGTCAGTTGTGTACAGCTGTACTGAAGTACAATACAAATGCATCTGCTATGCGAAACCATCTGAAGATGAGACACCCGCTGCCGACAGCTAGCACTAGCAGTAATGCTAGCACCAGTGAGCAACGGACCGGCGTCAGCACTGAACAGAGGCAGACGAACAGCAAGAAAACACGGGTCAACAGTGATGCGGATGATGAGCTACGGGATTACTGCCAGCGGACACCGCATATCCCCACAATGGATAATCCACTGGAGTGGTGGGCAGAAAACGTGCACCGCTTCCCCCGCTTTCGAGGAGCTACTTGGCTATTCCAGCCACAAGCACCCCGAGTGAGAGGGTTTTTTCCCTGGCAGGCAACACTGTCACCCGAAAGCGGTCAAGCCTCCTTCCCTCATATGTCGATGCTTTGGTGTTCAAACCAAAAATATGGAAAGGTGGACGTTATCGTGGAGGACAGCGAATAAAGTGTTGCGCACTGGATTTACGTGGCATTTATGTAAACAAGAGTTTTTTGCTGTCGATTTTGGTGAGTCCAGTTACTGTTTGTTATTTACTCAGCCATGTAACACAAATTAAAATGCAGTGTTTAATGTTACTGTATGAGTTCCAATATAAAATACAGTTGTACACCTCTCTTTATGTTTCTTTATTATGACGTAACGACTAGTCGTCTACTATTTTGAAAAATGTGTCGACTAGTAAATATTGGTAGTTGTGAAACCCCTAGATATCAGTCCAAGTGACAGAACATATGGGAGGTTTCATTCAAACCGGTAATGCTTGACATTGTTTGGTTCCTCTGTGCAGGGATTACAGTAAGTCATTAGCCGGCTCCAATAAGATAGGAGTAATGTAGGTACAAACAAAAAGGAAAACATTTAGTGCAAAATATCAGGAATACAGATTGATCCTTGCTGCCATGAGACCGTACTTAACAAATAATGCAAATAGAAAACGAAAAGCTCTTCAATCTTCTGCTTTAACTTTGGTCAAGTATTTCTTTAAAAATCATATTGACCTATATATTAAACTAATTTGTAGGGCTGCCCCCAAATAGTCGACTAATTAAAGTCTTAATCGAACAATTTTTAATTAGTCGAGTAGTTGAAAAAAAAGCTCCATGTACGCGTCAGCCGGAAACCCTCAGACTTCGTTCAGAGCGGAGCCTGGTCTTTCAGGTCGGGCAGGACATCTAAAGTGTGGATATTTCTGAGCGAGTCAAGGAAGATATTTTCCGTGTTTCCGTTTCCTCTGTAGTGTGTATCGGGTTGTATTCAAATATGAATAATATCTGTAATATTATAATTAATCGATTAGAAAAATCTTTAGTCGGGGGCAGCCCTACTAATGTGTGCCACTGGTTACGTATGGATGTGATGAAGCTTGTTGCGTATCATTTATTCTACATGTAGCTTCAGGTGCAGCTTCAGGGTGCTCATCTGATTGAAAACCTTCCCACATATGGTGCAGCTGAAGGATTGCTCTGTGACGCTTTGACACGGGTGTCTCTGGAACAGACTGAAACTATGAAAGCTCTGCCCACAACTGGAGCATATAAAGCAGTTTTGTCTGCTCGGGTCTCCATCTGAGATATTAAACTCACACACACCTCCCTCCTGAGTCCTGTCCCTCACGGCTGTGTACTCACTCACAGCCTCTTGATCAACGTGTTGATCCTGCAGCTCTGGAACTAAGGACATGTCCGTGTTCCTTGAATGCATCATTGAATACTGATCATTGTGCATCATCTCTCCCTTCTCTTTGGCACCTAGAAAAGGCAGATCGCTGACTTGTGGCGTGTATTCCTGCTGCTCAGGACTGAGGTGATACTTGTCACGCAGAAGTACACACACAGTTTGTTCCTCATCACTGCTCTGCTCCATCCCAGATGTCCACAGCTGGCTCTGCTCCGTTGCTCCGGTGCTGTTGTGACTCAGAGGGTGATAATCCTCCCCGTTGGGCTCCAGCTTCACCGTCACCGTTTGCTCTCCGGCGGCCTCTCTGTACGTGATGGTCGGCTCCTGTCCCTCTGGTTCTGCCGGGCCGGTTCTTGGTTCTGCGAGGTTCTTCAGCGTCTGATTGTCCGGCATCGTGAGCATCAGGTGATGTGGCTCCAGCATGTCTGAGCTCTCCCCTTTTCAGGAAGAAAAAAAAAAGCAGAAGAATGTAATTAGCAAATCGTTTATGAAAGATAATTGTTTTTGTTTTGCTTTTATCTGCAGCAGTGGTGCCTGTGGATATTTATGCAATGTATTTTTTTTTTTTATATAAATGGGTTTCATTATTTTTAAGACTGTCACGGCTCCGGAAACAATGAAAATTAAATACTTTTTTTTTTTTTAAATGGATCACCTGTGTATAACATTTTGAGGTAGTCAATGTTTTGGTCGCTGTCTGTTTCGCTTTTTGTCAAAAATGCTAGATTTGAATATTTACTGATCTTCCCTGTTATATTAGGAATGTATATACATGTGTTTTCTTCAATAAACTAAATCTAAACATTTTGCATTTGGTGCAAACAAGCACATTTAATATAGTAACTTGGAATTAAGAAGAATTCCAGAAAATAAAAAGTGTGTCTGAAGTCTGACTATTTATGCATTATGAAAAAATACAAAGGTAATAGTTAGGTACGTTTTAATATGAACTAAATACAACGATAAAGCTTTTAATACGTTTGTAACACGTTTGGCAAACATCTTACCGTTCCTGTGCGTCTTCATGTGGCCCTTCAGGCTGCTCTTCTGATTGAAGCACCTCCCGCAGATCTGGCACCCGTACGGCTTCTCCCCGGTGTGAATCCGTAAATGTCTGTCAAGATGGCCGACGCGCTCGAAGTCCTTCCCGCAGAACGAGCAGACGAAGCACTTCTTTGGTTTGATCACCTGAAACAGCCGGCTTCCTCTCTGGTGATTCAGCGCGGCTCCATGCATCCCTCCTTCCCCCGGAATCATGAGCGAGTCTGAGGAGGCGTAAGGTGTTTGGGACACCATGTTGTTCTTGAGCTCTCCGTACGGCTTCCCTGGAAAGGAGAAGGAGCTGCAAGACGCCTCGACGGATGGAGGCAGTAACTGAGCTAACCCCGGGAAGGAAGCCATGCTGTGAAACTCCGAGCTGCTGATCTCTGTGCTGCCGGACATCCACTGCTGGCTCTCCCTCTCAAAAGCTGAGACGTTCTCACTGAGGTCGTCTCCTTCTTCCCTCGCCCTCTCGTTTCCTCCATGAAGAAACAGTGTTTGTGCTGTGTGCTCCTCTGCAGGCTCAGATTTGACAGGTGTGGTGAGAATGTCCTCATTCTTAGGTAGGACATCTGCAGCTTTCACCTGGATCTCCTCTTTGGTTTGAAGAGGATCAGCACATGGGTTCACCGCAGGAATCTGCTTCTGTTCCTTCACATCGATCTCCTCTGGTGTCGGCAGAATACCTGGTGAAGTGAGAAGAAGTCAACATGCGCACCTTTTGCTTCCACATCTAAAAAACATCTACCTTTTTACCATCACAGTTCAAACATGTGATGTGCAAATGTTACAGTATGAGGGTCATGCTATCCAAATGTAACAGTTTATAAACAACAACATCCCTTATCTTTTATAAAAACTTCCTAATTTGATATAACTTTTATGAAGAGTACAACGATGCATAGACTAAAATACTAGACTGTCAAAAGTAATTTTAAAAAAAGGGATTTCCTGCTGTTTTCCAAAATGATCTGATCTTAATTCACATTGAAATAACTCTAACGTTGTATAGACCAAACGATGAATTCATAAACAGAGACAACAGTCTGCAGATTTAAGGATCATGAATATAATCTTCAGTTAAAGCCGTGGCTTCAAATACACTGAACAAAAATATAAACGCAACACTTTTGTTTTTGCTCCCATTTTTCATGAGATGAACTCAAAGATCTAAAACATTTTCTAAATACACAAAATAACCATTTTTCTCAAATATTGTTCAGAAATCAGAAAAAATCTGTGATAGTGAGCACTTCTCCTTTGCCGAGATAATCCATCCCACCTCACAGGTGTGGCATATCAAGATGCTGATTAGACAGCATGACTATTGCACAGGTGTGCCTTAGGCTGGCCACAATAAAAGGCCACTCTGAAACGTGCAGTTTTGCTTTATTGGGGGGGTCTGGGGGGGTCCGAAAACCAGTCAGTTTAACCCTAACCCTAACATGTCACCCATTGAGCATGTTTGGGATGCTCTGGATCGGCGTATACGACAGCGTGTTCCAGTTCCTGCCAATATCCAGCAACTTGGCACAGCCATTGAAGAGGACCAACATTCCAAAGGCCACAATCAACAACCTGATCAACTCTATGCGAAGGAGATGGGTGACATGTTAGCGTTAGGGTTTAACGCTAGGGTTTTTGGACCCCCCCAGACCCCCCCAATAAAGCAAAACTGCACGTTTCAGAGTGGCCTTTTATTGTGGCCAGCCTAAGGCACACCTGTGCAATAATCATGCTGTCTAATCAGCATCTTGATATGCCACACCGGTGGGATGGATTATCTCGGCAAAGGAGAAGTGCTCACTATCACAGATTTTTTCTGATTTGTGAACAATATTTGAGAGAAATGGTTATTTTGTGTATGTAGAAAATGTTTTAGATCTTTGAGTTCATCTCATGAAAAATGGGAGCAAAAGCCAAAGTGTTGCGTTTATATTTTTGTTCAGTGTATAAACCAGCCATTTGTTTCTGTCTGAGGTTCTCTATGAACTTCCCTGAGCCAATAACAACACTCCTGTCTTACTGTTCTGTTAAACTGAGATGTGACCCCTGTAATTATTATCCAATGCATTTTGCCCAGGGAAGCAAAGACAGAGCTGTCAGCGAGTAACTCTTCACTCTGCTCTCGCCTAAACCTCAGAGTTTTTCTCTGCTCGCTGTGACACAGAGGAATGTCGCAGCCAGAGACTTCCTGCTGTGAACTGAACCAAAGCCTGGGTCTATAATAACTTCTCCACTTCATTTTCTAAGGTCAGCCACAAATATTTTTGATTGCTATTCAACCGCCCAGGGAAGCATCAGATCAAGTCTTTATGTAATATCAACTTTCAAATGATTAAATAAGTCTTCTATTCCCATTTGAACCACGCATGATCCTAAAATAAATGTTCAATAGGTTTTTCGAGACAATATTGTATTTAGTGCAAACACTCTTTTTAGATAACAACTTTTTTTTTACCTAATATTTTAATTTAACTATTCGTATCGTACACTGAACTGTAACTTTTATTATGTAAGTATATATTGTATATTTATACCTGTGTTATTCAATTTAAGCTTGTTTTGTTTATTTTATTCGCTTTTTAATGACTGTTTTTATAATGTGTTTCCGGTGCACTATGTCTAAATGCTCTTAATGTTTTTCATGTCTGTAAAGTACTTTGAATTGCCTTGTGTTGAAAGGTGCTATATAAATCAACTTGCTTTGCCTTAATCTTTAGATAAGATTTCCGTCACTATTTTAGGTTGTTGGGAAACGGAAGACTTTGATTTTCCCTGCAGCAAGACACCAGGTGTTCTCCTCACATCTCCTGTGGATCTTCATGTGCTCCTTCAGGCTGCACTTCTGGTTGAACCTCCTCCCGCAGACCTCACAGTGGTACGGTTTCTCGCCCGTGTGAATCCTCTTGTGTCTCTCCAGGTGTCCCGACCGCTCAAAGTTTTTCCCGCAGTACGAGCAGATGAAGCCTTTCTTGAGCACCGTCCTCTTCCCCGTCCTCCGCCTCATGGTGTTGAACGAGTTTCGATACTGTCCGTAACTCTGCAGCCCGCGGAGGAACGGGCTCTGCTGAAACCCCCCCGAGCTGCCGCCGCCGCCGGGCGCCACAGAAGACCCGGGGACACACGGTAAGGAGTTTAAATAATGGGAGTTGTTGCATCCTGTTTGTGTTGTCGGCCTCCACGGTGCACTGTCCCTTTCAAACCCAGCTGGTTCTCCTTTCAGAGGCTCAGGATGTCCTCCAGCTCCTTCATTTACTGGTTCACATTTCACCTGCAGCACCTCAGGTGAAGACGGGCTGTTCTGGTCCTTATGAGCGTTCCCCTGTTCAAGCAACGTCCTCTCACCACCAGTGGTATGATGACTGTCTGTGGAAAGGCAAAAAAAGATTCAGAGCAGTATGAGTTTTGAGTTTTAAAGAGGTAGGTCAAATTGTTTGCAACTTATATATATCAATATTTCAATTACTTGTATATAGACTATTCTGCTATATTAGTTCTACTATATTTTATTTACTTGCACTATTTTATGTGTTTTATTGTGTTGCACTGTTGGAGGAGCCTGACCTATGAATGTAATCGTCATAGCTACACTGTAGCTATGTACACATGACAATTAAAGCCTTGAATCTTGTAATGCTTTAAAGTCTTTAAGGGGTGTTCCCTTCCCTCTAGTGTGTTATATGGGTTGGTGTGCATGTGAATGGTCTGCAAAAGCTCTGGGGCCTCATTTATAAACGGGGCGTACGCACAAAAGATGGCGTACGGCAGTTTCTACGCACTGTTTGCGATTTATAAAAAACTAACTTGATGGGAAAACGTGCGGTCCTCCACGCAAACTCTAACCCATGCGTACGCACTAAGCACAAAAACGGGAGGGACGAGAAACTGCGACACCGTTGGCAGAAGGAAGAATGGAGAGAAATATGTGGAAATAATACCATCAATAAAATGTTACTTCTCATTTATCATTTATGAAGAATTCATTTCAAACATTGATTAAAGCCAATCTTAAAATGATTTAACAAACGCCTGTTTGAGTCTCCTCATTGCACACAAAAACATAACTGGGAGAAATAAATAAATACGGAAATGTTATTGATCACCCCTCGATTATGTTCTCTTGTTAAGAAATGTTTTCTCATAAATGATGCGGTAAGCAGGAGGACAGAATGACTTTAAACTGACGCCGTTTTGCATTTCTATAGGTTGTAGATACGAGCATGCTTTTATATACTATCACGTTTAATCATTTTTTATGCCGTTCGCCAATACTTGATAAGTCACTCGTAAAACACAGGAGGTATGGAAACTAAGAACACCACATGTGGTCATTTGTATAGCTAATATAACACAACACATTAGTTGTATTTCCTTTAACTGGTGGATTATGGATATATAGTTGCTGATCGACAGCCACCCCCAGCTGAATCCTGGCCACCCCAAACACCCTCACCACGGGGGCCCAAACTATTTTAGAACATTAATAAAAAAATGTTTAAAGTGGACCTATCATGCTATATTTGAATAATATAAGACCATACCTATATAAGGCATATTTATACTTTTTATTTTTCAAAATACCAAACAGATCATGCATTTTAGCCATTCCTCATTTCGCTCAATTTAACACTGTCTTTGCATGGGCTGATTCTGTGAGAACAGCACCATCTACAGGCCTTGCATATGTACTACAGCGTCTCCAGCGCTTTCCAACGGCAATGTCCGTGGCTGTCTCCTCCTGATTGGTGGAGTTGGCCCAATAGCCGTAGCGCCACTTCTGTGACGTCATAGAAGTGTTCAAATCTGGATCAGTCTGTATCAGATCCGTTGCAGCCCCCTTTTAAGATATTTGGGTATGGAGGAAAATAGAGAGGGTTGTGTTTTCTGACACTTGGTGAGTTCCCTGGAACACCGGGGACACATATTCATGTATACAAGACGTACAAAAGTGCATTTTGCATGATAGCTTACATTTAAGTAACCTTTCATCATTCACAAATAATTAACATTAATATAACGCTATATTGATAATGTACTCACTAAACTTACAATTCATTTAACTAATTTTCTTCCAAAAGGTAATTATCCAAAGCCTCTGTCCCCCCCATAATGCTGAACCTGAACCAGCTTTTCTCCCAACTGAAGGAGGAGAGCAGCATTGTGTTGAATTACATGCCACTTAACATATCTGAAGGGAGACTGGAATACAATATATGTATGTATATCAAAACAAAAAGCTAACATCTCATTTAAATTATACATTGCAAACACAGTATTTTCCCACATATTTAAGTTATATTTATTTGGATTGATGCGTTCGTGTTGAGAATGTTCCATTCAAAAATGTTATTATTAAAAAGGCATTTACACCATAAAAGATGACTATTGAGATCTATTGTCAGGAATGTTAGTCTTGTATGGCCAGAGGGAAGGACCTATAAACACATTTACTACCCAATAGGATTGTGAGGCTGAACCACCTGGAGTAAATCCACAAGCTACCCTGCAGTATACAAAGTCATTCAGACTAGCTGCACCTTTACCAGCTTTGAGAACACTTTAATGATCAATCATTATAAAACACATCATATATATTATTCTGAAATGCACCAATCTGCAGAATGAGTACTTTTACTTTTGGTGCTTTAAGTATATTTTGATAATACTTTTCTCCTTGAGTAACATTTTTGATTGCAGGACTTTTACATGTAACAGAATATTCCTACACTTTGGTACTTCGACCTTTACTTGAGTACAATATCTGAGTACTTTTCCCACCTCTTATCCCTGGCTAAAATCCACACAGTGAATAAAGTGTGTTTTGTGTGATTTACCCTCTCCTTTCTGGGTGTCAGGTCTCTGGGTGTCTCCTCTCAGGGTGTCTCCTCTCAGGGTGTCAGGAGGTCTCATGGTCACACTCCCCTGCAGGGTGTCATGTCTCTGGGTCACACACCCCTGCAGGGTGTCATGTCTCTGGGTCACACACCCCTGCATGGTCCTCAGCTCGCTGTGCAGAACTTGGATGTTGCTCTTCAGCTTCTTGATCTCATTTTCTCGCTGACACATTTCCAGCCTCACCACCACCATGTCATCCTCCACCAATTTGGAGATCTCTGCCACGGCTGCTTTGGACAAGACATCGATTATGGAGGCAAGCTGAGCCCGAAGAGCAACGCTAGTAAACATTGTGATTTAAAAAGAAAACAAGCCGACAAAGTGTCAGGGAAGCCTGAAGTTGAAACAAGAGAAGTGAGTGTAATTACGTCGGGATGGCTAACAGAAACGGGCCATTTCTGAAGCAGATAACCGTATATAAACGGCAGCTATTTAGGGCTTAAATGTGCAGCTAACAGCAGCAGCTAATTGCTACAAAGAATAAACACAAGCGCTCGCTTTACGGAAGTGATGACATAAATACCGTAAAACCAGGCGGAGATGCGCAACGTATATTACCGAGGCACTTCCGAGGTCAGACACTTTTTCTTTTTTTTAAACCAACAATAGTGTTAAAATACACACACACATATAAATCAGGTTATTTATTTCACTCGCTATTCTATATCGTAAATGTTTAAAAATAGTATAATACAGGAAATAATCCATGCATCAGTTCCCTACAAAGTAAATACATGATAGTATTGTGTGTATCAGACAACTTTTATTAAAAACAATGAGAACCACTAACATACTTTAAAAAAGTTCCTTTATCTCCCAATAAAATATTATTTCCTTCAACCACATCCATTAACTCATAACATACAAATCTAAACAAAGTATAACATATATAATAAATACATTCAAGGTACAAACATGGTACACAATCAAACACGTTTGGAAAAATAAGCAGGCATATAATACATAAACTCATATTTATAACCTTATTTTTTAAAGTATTCTTTTAAAGAAAAAAATATATACATTTATTTTACATCAGGGTTAAAACACCTAACAAATCCAACTGAAGGCCTTTTGAAGTTCCTTCAAGGCCCAATTCCCTGTGTACGCACCAACATTGCATAGTTTGACACACAAATCAAGGTACAGACAATCTTTATGGAATAAAATGAAAGTGACTGCGAGGAGACACATGCAGACAGCAGGAGGAAGCCATATACGAACGTTAAAGGTAGGGTAGGTAAGAATGGAGAAACCAGCTCGAGTACAAAACCGAAAAAGTCTGCCTCTTCCTTCAGACTTCCTTACAGAGCCCCTCCTCCAACACACACGAACGCGCACATGACCAATGAGGGCACGAGATAAGTTTGTGCACAGATGGAAGGCTGACAGGCAGGTAGGCCATCCAGTTACTTTAGCCGGGCCGGAGCAGATGATTGGTCGTGCTTTTTACAGCGCCACGGCTTCCACAGATGACATTTTGTTATGTATTTGTTGTCAAAGCCTTTAATATAGCCATTGCTATCGGATGTTAAGAGCATTCCATGGAATATAAAAAAAAGAGTTTCTGAAGTGAATTACCTTCTACCCCACCTTTAATTGAAAGAAAGATTTTTATCCTTGCACAAAATATACAAACTCAAGCATTTTCAATGTTCCATGTCTATTTTTAAAAACATCCCAGACCCAAATGTTCCTCTCAAGTTAACAATCTTTCAAGAATCTCAAGGAAGTTAAATGTATGTCTAAAAATATAAAAACCCTGCGAGGGAAAAAAAAGAATTTAAGTTTGAACTCTGAAGGCAACATTTAAAAAAAAAAGAAATGGGAACATTGACATTTAATGTACAAAAAAGAAAATCTCTTAATATGAATTTAATTTACGTTAATTTAAAACACAAATGGTTATTGCATAGGCACTCACCCACTTTCCTTCTACTATGAAACAGAGGGAGTTTGGGCTTTAATGAATTTCATAACTACAAAAAGTGTGTTTAGGTTAGGTTGGGCAACATCATGAGTCTGCACCTAAACATATGCAGTACATTGTTTATTTATAATGTTCCTCACCAATGGTGTGGCCACCCTGAAATGCAACATTTACATGTTATGTTTGTATTAAATGCATTAAAACTGTCAAAGTACAAGATGTAAATTGTCTGATCGCTATCTTCCTTGCAGGTGGATCTCTTGATGTATTTTGAGGTTACCCAGCACCGTGAAGCTCTTCCCACACTGTCCGCAGCTGTAGGGCCGCAGCCCGCTGTGGAACCGCTCGTGTCTCATGCAGTTATCCTGCCTCGAAAACATCTTGCCGCAGATCTTACAGCTGAACGGCCTCTCCCCCGTGTGCACGCTTTGGTGCGTCTTCAGCCGGGTCTTCTGGGTGAAAGATTTCCCGCATTCGAGGCACCGGTAGGGTTTAAACGTCTGGTGGGAGGCCATGTGCACCTCTAGCTGAGACTTGCGAGGGAAACCCCTGTTGCACACCGAGCAGATGAACAGTTTCTGATTCGTTCTCCAAACATTCATGAGCCTTTTTGCTCTCTGGTTGTTTACATTGAGGATGTGCCAGTCTGTGTTGGACCCTAACGTATCTGCTGGGGACCTCTGTGCATGAGGCGGAGCTAGTGACGGCCCGGCATGTTGAGAAGCAGACTCCAAACATGGATCCTGACTGACTGCTGGATGTGGAGCATGTCTGAACTGCTCGTTGTGAACAGCCGTACTTCCCATGCACATAGGTCGAGTCTCTACCTCTAATTTTATCGGCACATTTAAAGAACCACCTGCGATTTCCTGTGCTGCAGAAGCTGAAGAGTTATAAGAGCTTTCTGTGTTTCTGTGAGCAGCATATTGCTCAGTGTCAGGGGGGGAAATCTGCATGTTCTGCTGCATTGCAACAGAGCTTTTATCAAACATGCTGCAAGCAGGAGGAGGCCACATCATGTCATCTGGCTCTCGCGCCTCAAAGCTAACGTTTGCTGTTACAATGTTTTCTGTTTCCTGGGTGAAGGGTTCTTCTTCTGCAGGCTCGTGTTTCACCGCTGGCTTCATGTCGTGGATCTCTTCTGTTACGTGTCCCGGCTCACACAGGGAATGAGCAGACCGTGGGTTCAGGTACACTCCACATGCTTCCTGATGTTCTTGTTGGTCTGCAACTGAAAGAAAGATTGCAGGTAGAGTTTGACTCCACAAATGCAAGTCAACAGTAAAAATGTGCAAATTGTGTTTAAAACATCTGGATAGAAGCGCTGAAAAATACGTACATGCTTTTTAGAAATCAAGATATCAAAACAAGTCTTTATAAGTTATTATTATATAAATGTTGGTGCATCTATAAAAGAAAAAAGCTAAAGTTTGACACAAACATCATGCACATTTAGCCTTTTTCACATTTCTTTTGATATTTGTATTAATCAAACAGATGCCCTTATCTCAAAAGTCAGTCATCTAGCATCATTATCCAATATGTTTTACTTTGAGAATGGCAGTTTATAGACCAAATGAAAACACAATCTAAGATGTCTACTGAATTCCATGTTATATAACCATTCATATATTTATTTCATTTTAACATTTAGAGGACTCACTGCTCCATAGTTTCAGTTTCTCCCTCTCCATAACCAAGAAATATTTGCACAACAGCTACCTTGCACAACTACAATTTATATACGATCCTATGTCTATATTTCTGTTGCTGTAGTATTTTAGTGTTTATTTAAATGTATTCAGAATCATTGATATTGCTTTTTGATTGTGATACATGTATTTTCAACTGTAGATATGTATATATTTGTGGTTTATGTTTATCTTAATTCTATTATGTTTATACTTTATTCCACCTGCCGGAACAAACTGCTGCTGTAACACAAACATTTTCAAATTTGGGATCAATAAAGTATCCATCTATCTATCTATCTATCTACCTACCTATCTATCCTTCTACCTATCTATCTATCTATCTATATATATATATATATATATATATATATATATATATATATATATATATATATATATATATATATATATATATATATATATACATATACATATATATATATATATATATATATATACATATATATATATATATATATATATATATACATATCTACCTATCTACCTACCTACCTACCTACCTATCTACCTATATATCTATCTATCTATCTATCCATATATATATATATATATCTATATCTATTTACCTACCTACCTATCTAGCTATCTACCTATATATCTATATATATATATCTATATATATAGATATATATATATATCTATATCTATATATATATAGATATATATTTACATATCTACCTACCTACCTACCTACCTATCTACCTACCGATCTATATATCTATCCTTCTATCTATCTATCTACTTACCTATATATCTATCTAACCATCTATCTATCTATCTATCTATCTATCTATCTATCTATCTATCTATATAAAAAGTGGGATATATTTTTAAGCCAAATTTAAGAGTACCATATAAAGCCGTTAATGATCATAATGTATTGTCTTTCAAGCAATCACTGTTGTTAAATCAAGATATCACACAAATATTGTTATGATAGTAAACGTTATTATTTGTTGTTATTATATAAACGTTGATGCCTCTATAAAAGCAACACAACTACAGTTTGACACAAACATCTTGGACATTTTTACATTATATTTTTTACATTATATTATGCATGTATTTCTTACAATCTATTAATAAGTAATAGTCTACTTACTATATTCAAATAGGAAATTCATATTCAAGCCGAATTTAACAGTATACCACATAAAGCCAATACCAATCATAATATATGATTTACCAAGCAATAAATATTGTTTATAGCAACACAAAACCAGAATTAATGTTTTTGTGAATGCACTTTGGTGTGGAAGGTCTCTCCAAATGTTGCTCACCTGTTCTAAGGACCTGATTCCCGGCTGCTGTTTGCTTCTGTTTCTCCTCCATTATTGCCCGGATGTTGACTGCTTCTTGGGCTTTGCAGAGCTCCACCTCCATCAGCTTTAAAGTTCTCTTGAGCTCCTGGATCTCACTGTCCCTCCGACACATCTCCAGCCTCAACACAACCCCCCCATCTTCCACCAGCTTCGTTATTTCTGTGACTGCAGCCTTCGCCAACATATCCATGATGGCGGACACCTGCAAACCGAAAGAGGAGGGCAAAGACATGCTGCAGAGGGACGATAAAAAGCAAGAAAAAGCGAATGTCAAGATTTATTAAAAGAGCTGGGGCTTCTGCTGTTTGGCGAAGTACCTTTCCAGATGTTTTATTTTGGTTTACTTCCGGGAAAATGTCCAGACGGATGTGACGTAAATGGCAACTGTCGTAACTCTTCTAGTAAACGCGAACTACAAATCCTCTCAAATCTATCTCTTCCTGCTTCTACTTCCTAAACAAACACGATTAAATAATAGCCTTGTAAAAAATAGTGCAGGTACTGGATATTAAATATGTTCTGGTTAAGTGTATGATTCATCTTTTTGTTAAATATATACATAGAGAAACATTTAAATAAAAGGGACCATTATTAACCTGCATTGACTTTACAAATCCTAAACCAGATTTTGAATTGTGAATTCAAAGTTTCATTTTGTAGCTATCTGGATATCCTGAAACGTAGACAAAATAGCCGCGCTATATATTTGTTTAAGTGTTTTACTTTAACCCTAAACCGGAATTATTTACCTAATGCTATTAAATGACAATTGAATCCCTGTAATATATTAATCATACCTCGACTGTACATTTTTAAAATAAGTGACACTTCGAATAATAATAATGACAGACAGCATCTTAGAAACTATTATCTTTATTCACATAATCCCTAACAATGTATTTAGCAGACATTATAACTTTCACAAATTACACATTCACTCTTCCAAATGTACAATTTAACCATATACTTGCAAACCGTTCATTTACTGCAATGTATTGTATAATTGGATGACAACTGCAAACAAAGAGTGAGCTTATTTAATTAATTTAATTTCTACTTCTAAAGTTTTACAGAGATAAGTTGTGCATTTAATATGTTAACATGTTTCAGCAGCACAATTTGTATTTAATCTCTGTTTGCTTTTGACAATGTACAGTAAGTACCTTTGTTGCATATCATCCCCATTTCTTAACTCTCTGAAAATCCTCCTCTGAAAAATATCCTATATATATTTCTAAAAACCTACAAGTTCCTGCCTGCCTATCAAGTTGTGTGTGGTAGAAAAAACACAAAAGCACCCTTAAGTAGCATTGCATCTGCGGCAACACCTCCACTCAAAATAATACAGCCATATATGCTACACGTAGAAAAATAGTTTGTACAGTGGAAACACAAAAGAGACACTTTACTGGAGCTCATTTCCCCAATCCTTCTGCCTCTCCTTCTCCTTCTCCTTCTCGCACTCTTTCTCTTTTCCTCGCCTTATGGTCGCAATAGCAACAGCCTCATCGAAACACATGCTGAGAGGACTGTTTCTACTTTCATCCCCTTCCATCCTCTTCTCCCTCTCTTGTGTTGTCTTCTCTCTTTTCTCTTCCTCTCCGTCTCCTGCACCGTCCTGCTCTGATGCACCTCTGGATGCGTTCTCTCTCTCTCTGTCGGCGTCTCTTTTCTCTCTCTGCTGCTGCTGCTGCTGCTGCTGCCGGATGTTCAGCGCAGTGAACCTGCAGTGCTGAGGCTTCGGAGGCACCACCGGCACGGCTTTCACTTGGTAAACCTTCGGACTTTTAGAGATGACAACCTTCCTTCCGACCCCTCCCAAGCTGCTGTCCCCTTCCTCTCCCTTTCTGCCCTCTCGACTCGTCTCTACATCACACTTCAGCGCTTTTATATGTTTATCTATGCATAGTTGCACTTGACGTTGCTCATCAGCTTTGTCATTGTTCTCTTTGGAAGTTACTTCTTCCCCGTCTTGATGCGGATCTTCGGCAGTGAGGGCGTGCTTCCCTTGAATCCTTTCCTCTCGTTCACTTGTCTTCGGTACGTCTGTCTCTTCTTCTTGCTGCACTTCTGTGTCTGGGAGTTTTTCTTCAATCGTCTCCATTGATTCCTCAACTTCCTCTACTCTGACTTCTGTCTCGTTTGTCTCTACTTCCTCAACTTCCTCTACTCTGGCTTCTGTCTCGTTTGTCTCTACTTCCTCAACTTCCACCATTTCCTCTGAAACCTCTGCCCCCTGCTCTTCCTCTTCTTCATCATCTTCAGTCACATCACCTTCCCCAGAAACACTCTCTCTGTCATCCTTCTCCTCCACCTGTGTACTCTCCTCGTCCTCGATCACTTCACATATAACATCCTCAAGTTCAGCCCATATTTCGCTGCTTGTCCTACAAACATCACTTTCTTGCTCTGTGTCACCTCCTTGCGGCTTCTCTTCAAGTATTTCCTCAACTTCAATTCCTTTCTCAGAAGTTCCTGCCGATAAGTTCTCATCACTTTCTTTTATTTCCATATCTTCACTTTCCTCTCTTTCCTCTCCCTCATCACTGTCTCTCTCCTTCGTTGGTGGATCTGTTGGTGAACAGTCTCTGATCTCCTCTAAACAAGCATCATCAGCTTCTTCCTGTGTGGCATTACCCACTTCATGACTAGGCGGAGAATCGCTGTGATGATTGTCCAACATGTCCGCCTCCTCCAAAAAGTCCTCATCGATGGGCGGTGGAAAGTCGTAGAAGCAGTGAGAAAATGCTTCTGGAGTGAGAGGTTCGTCTTCGTCACTCTGAGAATCCTCCATGACTTCTTCCTCTGTTGCTTTGCTGCAGGGGAACGAGAGACAGAAACATTTCAGAAAGACATCATTGGCTTTGAACAAATGGCTAGTGTGTCTACTTTTAAATGATTGACTTGTTTATGCCAATACTTGCAGAATGACTCTTTATTATTTTTACCAATACTAACAATTTCTGCTAATGTCAATCGTTTTTGAACCCAGTTGTTTGTGTTTTATGATATTTCTGCAGATAGTAATTAATGTGTGTTTGACGGCTTATAAATTGAACTCATATTTAAACAGTTACAAAGTCTCGCCTTAAACTAGCATTAATGCATTTTAGGGGGATTTTATTGCGTCTGAGGGATGGCGAAATAAACTGTAATTACAACTTTGACAAGTTATCACTTTAAAAATTCTAACTTACCAAACTGTTGTTACTTACAGTAGTCTACAGTGGGTATAGCAGAACAAGTGTACCTGCATGAATTTACTAGAAGACACTAAAATGATCTGAGGGTTCTTCACTACAAGCGACGCCTTTTACATTACATGCAGTTATCTAACCTGTCGTTATTTTAAAATTGGTCAAAGCAGCTTTAAAGTCGTATCCTTTGATAAATAATTGTTCACTATGACTGACAGAAATGCACTCGCATGATATGAGAGTTATTGTGTTCAAATATAATTTAAAAAATCAGCTTCACCTTTGCCGATCGTTTTCCAGATGGTCTCTTCCCTGGTGATCTCCCTCTTCCTTCTCTGTCATCTCCTTTTCTTCAGGTCCATCTTTACCTCCTTCATCTTTCCCTTCTTCCTGCTCCAGACCCACAGCAGCTGATTCTTCAAATGCAGGGAACCCAAAGCACAGAGACTGGGGTCCTCTGTCAGCACAGCTCTGTGATTGGTGTTCAGGAACTCCATCACCAGCTTCCTGATTATCAGTGTCTCTATCAAAGGTCAAATTGTTTAAAAAGAATTCAGCGGGGAGGCTCTTTATGAACATGCTCTCGTCTTCCTCGCTGCTGTACTCATCGCTGTCGCACGCTGCTGCGTCCTCTTCAGAGCCGGAGTCCTCCAGCCTCAGGATGGGTGAGGTCAGGTAGGGCAGGCTGAGGGATTTAGTGTGTCGGTTGTACGAGTCCATGCTGAGCGGCCTCGTTGGTTTTAACTCTGTCTGGAGCTCTGAAGGATCCATGACTTCATACTCATCGTCCGAGTGACCGGGAGGCTCCACGGAGAACTCGTTTACCTGAGAGGAACGACGAAAAACTGGATGAGGAAAGAACTTACGAGATACAAAACTTTTCTCTTTATATATTTGTTCTAAATAGTATCTTTAAAGAACTTTTGAAAGAACATCCATAACATTAATCTGTTTTATTGTGTTGCACTATTGGAGGAGCCTGTGACCTAAGATGTTCATTGATATAACTACACTGTAGCTATGCCACATGACAATGAAAGCCCTGAATCCTGAATCTTGAAATCAGGTGTTTCCCACTGATGAAGACATTACAATATTAATATGTATTACATGTAACCTACTGAATGTCTGTGGGAACATCCCCAGTAAAGATTCTGTATATTTATGTATTCTTTATTAAAACAATCCTTATGCAAACCGAACATTTCGTATGACTGCAACTTTACATCAGAAGCATTTAACTGGTGTCTGCTTTTATAATAAAGTAGTCCCAGGAAATTCAATTTGGTGATCAGTGATCTTTACACTGATGCGTTGATCGAATATGTGTCGAAAAAAACAGACAATGTCCGGCATTTTGGCAATTCTTTTATCAGTTTAAAATATTTAAGGCTCATTTGAACGGTCAGGAGGAAGTGTCGCAGGTTGCCTCTTCAGCAAGGCCACCAACTACTTCTATTTGAGCAGGCTCATGCGTTATCCAGCACAGTGATTGGTTGCTCACAGAATGATGGAGAAAGACCAATTACTGCCAGACCTCTTCATTAAAACGATGGCATATTTTTGGAGGCCAACCTCAACGTTAGCATGGCCTTGATTCCCTCGACAAAAGGTTCTGGCATAGTTCCCTTAGAGTTTGGATAATGAGGTGACTTGGCTCACTGGATAACAAATATTAATACTTACACGTTTTGTTCAGCAAGATACTCTTCACAAATGAATACCACTTTTACACAACAAAGAAAAAGTGCTAATGTTAACCCACCTGGTAGGACACACTGCAGTCCATGTGATCCATGTTGAAGTCCATTTGGTCCAGGAACTCAAAGTTATCTTGAACGTATCCGGACATCTCGTGGTGGTCCTCGTCCACTTGGGTTGAGTTGAGGGCATCATCGAACACACAACCATCATCACGCTGAGTCGCAGCCGAGTCACAGTCAGCTGGCCGCACATCTTTCATCTCTGTAAATGAAGCATGGCCTGAGATTACAAACAATATGAGATTATTAATCATGTGGTATTAACATATGATACTCCTACGGGTGTGTAATTGGTTAAATTACCCATGTATTCATCGAGGTCATTGTCATCATCCACGGCGTTATCTTCCTCCGTGTTGGATGTCAGGCTTTTGGCTCGCAGCTCTTTGGACACAGCTTGGTCTTCCACCACCAGCTCCTCTTCCTCCTTCTCCTCTTCTTTCTTATCTTCATCCCTTCCACTTCCTATCACCACATCCCCTTCTGCTTCCTTTACTTCCTCCACCTCTTTCACTTTCACTTTCCCTCTATGACTTTTCTCCTCCTCCTCCTCAACCTTTTGTCTTTCTGCCACCTTCCTCTCCATGGCCTTGCTTTCCCTCCTTTCCACCTTCTCTCCTCCCTCCTTACCTTCCACCCTCTCCCCTCCTTCCTTATCCCTTCCTCTGTGGATGACACTGTCTCCGCCCCGTTGCAGCACCCCTAAAGCCAGGTTCGAGGTGATATGCAGGGGCACGGTCACCATGGTGGGCCCCGTGATGTGCATGGCTGCTCTCCGGCCCACTTTAGTGGAGAGTCCTGGGGATCTGGACAGTAGGGTCTCGTTTCCAGACAAGCCTTCAGGGTCCAGGGAGGTGTAGGTGCCCTGCGTCCCCGAGCCCCCGCTGACGAGTCCTGTTCCCCTGCGGTAGGTCACGGCGTATTCACTCCCACCTATCGCTCCGGGGGAGGCAGGGACCTCGGAGGCCGGCTGCGGGGAGGGGGTGACGAGGGGAGACATGTGGGTGGAGGGAGGGCGCTGGCAGGGACGTCTGGAAGCTGGAATAAAGCAGACGGATAAGTGACATGTCTGTTTTAAATTGATCCAAAATACAACTTCTCCAGATCACGAACAAGTATCTTCAAATAATCCTGTCTTAAAGGGTCAGGAAAAACAAACTGGGAAAGTATTTGGCCTCTCTATAACAAACCACCTCTGGCTGGCAGAGAACTCTCTGCTCCATAGTTTCTCTTGGACTTCAAATCTCACTGTACATTTTATATATTCAGTTTAATATGTAATATTCCATCCCTCATACTTATGTATATATAATAACTTGCTTTATATTTTGTTATTGTTCATTTGTAAATTCAACATGTATATTTTCTACTTTCTTTTTTATTTCTAGTATTTTAAAGTTGTATTGTTCAATGCCATGTCTTTTATACTGCTGCAACAAAAACATTTCCCAAATTGGGATCAATAAAGTACTTCTTATTTAATCTTATCTTACCTTACAGCCTTTTGTCTGTCTCTGTCTCTTTTTTTTATGGTGAGCATTAAAACAAAATATAACATGGCATTTGAAAATGTCAACTAGAAAGGTCTGTTTGATGATAATGATTCCAATGTTGACAGCATGTTTTGCTGATGATTTGAAATATATATAATTATTTCCTCATCATTCTGACAGAAGTTGGGAAATGTGTGAGACCAGCAGTACCTTCGATTGGATACGGCGGGTTGCTGAGGGAGTCCATGCTTCTGGCTGGTCTCAAAGCAGGCATTTCTTTCTCTGAAACAAAAAACGAAACATTAAATACAAAAATAAATAATAAGTGGGGCTCTCCATGTTTAAAGGCTGAGTCCTTACCGCACCGGCCCAGGTTTTAATCCAACCTGAGGCCCTGACATCTTTAAAAAGTTTAAGCTTCCTGTGTCAGCCTATGTTTTTATTATTGTCACCTAAGTGCGTAATTTACCCAAGTACACATGTAAACTTGAATGAGAGAGTTTAACATTTAAATACGTTATTGTAGAATATAGTGAACAAAAGAAAAAGACGTTGCAATTTACCAGGACTCAAAACCATGATGAGGTAGAAATTAAAGTATGTTTCACGCGTTACGAATTGAAATAATATTTTAACAGTTACATAATCACGCCTTAAACGAGCATTCATTAATGTTTGGGGGGGTTTTAATGTCACTGAGGGATGGAGAAACAAGCTATAATTACAACTTTGACAAGTTATCCCTTTAAAAATGCTAACATGCAAACTTGAATGAGACAGTTTAACATTTAAATACGTTATTGTAGAATATAGAGAACAAAAGAAAAAGATATTGCAATTTCTTTTAAAAGGGAAATCATCCAAGTTAAGAGACAACTACCAGGACTCAAAAACCATGATGAGGGTATTTACCTTTCGTTGAGAGTTTGTGCCTCCGTCGTGGGTCTTGAAATCGACCTCCGATGTTGAAGATGGACATCCACTTCCTGCCTTTAAGAGATCCTTTCCTCCTGAACGAAACACACAGAATATGTTTTAAATAATTAGTTTTCTAAAATTGAATTACTCAACGAAACTTCAATCATGTTAATCATGGCTGCAAACATGTCCACTTATTTTCTAAGTTTCACCGCTGCACCTTTGACCTCTGTATTAAACATGTCCTTAACCAGATCAGACATAATAAATAAAAAGAGAAATGAGTGTACTCACTTGTCGGTGCCTTCGATGATAGCGTGGTAGGGTCTCATGGGTAGAGGACCGTCTCCTGGACTGATATTACCAAAGTGATGGACAGGCCCTTTGAAAAACCCTTCGTCCTGATTGGGCAATGCTGACGGCGAGGGGAGGGACTTCCTTCTCTCACTGGATGCATCTGAATAGGGCAGGAATAAGTCAGTTATCCATTAGCTCTTAGACTGGTTCAAAACTTCTGAATTGCCACCCTGAATGTCTGAGTTGTTCAGCATCTCATAGAGAGAGTAAATGAAGTGGTGTGTCACCTTCTTCAGGAAACAGCTGAGGCACGTGTGTGAGGATGAACTCCACGACGATGGACTGAACCCTGACCTCCATGAAGGCCGCTGTACCGTTAAACCCAGACGACTCGATGTCTTTTGACCTTAATATGGACATTGAGTGATTGAATGTGAAAAATGAATCTATGTTGTAAACAGATAGATAAATGAAAGGATGAATAAATGCATGTTATCGAAAGGAGAAAAGGGAAAGGATGAAGACAGAAAACAGATGTTATACAATCTGATAATATTATCAAACACATTATTTTATCCATCTATTACTTTAATGTTAATAATAAATGACACAAACAGCTTGTGTATTTATTCAAGCAGAGTCAGGACATATTGTGTCTCAACAGAAAAGAAACAACACATATATTATGTCATATTATAATATATGCAAACCTGAGCAGATTAGGGGCCCAGACGATGGCCAAGTTCCTGGAGTGCATGTTGGTCTCTGAGCAAAATGAGGCCATTTTGACCAGATGGCGCATCAGAAACTGCAGAGTCCTGATGGCAAGGAAGCGAAGCGTTAAACTAAATTCATAAAAACACCCAAAAAAGCTTTCAAAAATGTGACTTGGGCTGAAAAATCTGTTTCTATGTTGATGACATCGATACAACAAACAACATCCTATTGTACAGAGCCTCCAGGACAAATGGGGGTCTGATATATTCTGTGTATTTCTGTGTGTATGATAAAAGACGGTATGATTCCCAACCAACACACACTTTCCAACCTGGCTTCCTATTGGTAGAGCCCTGAAGATCTGTGTAAGCAGGAAGTCGACAAACTCTAAACAAAGAGGCATGTGGATGTTCCTATTTTACCTAAATGATGTGGACTTTGAAACGTATATAAACTACTAACTGGAAGTAAACAATAATAACGAAAGTCCCCACTTTGGTGTCGCCTGCTCCTCCTGGTAAAGATGAAAGAGTGTTTAATGTAGTTTGCAGCAGAGCACAGTACCTGTGATGAGGTTCTGGTAGTTCTTTCAGGACATTTCTGATCTTCACCAGCCTCTCCTCCTCCAGCTGGAGGGCCACAGCCTCCTGGAACACACACATGTTTTCAAATCAAAATGTAATTTATCGCTTTTGCTCGACTTTAATTTCTGGAAAAATGGCACATAGGGAAATATGGGTGATTTATATATCCCATGCTTTCTTTGAAGGAGAGGTCATTTGTACCACTTTGTCCTTGTCTAAAACACTAAATGAACACATAGGAAAGGGGGAAAGGAGTGTCAAATGTTTCTGAGCTACTCACAGCGAACTTGTCATACAGCTGGTATGTGAGCAGAGGGTTGGGCAGCTCTCTGAAATAAGCTTTAGTCAGAGAGCTGACACAGTGGATGTCCTGCAGGTACAGATCCTTGTTCAGATCTGGACTTCCGTCGCTCTCAAACTCGCCCCTGGTGGTACGCACACATACAGTCAGTTAGGAGAATATCAACCCAACACACAAACCTAATTCAAACGTACACATTTACAGATATAGGTTCAAAGAGAGGCACAATGCTGCAAACACACACACACACACACACACACACACACACACACACACACACACACACACACACACACACACGCGCACACACACACACACACACACACACACACACACACACACACACACACACACACACACACACACACACACACACACACACACACATTACCTGAGTTTCTGTATGTTGGACGACACTCCAGACAGCCTGTAGATACCGTCCACGACGCCATGCTTCTCAACAAACTCACTGCAGCATTGCAAGACCTGAGGAACTGTGGGAAATGGTGGATTAACAAAATGAATATTGACATAAGATTGATGTTCAATGTGTTAACTTTGAACATACACATATAGTCATTAAGTAACTATACTGAAGGTCACAAACACACAACACACTTTTATTTGTGTTGCATTCTTCATGGACACCTAAGGAAGACCATGTGAGTGAATAATGATGTACATGTCAAATCAAAGCAGCTTCAGGGATGAGATAGCAATGGTATTTTATGGTTTTTTTCTGTTAAGGAAAATGAAAACGCGGAATCCACACTCCACCTATATATAATCGACCCCTAAAATGAAATAAAATACTAACAACCTCACAAAGCTCACATCATTTCACCTATTGCAGAACTGGCGTGGTTAATGCTGTGTGGTTTGAGTCCAACAAATAAATAATTAAAAACATTAGAAAAGCACAAGCCTTGTTTTGACGAGACACAAATCATTCATAAATGTTCTGAACAACAAATCACTAGTAAAAAGTTGTCAACCATCATTCCTGTTGAACGCTTCTCTTACAAACTGGAGGTTGACATTTAGAGGATGTCATTTGTGGTTTTGTAATATTCACAAGAAATGCATTGTGTAACCCACGTATGTTAGCACATATTGGAGATATCTATCCATATGTTTACACCTATTGCTTGAAAATGGTATTGTGATTCAGATGTATTTGGTTACACATTCACGTTGTTTCTGGTGAGGCTTCGGGCACATCTATTGCTATTTATCCATACATAAGAACATGTTAACAGGGATACGGATGTTCACTCACTCTCTTGAGAGGAGGTGGTCAGGTGCTCCAGCAGGTCACATCCAAACACCTTGTCTTTGTTCACTCCTTTCTTCCGATTTCTCCTCATCTCGGCTGTTTCAGTTCACATTCAGACCGGCCGAGCTCTTCTTCAGTTTCTGTCCGTCAAACTGTCTGACTGTCTGTCTGTGTGTGTGTGTGTCTGTCTGTGTGTGTGTCTGATGGATGTGTGGTCCAACTCGGTTAACGTGTCTCTGACTTAGTAGAGGCGCTGCACATTTCCCAGATCTAACCAAGCTGCTGCCGCTGCTTCTGTTTCCTTTGCTTCAGTGCATGTTGCTGGCTGCAGGTTGTTTCCTCTGTAGGCCGCGTTGCATTGGAGTTGATACGTTGAACTGTTAGGACATACTTCCACCCTGCAAAAATGGAAATATAATAAGTGTCTTCGTGCAAACACCAGCTCAATTCAAACAACAAACTGAACTGAATCCAAAGCATGCATATGTTGCTCTCCACTTCCCCCTGATGCTCTAGTTTTTTTCGAATGAAAGGCCACACCCTTGCGTCTTTACTTCTCCTATTCAGTGGAGTTGGCCTCTGAATGTTTCTCTAATCACACCGTAATGTCTCTCTGTGCTGGTGGATCTATATAAACCTCCACCCTGAGCCCCAGGCTGACGGAGGAGCTCAGTTCAGCCCGGTTGTTCCTTCCTCAGCCGCATGTCACAGCCATTGTGGCCCCTTGTTTCACTGCAGCGGAAGTCAAGCACTGAACATATAGACTTACACAGACATTCAAACTCAACACCCATCCCCTCCATCTTCCTGACACCTGCCACTGCTCTACTTTTCTCCACCATCATTCTCTATATGTACACTTTTGGAAAAGAGTTTAAAATGTGATGAAAGACAGAAGTTTAAAAGCCAGTGTTCCTACCTTCACTCTGCATCGGCATACAAGAAGCATAAAATGATGACGCAAGAAACCGCTTTACTTCCCCTGTTAACTTCCTGAGTGTGTCTCCTTCTCTTGCGCTTTCTCTCTGTGTGTGTCTCACAGTTTCTCCACCTCTGCTGATTTAGTAGGGAAATCAGTTCAGTTTATCTGTACAATGCATCTATTTCCCTTTCTGTGCAGCGTTTGTCATTGTGTAAAACGACCTTTGTGTGTGATTCTCACCCTGACAGCAGGAATTGGAAAGTACATGTGCATATGAGACAAATACAACACCTTTTAGCCCATTTTCTTTGACTTTGGTATGAAAATACCATCTTCTGCAAACTTAAGCACAACACAAGACCTCAGTGAGTTTTGTAGAAGTATCACAAAGTACCACAAAGGTTTCAGAAGTACTAATACAATGACCTACAATAACTTCAACATGCTACAACTAAAAAGTGTAATAAGTGCCCTTATGTAAAAACTACATTTCAAGTAAAAGCTGTTGATTTAAAAATCTACTAAGCAATGATTAACTCTTATATACTTTAAGTATAACTTCTGTAGTAATGGTATGGTTATGCAGTATAGGTAAAGTAGCATAACATGTTAAATAACTACTTAAATTAAGTAAGTAGCTTAAAATGTGGTTTGAGCAGAGTGGTGTTTTTTGGCACAAGTTAGTTGGCATCAGTGTTCCATATAGTTTGCAAAATTGTATTGGATATAATATTAATTAAAACTGCGGTCGCACTTGTGCGCGCAGTGATGAGCGGGCCCTCGCGTCCGTGCGCCTGTCGGGGAGGGCGGCCGGTCGTCCCGGCGTCAAGCAGACGCGCGCGAGTCCTCGGAAATGAGCCGTTTGTCATTTCTCTAATTTTCGCGTCCCAGGTCCTCCGGCATCGACCGGGAAACGGATGTTGGCGCGCCGTCTCGAAGGAAAACAAATTTCTCTAAATGCTCGTCGAGGATCGATATTCGAGGAGGCTGTCTGGAGGTGCCGTAACCGAGGATACACTGATTTAGAGGAGAGAGGAGTCTCTCTGGAGGAGCTATAACCGAGGGTACAACGATGTAGAGGAGAGAGGAGAGAGGAGTCTCTCTGGAGGAGCTATAACCGAGGGATGTATCCTCCGGAGTCGATTTCAGCCAACAGTGATGTTTAAAAGAGGCGTGACGCATGGCTGGACTTATGTCAACGAAGAACAGCTCTGCAAACTGTTCCCGTTGTGATTATAAGTTATTTGAGATGATAAAATGTGCATCAGACTTTCTGGCCTTTACCGTTTGTTTACTCACTAATTACATCTCCCCTGGATGTTAGGCTATTTCTTTTTTTAATACAACTGCTTTCATTGTAACACGATGTTTACAGTGAGAACAGCTGCTGAGGTCAGTGCAGAAACAGAACAGTGTGTATAATATATATCGCTCAATAATATATGTAACAGGCAGCCCACATTTCACACTTTATTTGTAGGCTTTAGGAGATATCTACAAATAAACAGTAGTGTTAGGGTTAGGGAGTGTATAGGTGTCTGTTGTAATGAATATGCCCCCAGCAAAGGGCGTTGTTGGACTAACAGTAGGTGCGTGTGTGTGTGTGTGTGTGTGTGTGTGTGTGTGTGTGTGTGTGTGTGTGTGTGTGTGTGTGTGTGAGTTGATGTTGCAGGCAGACAGGAAGGTGTCAGTAGGTTATCTGACATATAAATCGTCAAAAATGGTACATTCTCCGTTAGCTTACGAGCTCCCCGTTTGAGCTAGCAACTATTTTCTTCGCAATTTAGCATCACATTGGATATGGGCTGAACTTGAAAAATTACGGGTTTTTTTACATTCTCGAAAAGGTCGTGGGCTCTGACGTGTGTCCCAAGTTTTGCGTCCGAAGCTCATTTTATGCTATCGCAATTTTAAAAAATGTTTAGGCCACGCCCACATTCGGAATTTGTTGCGACACTTTAAATCTGAGTTCGTAGTCACCCCGAGAGTGTGTGTAAAATATATATATATATTAGTCCATCCGCTCTTGAGTTATAAATTGGTGGTGTTTTTGGCGCGCCCTATAGTCCAAAATGAAAATGCTTTGGTGTGCCTATTCCCCAAGACAGTTTGAACCTATCTACCCAAATCTGTGATGTTTGGATACATTGTTGATGAGTTATGAGCATTTATTTCTAAGCCCCGCCTTTTTGCGACAACGTTTTGATTGACGGCGGCAATATTTATCGTCCTAACATGCTCATTTTCTACGGTAATGTGTCTGACCCTCCACTGATAATGTATACGAAGTTTGGTGTTGAAAAACTGAAAATTGAAATGTAAGTGAATATTTAACTATTTTGAACATTATGCTAATTTAGAAGGAAACAAATGTAGGCGGAGCTTAGGGTTCCAAGAGGATTATTTTTAGAGCAGGTCCACCCAGATATGTGTGCAAAATTTCAGGTCATTCGGAGTTACGGTGCGACTATGTAAATTTATTCCGAAATGGGATTTTGATAGGTGGCGCTAGTGAGCACGTTGCAATATTTTAACCCATTGACTCCAGAATGTTGCAATTTTTACGGGTCCTGGCGTCCGTGCAAATGTATACAACTTTTTAAGCGTCCTAAAGGCCTCAAAAACAGGAAACGCCAGCACTATAATAATAATTCCACCAATAACAATAGGTTTCCTCGCACTTCGTGCTAGGAAGACGCCGTCGGGTCCTAGCACATCCGTGCTCGGACCCTAATAATAATATATTTTGAAACATCGTGTTATTGATAGTGTTTGATAATGTAGTTAACTGAGGCATATGTGGTACTTGGAGGCTGTACCTGTTGACTGGGCCTAGTTGTCTAATAATGCAGATTTGTTGGTAGCCCATTAATAAATGGTTGAGGCTTTCACCCTTTTCTAATACACTATCAATTACACTTTGTTAAGAAATGGATTTTGGTCGTAATACTAGAGGATAAGTGCCCTATTAGTGTACTTGCTGTTTTTTTTTAGAACCGGGCATTTTAATCTTATTATGGCTTACAACTAATGTATGCTTTATTAGTAGGTTAATTAGTTGTTCGCCATTAATTGTAACAAATACACCCCTTATTACATTAGAATGTTACTTGTTAGACGCTTTTATCCAAAGCGTTTTACATACTCAATACTGTGGGCAATTTGGGGTGAAGTGTCTTGCCCAGGGACACAACGACATGCTGACTGCAATGGGGTTTGAACCTGTGACCACCTGGTCAGAACACCAACGCCCTAGTCCACTGCGCCACACGCCTCACACACCCTTATAAGGCTGAATCACTAGTAACTGGTAGAGTAAACCATTATGATTTCTTTCGCTCTTTATCGTTGTATAAGCTTATTGTTGATAATGGGCATTTTATGGTATTAATTTAATTGTATTTGTATGGTAATACATTTGAATGTTTTATGTATTTTTATTGTCTTTTGCTGTATCTTATCTTGTTTTTGTTTTATTTCTATTTGTATTCCACACACTATCTTGTCTTCTCATTTTGCTGTAACTCCATCATATACAATGTTGTTGTTTGTTTTTCATCTGTAAACCCCACTGAGACAAACGTGTTTTGTGATATTGGGCTATACAAATAAAGTTTGATGTTTGAATACATGGCTTCAATGTATTGAAGGTGATGTCAAGTTACGGGAATTATACTCAATGATTGAGAACTATCGTAGGTAAAATTGTTGTATGATTAAAATGTTTAAAATATATTGTTTAATTAGCAACTTTGACATAGTTGCAAATATATTTAGTCACCTGAATTCATCGATTAAACGTGAGTTCCAGTTTCAGCCGCTGGAGTCAAAGTGCACATGTTGTCCAATATTTACGGTATACAGCAAGTGACGATCAGGTGACGTTGCTACGGTAACCTCGTTTTGTATTCCAGTACGTCCCTAAGTGGTGGAAATCACTACAAAATAACACGTTAAAAAAGCATAAACATGATTTTTCTTGTGTCAATTGCATATAATAGTAGATGTGGAAGTGTTAAGTATAAAAAGATGAATGATTATGTGTGCAACTAAAGCAGAAAGGGAGTGACACCGCCCATGCGAACCGTGGGGGGATTAAAAACAAGGGACTCTCTCCCTAACAACATCCGCATAAGAAATATACACAAAGCTACAGTGTGTTTCCCACTGCTTTGTAAAGCGATTTGTACACATTCATTCTATTTCTGAGTGATATCTACATCTCCAGGTGAGCTTATTTATTTTATTTCTGACTAAGAAACGATTTGTACACATTAATTATATTGCTGAGTGACATACTGGTATCTAAAGGTGAGCTTATTTATTTATTTATTTTCACTAAGAAGCTGCAAAACATGGAGCACGGCGGCTTCCAGAGCCAGCTGCTGTCCGTCCTGGAGGTCCTGTCCCAGGCGGCCGTGGCGGAGATGGACCGGCGGGTGGAGGACGGCTGCGCGGTGCTGCGGCTGGAGGTGAGCCGCAGCCGGAGGGACATCGAGCTGCTGAAGAGGAGGAGTGAGGGCATGGAGGCCGAGCTGAGGAGGACCAGGGCGAGAGCCAGAAGGAAAGGTGAGGGTAGTTACACTCCCAGGTGTTCAGTTGTTATCTGTAGTTTGTGCTTTTAACATGTATTCTTCTTCCTCAGTGTTTTATCCTCCAGCAGCTGAGAGATTCTCCCCTGTTGTTAAAGTAGTGTTGAACAGAGAGAGACAGAACACAGACTGGGAGGCTGAGGTTCAAAGTCCAAACCAGCAGGTATGAACAATGCAAAGTGTTACATTTATTGTTTATGAATCTGCTCTTATGGTCAATCAAGTGATCATCAATCCCAGTAATTGATAATATGCCTCCAACAGTCTCACAGGGCCAAATGTTATGTTTAAATTGCTTGTTTTTTCTGGCCAATATATTATATATTGGAAGAAGTTTTATTATTTGGACTTGGTAAATGACTTAAAGGTGGGGTAGGTAAGTTTGAGAAACCGGCTCGAGATACATTTTTTGTTATATACCATGGAATGCTCTTAACATCCCGATAGCAATGAATATCTTAAGTGCTTTGACAAAACATCCATAAAAAAATGTCATCTGTGGAAGCCGTGGCGCTGTAAAAAGCACGACCAATCATCTGAGCCGGCCTGGCTAAAATAACTGGATGGCCTACCTGCCTGTCAGCCTTCCATCTGTGCACAAACTTATCTCGTGCCCTCATTGGTCATGTGCGCGTTCGTGTGTGTTGGAGGAGGGGCTCTGTAAGGAAGTGGCAGATTTGTTCCGGCTTGTGTATTTTCAAATTCTAGCGTACTCGAGCTGGTTTCTCCAAAATTACCTACCCCACCTTTAAACAATGAATTGATAATCAAGAGAGTCTTGACCAATTTATTAGCCCAGGAGACATTTCTTTGGTCTTTCTCCAAATAACTACAAAGCATTTAATTTTAAGGATTGTTCAATTGACTTGATGTATGAGGTGTTAACTAACAGTGTACTAATGTACCGTAGAGCCTGGTGTTGCCGTGTGTAGACGTAGAGCCGGCTGATAAACCCATCCTGATCAAAGATGAGAGTGCAGAGGAGGACAACCTGAGTGAGTTCAAACACTTCCTTACTTGCCAACTTTATACATTTAGAAATGTATTTAACATTCTTTAACATCCATCCATCCTTAGTCTCCGAAGTGGAGCAGCCTCCATTTCTCCACGCCTCCGAACATCCCCACGTTGACAGCTATGCAGAGCGTTATCACTCCTCTGAGAGTCCAGCAGACTCCGGACTTCTGGTTTCTGTAATAGACGGATACGACGCTTTCCCAGAGCAGCAGCTGAGCACAGAACAAACTGAAGTCGAGCTCGTAGTGAAACAAGAGGAACAACCCGACGAGAACGAGGCTCCTCTTGAATCAGCCCACATCTTTGAGGCAGAGGAAGGAGACGGACAGCTGTGGTCGACCAATCTGTGCAGAGACGATGTTGGTCCGAGCTTCTCGTACGCTGAGCATCAGTTTGAGACGAATCCCTCTGTGTTCCCGTCTGCATTGGAAGACATGGGGCCTCAAATTCACTCTGTAGGGAAATCCCATCCAGTTACAGTGAACGCAGCACGAGTGAAAAGACGAGCAAGGACGTTTGGGTGTAAGAGAGCACAACAAGATGAAGGACACTTATCTCACAATAACACCATGGATCAGTGTTTAATTCCTCAGCAATCGCAGCATCAGTTCAGAGACTCGGCCCAAAACGAGGATGTGACGCCTCCGAGCACAACGTCTTCTTTCCGCAGTAACTTCGGCCTGGCGAGGAGGATCAGGACGCCCTGGAGGACGGGCATCGGAGAGAAGAGGTACAGCTGCACGTTCTGCAACAAGATCTTCATGAGGTTCAGTCAGTTGAAGGAGCACCTGAGGAGCCACACGGGGGAGAAGCCCTTCAGCTGCGTGCAGTGCGGACGCAGCTTCACGAAGCAGTGCAACCTGATCCGGCACGCCGTGGTGCACAGCGGGGAGAAACCCTTCCACTGCGCGCTGTGCGGGAAGAGCTTCACGCAGCGCTCCAGCCTCAAGTCGCATCAGAAGACGGCACACTGATGATAATAACACTAATAATAATAGATTACATTTCTAAGCGCCTGTCAAGGGACCCAAGGCCACTTTACATGGTGAACAAACAAACAAACAAAAGGGGCAAATAATAAAGTAAGAAATTAAATTTTTTATTATTTTTTTATTTTAACTAATGCTGTTGATATATTTTAAGGGTGTCCATTATCATCTGGCCGGGGACAACAGCTGGAAATGAGCCATGTTGGCTGAAGCTGCCCCATTTACTGTTCTTTGTGAGAGTTGATCGATGGGGACTGTCCACGACACTATACACAAATAAACTACAATGACATAAATAGCAGTAGGAGTGGAAGCAGGGGGACTGCGATGGGTTAGGGGTCAAACACTGAGATCACAGGGGGGGATTTTATAAATCCTGTGTTCAGTTACTTCCATGTTTCTTTAAACATCTTGAACCTGGATCTTGGGGATTCGTTAGATAAAAAAGTTTGTTTATTTGTTCTACATTGCTTTGTTTATAAACTGTTTTTTATTCTTTGTCATTTTTGATACAAGAAACTAGTCTGGAATCATCATTTGATAACCAAGCGAGAAGTTCTGTATTTAAGATTCAAAGGTTTATCGTCATGTCATATACACAGTTACGGTAATTATGTGATGTATGGAAAACTTAGATCGCAAGTTCCTCAACAGTGCAATTACAAGACATAAAATGGAAACATTTGGTCTACCTACGCTGTAAAATGTATTATCTCTTCGATTTACACATGGTCTGTCCGTCCTGGGAGAGGGATCCCTCCTCTGTTGCTCTCCCTGAGGTTTCTCCCATGTTCCCCTTTAAACTGGGGGTTCTCTCTGGAAGTGTTTCCTTGTACGATGTGAGGGTCTAAGGACAGAGGGTGTCATATTGTCATACTGATATTCTGTACAAACTGTGAAGTCCACTGAGACAAATGTAACATTTGTGATATTGGGCTATATAAATAAACATTGATTGATTGAAATAGTGTAAGCTCAGGTGTTGAATAGTCTTATGGCCTGTGGGATGAGCTGTCCCTCAGTCTGGTGGTCTTCATATGGTCCAAAGTTTAACAAAAAATCATAACCAGGTTTAATTTAAGTCACTTCTTCTTTTTCAAGTTATTTCCTAACAATCCAGACATTAGCGTCCATTTGTTGTTATTGGACTCTTTAACTTCACATGTAGGGGCGGTGGTGGTGAAGTGCTACCGAGGTGTCTCCACTGCTCTCCGGGCGCCGTACCTAATGGCAGCCCACTGCTCCTAACACTAGGATGGGTCAAATGCAGAGAAACTGTTTTGTTACATAGACCTGAACTACGTGATGACAATAAGTTGAATCTTCAATGGTGCGATCTATCACAATGAACACTGAGTCTGTTTTTAAGTATTCACTCGGTACCTCCTAACTTAAATATCTGCAAAAGATGTCGGTCAAAGATTGATTCCGCTGCCTGAAACTGGAGGGAAGATACAAATGAACGTTAATCACAGTTAATGGTAAGAAATATTATATCCGATTTGTAGAAAATGCCTCAGAACCTCTGGTATGGTCTATTAAATGTGAATCTCCATATTTAGAAAGGCTCAGTTAAATAAGCACTGAAGGAATGCTATCATCATGTTGGTCTTGGACTACAATATTAACACTGCTAATATTTTTGTAACAAAAGACATCTTGTGTATAAAAATCTTTGGAAAAGCACCAAGTGTCATCTTGTCCCATTATTGTAAGAGTGCTTTGTTTGACATGTTGGGTTGTTAAGACATACATGTGGATATACTTAATAAGAAAAAGCAAATATAAACACTTCAATTGGAAGTAACTTGAAGTTATTTGACAATAAGGAAGTCACGTGGTTAGGTGTGTCCATGTTAAACCAAACCTAAACCGACCGAAGATCTTAAGAAATCGTTTTTATTTATTTTTTAAGCTGCGTTGAAGAATCGAACGAGACACACAGACAAAGAAAACTCAGAGCAGTTGTTGTTATTCGATCAGCAAAGACATTTCAATCTGTATTTATCAAGGCAGGTAACACAAACTTTTTACACAAATATACAAAGGTAAGACATTAAAAATGTTTTCTCATAAATATCAAATTAGATCCTTTATACTGTAATACAGTGTCATAGAAAGTTACATTGGTTGCATAGAAAAGTAGTGACAAGTAGTTCAGAGGAGATCGCTGTACAAGTGCATTTAGATCCTATTGAAGACAAGATCAGCAGAACGTAACGAGAACATGTTCAACAAATATAGATTTATAACCGTCATTAGATTACACGCTGAAGACCAATGAGACCGAGTGAGGACAGGAAAGCCTATCTGAGATATTCACTGGAGTGGGTTTAATAACACAGATTGAACCGATGGTCAACAACATTAGAGTGTGTCAACATCTGGAAGAGGTGCACGCTTCAGATTGGAAATGGGCTTCAATTAGAAAAATACACATTTCATTTTAGGTCAAATATTGCCACTAGAACTGACGTACCATCTTTCAGGTTGAAACGTAAACAGGTGCATTTACTTAGTACTAATCATTTGTGATGAAAGACACATTTTAGATACTAAATACTATTAGGTTTTTGCTCACAACAAAGTGGAAAACTTGACACCAGAAACACCTGAATGGGCTTTTTACTTTGAATTCAAATATGATTAATCCAACCCGAGCTGTATTCTGTGAGGCTGAGTCATCTGCTTTATTTTAAAATAGTATGACGGAAGTCTCTTGAGTTTTTAGGAAGGACATTCTCAGTTTGTTCTTGTTTCTTTGAGATAAAAAGAAGGGATTAAACCCGATGGCGTGTGTGTGATTTCACGTAACTCTTGCCAATAGAGCAATAAAACATTTAGTCTTTAAACTGAATTCAACAACATGACATTTTGACCCCTCATGTATGAGGGAGGACATATTGAAGCGTCCGAAAGCCTCTCCTCGTCCATCTGTCTGTCTTATAACACTGTTTTAGGACACGTTTAATTATAAGTTTCATCCAAGATTGAATTTCCATCTCTAATAAGTACCTACTTTCTGTACGTTGGGACGATGTAGCTTAAAGGGAAAAACAACATTAAGGGGTAATAACAGTATGAGGGCAAATTGAATTTGAAAACATTTCCTGAAGCTAGTTGCTTTTAAAATGACGTCCTTGATGGTGACCTTGGAGACTGTACAGTATTTAATTGATAGTACAAATAAGTCCTTTATACGCACAGCACTCTGAAATCTGAATATCAGGAGATACGGGAAGCTCTCGCTCGCTCGCTCGCTCTCTCTCTCTCGCTCTCTCTCTCTCTCTCTCTCTCTCTCTCTGTGTGCGGTCAGCTGCCGAAATCACCAGATAATCTCAAGTAGCAGCAAGAGATTTACGACCAAACGACAAACTGTGAGTGCTCTGCTTTGACTGATAAATATTGTTTGATTCAGTTTCTGTGCCAAAAAGGACGACTCCAGTATGTCATCAAACTAAGACCGTCTCCTCTTCAAATCCATCATCTGTCCCGTGAGTGTTGTTTCTCAGTCACTCGGTTATTATAACTCACCTTGAATTCTCTTATTATAATCCGCCCACTGTCTCAGAAGAATATGGGATAAACATTTGTATCTAGAACACAGGAGGAAACATGTTTTAAACACTCACAACACAAGGGATCTCCAAAGCCCCTCGTCAGACACGAGACACCTAATACAAGAAACCTTTAGAGGACGAAAAATCATCTCACAATATTAAATATAAACAACCTTTTTCAAAAAAATAATCTCTATGCCGAGCGTCCATTGTGCTGATGAAAGCTTTTTCTTTGTGCTAAATGGAGACTCCTCCCCTCACACCTGGGTGATGGGGGAGTTTTATTATAACAGGTGTGTTTGATTTACTCCGTGAGACGAGTGAGTGCACTTGAAAGGTGAAAATCGTGCTTTTTCGTTTCTATTATTTGTCTTGAAATGTGTCGGATGTTTCAGTCTACTGCCTCCATGTCCTCCATCCAGGGGTATCCACCACACCCTTCCCAGCACCTCCACCCTCTGTGTGTGTGTGTGTGTGTGTGTGTGTGTGTGTGTGTGTGTGTGTGTGTGTGTGTGTGTGTGTGTGTGTGTGTGTGTGTGTGTGTGTGTGTGTGTGTGTGTGTGTGTGTGTGTGTGTGTGTGGATTTACATGTGTGTTACAGGGGGCAGGTGTTTCCCCCCCCCTCCTCCTCCAGGCTGCAGGAGCAGTCCATGGCTTCTCCACTGTTTCTGTCACTGCTGGGGACCATCGGAGACCAGCTCTCCCCCAACTCTTTCCCTTCCTCTTCGTCCGCCTTCCTCTCCGCCTCTTCCTCTTTCTCCTCTTCCTCTTCCTCCTCCTCCCCTCCTATCTGCCTGCAGTAAGGTGGGATCTCGACCACGACGTATTTCTTTGCCCAGCTAGTCAGCGCTGCCTTCTGCCGGACTTCATTTCCCATCAGGCCTGCGTCAGACCTGAAGTTGATTGCTAAAAGGGAAGAAATACAGAACGAGAAAAAAGGGAAAGAGAAAAGAGAGAAAGGGAACAATCATTATCTAATGATGTCAAAGTTCATGAAACAGCTTCCCACTTGTACCAACTGCCAAACAAATGACCATCAAAATCGGATGCATTGTATAAGGATCTCTGTCGCTCAAAGAAAGCCATTCTTATATTTAAGCTCGTCAAAAAGGTCCAGTTTGAATGTATGGACATTAATGAATGGTCCAGTAGCTGTGTGTGTGGAGGGGCTGGGCAGGGTCTTCAGTTAACTGACCCATTTAAAGTTGTATTGTCTTCTAGGGATGCATACCGGTATCACCGAAATACCGGTTACTGGTGGCTACGGTATACCGTACCGAAATCAGATCCGGTTTCGATACTTTAAAAAAAAAAATAATAATAATAATTTTAATTTTAAAAGTGAGTCCGTGGCCCGTGATGGCGGGTGTTATAAATTAGATTGCATAATCGTTTTTCTTCATATTTTATGTATTTGTTCATTGTTTGTTCAATACTAGAAAGGTAAAAGTCTCACAAATGAACTGTGATGGGATTTGTTTTCTCTCACCACCATTGAAGGCAAATGTTGATTTTAAAGATGAGATTTGTTTGTTTGTGCAATGCCGAGATCTCATGACCTTTATTCTGTTATTTATTTGTTCTCTAGTCGAATCTCAGGTTTAACATTAATTATAACGGTGCTATAACGGTCTGTTTGCATTGACAAGATGTGCTATTCACGCGGCACACCTGACCCCTTTAAATTGTGGGTTTTCTCTGGAAGTTTTCCCTTGTACGATGTGAGGGTCTAAGGACAGAGGGGGTCGTACTGTCATACTGATATTCTGTACAAACTGTGAAGTCCACTGAGACAAATGTAACATTTGTGATATTGGGCTATAAATAAACATTGATTGATTGATTGATTGATTGATGGCGGGTGTTATAAAAGATATTCCATAATCGTTTTTTTCTTCATATTTTTCATTGTTTGTTCATTACTAAAAGGTCCAAGAAGTCCCTCAATTGAATTTCATATTCATTTGACATGTTAACTATATCGTAAAGCGCTTCATGGGAGTAATTGTGAGATGATACATTTTCAAAGTATCACGGTATCGGTTGAGTATCGGTATCGTTCAGTGCTATCGTAAAAAAGTCAACGATATGCATCCCAGGGCGTTACCCGAATATTCGTTCGTTGGCCAACTATTCGGGTTTCAATTTCATTATTCGGATATTCCTTTTTTTATTTTTTTCAATTTAAAAAAAAAAAAAATCTTCTAAATGTACGCTATTAATAAAGGCGAATTGCCATATTCTTATACTATATTTATACTTTTGAATTGCACTGTTAAAATGGGGAAATATATACAATCTCAGCCTGTGCTCCTGACATCGCGCTCACTCACAGTCACTAACGCAAACGGCACGCTTCACCTCGCTTCACCCACAAAATGCCGAAGACTTCAGCTGTGTGGGACCATTTTAAATTGGACGACGGTAAGAAGAATATGTGCCAAATATGCGATAAGAAACTGGCCTACCACGGTGGCACAACAACTCTGAAAAGTCACCTGGATGCTGTAAGTAGTAGCCTAGCTTAGCTTAGCTGTTGTCAAGTTGCCATGAGGAAGCTGCTTTATCCGCCGTTTAAACAGTAACGTTACACATGATAAAAACGTGCACTTACTTTGCTTGGAAAATAGTTGCAAGCAAGCTACCGAATTGTTTTTTTATATTAGTTTTTTTTATTTTATCCGAATAGTTAAAATATAGGAGTAATGTGGGAACATCTGGGGCTAAGGCAATGGCATAAAGTTGAGTAGCTCAGCCTAATAATAACTTGTGCAACGCATCCCAGCCATCAACATCCTCAACAATACAGCAGACCCTACAGTTGCCCTACAGAGCACACATTTAATTTTAATGTTTGCGAGTACTGAGACAATAAATAAATATAAATCGTAATAGTATGCTCTTTCTGCGCTTCTGCTTAACAGCGTGTTGTCAGGTGTCTCAGATTCGGAGCGTGTTATGAAACCTTTTTTTTGAAAATTATTTTTATAAAAAAAAAATACAAATCTCTCCGCACCGAATATTCGCTGCTGATTACTATCGAATATCCGGAGCCCGAATAATGGTATTCGGGACAGCCCTAATCTTTTTTTTTAATGTAAAAATGAATAACGCAGATGGAGAGCGCTCACCTGGCGGCTGGCTGGAGGAACAGGTGACGGAGCCGTTGTTGTTGGAGCTGACGGCGGCTGCGAGGTGCTGGAAGACATCCGAGCGGGGCAGCTGGGGGGAGACGGGCACCGAGTGGCACTGCCTGCCTGGGAGCTGCTGCCAGTAATAGGACGTCCCCTGAGTGGCCCCCCCAGGTCCATTAGCAGACGGCGGGTCACTGAACACACTCCCCGGGGGCGAGTGCAGGTCGAACACCAGGTCAAACACGGACTTGCTGGGAACGTCGTAGAACTTGATCTTCCCCCCGCACAGGTCCTCGCGGGCGGTGAACGGGTTGATCTTGCGAGCTTTCGAGGCCCGCTGGGGGGCGGGGGGGTTGTAGGAAGGGTCCTGGACGTTCACTTTTCTCCCCGGTTTGCAGGAGAAAATGTCGGACTGGCTGCGGCTGAGCCAGATGTTTCTTCGGGGGCGGGGGGACTTCTGAGGGATTTTATCATCCTGGAAGCCCAGGGGGTTCAGGCGCTTGAAGCCCTGGATCTTCTCACCTGGAGAGGGGAGACAGGCACGTTTCAATAATATAACATTTGTAAAAAATGATAAACTGTATTTTTATTCGACTGTAGAGTAATTCATTGTAATCTCTTTTTTTATTCTTATCTTAATCTATTCCTGGTTTACTTATCTCCACATTTACTTGAACATTGGTCACTATTTCATTTCTATGAATTTTTTTGTATTGCAATATTTTTTATTGTTTTACATCTTATATAAATGTATGTTGCATTGTTGGAGGAGGCTGGGACTTAAGACTGTCATTGGCAAAACTAAACGGTAGCTATTGTGCACATGACAATGAAGCCTTTGAATGTTGAATCTGTTTTAGTGCTCCAAAGGTAAAATAGAGAATCGAATGTAACCACTAGGTGTCAGTGCAGGCTGCATCCTTCGTGCACAGACTGTAGTCCCAAAGTTTCCAAAGGCACTGGATGAGATTGTGTTATGCAGAAAGATCCTCCTTAGGTTGGATCTTAATATTCTCATAAATTCTAAATATAATTTTAAATAGTGTATTGAAAGGAAGGAAATTAATATGATTGAAAGAAAGATTTTTTTTTAAATGCATGATGCCATTGTTATAAAAAAAGAAAAATAGTAATGTGAAAAAGTGCAAAGTGGACAGATATAACGAAACAAGCTAACCAGGAACAACTTTGTATTTACTATCTTCCTCTTCAATCTCAAAGCCCTGTTGCACTTCCACGTGCATCTCATTTGTGTCAGGAGTATTTGAATTATTTTTCGTGACTCATGAGGAAATGACCAAAAATGTAATCCACCAGCATATTTGGCTAAAAGGTTGTGATGCAAATAGATATTTCCCAATGAGAGAGAAAACCTGGTTTTCAGGAAACACTGATTATTATCAGGTAAACGGAACAAAGGAGAAGTCGCTCTGACAATCGAGTGCGAGCTGTCAGATTCAGGCCGTGTTTACACACATTATAAACTACGTTAGAGATGTTCACTAGGGGGGCTCCGATCAGGGGTTTTGGGGCAGATCACCGGAATCAGA
>NC_136907.1:72865334-72914156 GCF_949606895.1 Notothenia rossii | reverse complement strand
AAGGACTGCATGGATACAGAGAGAAGCCAAATCTACCTCGTAACTGATCCGGCTTCTAGAGACTCAAATACCCCCCGGATAGTGAGCTGAATCAGATTATTAAGATAATCAGATTGCCCCTCTTTTTCAAACAAAAGTTACTTAAGAAATTAAAAATAAAACGATGGGAATCAAGAAAGACAGACAAGCCGTTCGGTAAGTGTCACAAAGAAAAGTTGGTCGTAAACATTTTGTTTCTAAAGATGCTATCACAATTACAAAGGGATTGTTTCAACGATGTGATAAGATGCACTGCGTTGCAATATATGCAATATGATACGAATGTGATACGCTACACCACACTACGATGCGATAGGAAAATACTTTTATGTGATGAAATCAACAAGGACAAACATAACAATCACTGAAGTGAAGACAATGTGTTTAAGACTCTTTAACACACATTTAATCCGGGATTACCTCTCCATTTTCAAGATTGATTGGAACACAAAAGAGCTCTTTGCAAGCTTACAGGGACCCTGAATCTGCTTCGATGGCAACAATTCATTTTTGCTGATCAGCACATGCTAGGGGTCGGAGACAATGTGCTCAGCAAGCCTCAGTATATTATGTTAGGTTGATTTATCGAGTTAGGTTAAGGGTTGACCTACAATCTTTAAGCAGATTTTCAATTGGTTGAGCCGTTGACTTTAAAGGTCTTTCATCAATATATTATAGCTCTCAGATATATAAAAACATGTCTCTGAAGTGTTTGGCTCCAAACACCAAACAGATCATTGCAGCATTACCCATAATCCCCTCTGTTTCAGCCCTGTTTCCAAAGGGCTGATTCTCTGTCTGTTACTTTAGATGAAAATAAGGAGCCCCTCCCCACGCCCCTCTGAGAGAGATTTGGTTACAAAGAACACAATGGTGCTCTAGGAGGAGATTCAGGTGATAAGGTAGGGGGGGGGGGGTTACCTTGGTTGCTGATTGGCTAATGGTTATATAAGCCAAAACATCGTTATGACATCATAAAGTGGCCAAAATCTGATCAGCTCATTTTCAGACAGGTTTTTATAAAAATGGATCAGGACAAAAAGAGAGAGAATCTTTTTTCCTGAAACTTTCAGAGTCTCTTTCCACAGAGGGGACACATGTTGATGTAGAAGAGACGTGAAGAAGTGGATTGTGCATAATAGGTGATCTTTAATATTAGAATACTGTAAATCACTCAGAATCACTGATGTTAAAAAACAGACTCACGTTGCAGCAGTTGAAGGCCAGCTGCAGGAAGTCGGGCGGACAGTCTCCCACCATGTGCTGGAACTGGAACGTGTGATAGTCCAGGCCGAAGTTCTGCAGGAGGGGAAAGAACACGGAGAGACGGACAGATTTGGATATATGAACGTTAAACAGGAAATTGGTATTTATGATTCTAGAAGTGGGATAAAGACAGAGATGGACAGAGCGTCATCAGATGTTTGACATCCCACAACTCTCCTGCCAAAACCCGCTCTGTGTCAAACTAATCCCTCGGACACGGCCCTGCTGACTGCCAAGTTCGCATTTCGTCCAATAAAATATTACAAAACACAGGCTGGTTTCAAAAAGGACGTTTTATATAGAAAGACAAACACACAAAAATATCCAAAGGGTATTCGTGCAATTAAGTGTATTTTTTCAAGCCATTGATATTTGAATGATTATAAAAAATGTGCCTCTTAATAGCAATAGCCCACATTTGTAAAAAATTGTTTTAAAAAGGCTCCTTTAAGTTCAGTTAATAAATGATTGTGATGTTTATACTAAGCAGCAGAATTGATTAACAAGCCCCTCTCTGTTAGATGACATTTCCACAATACTAATATATACTGTATTTTATAAGATATAATGGATATATATAATATCTGCCAGATGACAAATATTACCCAGATTGTGTTTATAAAAATCAACCCCCTATTCTTGGAGAATCTAAAAAACCAAAAGTACTCTAAGCTCCTCAGAGTCATGTGAATGTTGCACAGCATCAACAGGGTGTGAGTTGTCATGTGACACCAACAGATCAAGCCGTGTACAAAGCAAACATGCAGAAGGAGTGATCACAGGGTGAGGCATGGGTGAGAGGAGGATGAGAACTCACCTCTGTGCGGGGGAGGAAGTCAGGGTCGGCCTGCACCCGCGCTATGATCTCACACAGGACGATCCCATAGGAGAACACGTCGGCCTGGAGACGGACACACACACACGATGAAGACACGAAATCAACAGAAACGTCTTGTTGATATAACGTGAAACATTTGTGGGGATATTATTCAAATCGTACCAAACGTTCTGACCTCTTCATTTGCAATATGCGTCTGTGTTTCAACAGATAATTTCCATTTATCATCAGAGTATCATTGCTTTCAAGTACATGTTATTTTCCTTTTATTATTTAACTATTTTAATAGTAATCCAGAAAATTCATACAGACAAGGTACAACATAATAAGTTAGTTAGTTAGTTATAGCTGGAGGGCAGAAATTAATAATAAAAATATATTCTTAAAAAAGGCTTATTAAGAAAATAGCCCTCCAGTTATCCAATCACATCGCCCCTGGTCAAGACCTCAAACGTCACGGCAACATAACTACGAACGTCATGATAAACATTCTCCAAACCATAGGAAAACAAGTCTTTCAAGTCTCAAGGTAGGAATCCAACAAAGACAACCACAGTTTAAGTTGAAAACAGAAGTAATTGAACGCTTTTTGAGATTATTATCTTCACCATTTTAGCTTATTTCACTAATTGCCACTTTAGTTTGGAGGTGAAAGTGTGAGACTACCTTCTCGTTGTACGGCTCGTCTCTCAGAACCTCTGGAGCCATCCAGAAAGGAGAACCAACCACGGACAGTTTCTCCACCTCGGCACTAAACAACACACACACACACACACACACACACACACACACACACACACACACACACACACACACACACACACACACACACACACACACACACACACACACACACACACACACACACACACACACACACACACACACACACACACACACACACACACACACACACACACACACACACACACACACACACACACACACACACACACACACACACACACACACACACACACACACACACACACACACACACACACACACACACACACACACACACACACACACACACACACACACACACACACACACACACACACACACACACAATGAACAACAGGTTAATGCATTTGGTCTATGGTTGAATAAGAAGCCGTTAAAGCTTCTGAAGATTAATCATCCGTCTCTGAGTCGACTCGTGAGCTTTGTGTTTGTGGTGAGGTAGTGGAATAAAACTGTGTAGGAAGAGAAGACTTGACGTTCATTTGTTGAGAGCGTTTGTGGGAGTGTGTGAAGGAATGTCTTTAATCTGCCTCTGTCATGTCAATAGGAACGACCTGATAGATAAAAGGAGCCGATGAGCACACTCTGTTCTGGCTTTTCTTAATCAAAATGACCCGCTTGCTCTGTGAATTCAACCCAGTATGAACACATCATGGAGTTTCAAGTTTTACCAGTGAGAACGACTGCTGTCTCGATAGGTTCTTACATGTCGGTTTAATGACTCCTAATCGCTAATCCTTTAAATTCAGAAGCTTTTTAATTGTATGGATTACGTTTGGGTGAGACCAGTTTAATATCAAAGGTGTGTGCAAAGCAGATGTGTCACCTCCTGGTAAACCCAACCTCCTTATACATAGTACACGTAATAGGCGTGGCTACATTCAGTGCATTATTCCTACATGTCTACCAAGCAACATACATGAGGTGTAGTGGAGTATATATATTCACATTAAGCTAACTCGCATCAACTCTGCTCCTAAAGACATTTCAGAAAACGATCTCCCCCGTCATTACACTCGTTCACCGATAGCATCCCCCTGTTATCAAAACACTAAGGTTGAGAATGTGAACTCTACAGCCCGTTATTAATGCCAGTGCCAGACACGTGTTAATAAATAACCGTGCGCCTGGCATGAGGACGAGGAAGACTCTTGCACGGAACACAAACATCGCAGAACAATAACAAGCGCACCTTGGGGAATAATTGATCAAATTAGGAACAATTAACTACTTTAGCATTTAGCATTAACATAATTAACAACATCATGAATGCCCAAACTATTTTTATGAGAGTTGTTTTGGAGCTACAAAAATGGTTTTGCTGGTAACATTTTGATCACTAGGGGTTCACGACCACACCAAATTCACAACACTGGATTATTCAATTATTATTCTTTACATACAAATAAACAATGGTCTTGTCACACATGAAGCAGACTTAGCATTAGCATTTAGTTGAAGTCATGTTTCACCCCCTCACAAGTCCTATTTTCACTTTACTAAAACAAATATATGGGCTTTTTTTTTACTGCTAAATGCTCAAATTAAACGTTGGGACACGGACTAGCTTTCTGTTTACTGTCTGTTGATTGGCAGGAAGTTTACAACACGTGGGCCCTCAGGAGCTGGTTAACACTTGGACCTCAAAATGAAGACTAATCGTGCCGCTTAAAACCAAATAATGTATCTAAAAGAGGCTACACAGCTCTGTAACTAAAGTCGGGCGATGGTTATTAATGATTTATGTAATGCATAGTAACGCAGATAGCTTCCAAAAGGTTTCTCTCTTTCGTTAAGAATCCTGGACATCATTTAATTCCTGATCTAAGACTGTGTGTGTTGATCAGTATTAACTGCTGAACTCCTTACAGACTGGTGGGGATCTTCTCTGCCAGGCCGAAGTCTCCCACCACTGCTGCGTAACCGTTGTCCTCAAACTTTATCAGGCAGTTCTGCAGAAAAAACATTATCAATATTATCACATTTGAGGAAGTTGAGGAAGTTGAGACACCAAGAAAGAAAATTCTAAAAAAAAAATTACATTATCTCTCAAACCTCCACTTCCTGATTGGACTTAAGCTTTCGGTATTCTTTTCATTCAAATGTCAAATTACAAAATGCATTCCTGTAATGTTTGGACTCTTTCTCTTGAACTTAAAAAGAAACTACTCTTAATAAACTGTTTCCATTTGTTGCAATACTGTCGTTATTGTACAAACCATGTGTGCAATGCTTACGGCTCATTTGGTACCCACTGTAGGAGCCGCATTTAAGTTTATTTTGTTTTGATTTATTTGGAACCTTTATTAATGCATTTTTCTGTTTTAGTAAGAGGTGTGCTTTGCTCAGGTGAAGGGGGCGGGGCTAAGGCTTTAAGTTGGAGGTGCGGTGTGTGACGGGAGAGCAGCAGGCAGCAGCAATACTGTCATTGACACGCAGACGCAACCTTATACTTAGTCAAATACAGATTATTAGGATCTGCTGTTTAAGTTTATGTTAAATATTGATTTTCGTATTTTGTTTTGCTGGAAATAAACCTTGAAAAGCAACCGAAACGTCCAGTGGATTGCGTACTGCGAGTCTGACACTGCTTCCGAGGCCCAAGCTCTACATGTGGCCAAGAACAATAACTTTTGAGGTGAAGGTTACAAGACAAATCTTTTGGGATGTTATCCACTACACCCACGAATACTGATGAGGGCTGACATATTATATTCCTCATGATTACGGTACTTAATTAATGTGTTTGTATAAACCGCTCAGTGGGAAGTAGATGAGACTGTGGTAGCACTGGGCTGCTTCCAGTTGTGAATGTTTAACTGTGTAAATGTGATCAAGGCGTTTCTGTTAAAAGAGACTATTGTTCTAAGTGTAACTACTCCTGAATAAATAAAGGTTGAAGGAAAAAACTTATGTTCACTTGAAACCGTCACCTTTCCTTTTATGCCTCTGCGTCATATCCTCTCTTGTGCTTGTGAGTAGATTTATAGATTACAACTCCTTTACAATGGAAGGGTATGTCTATATGAAGCTCTATATAGCATGTACACGGACATAATGAGAATATAAAAAGAGTGCTTTGTCCTGTGAGTGTGAGTCATCAGCAAACGGACTTTGTATTCTTTTCAGGAAGTTTAATCTGAGAAGTTAAACCACAACGTTTAACCCTTAAAAATGCAAAACTCTTATCCGTCTATAAAACCTTTCTTTAATTTCTCTGGGCGCTTGTTTTTATTCTTCTACAGATAACCATGCGTTTACAGCAGGGTGCACACTGTCCCTGTTTCCTGCCAACATGGCTGTGGGTCAAGTTGGAAAACGACAAGCCTCCTGGTGCAGATTATCACATCTGACTGTGTGTTCTCTACAGAGGGGTCAATGGGGCTAAGAGTGAAAGAGCAAGTGTTAACAGGCCTAGCATCTTGAACATTTGCATCCAGCCCGAATGTAAATACAGAGTGTGGCACATTATCCTGGAGCCAAGCTCAGATAATGAGCTGTCAACAGAGAATATTTGAATAGGTACTGTACAATCATCTCCTAAAGGACACTCTGTGCTCTACAATAAAGCCTGCAGGTCTATTTGCAGCGAGGGTTTCTCCTCTGAACGACCAATTAGCCCGCGTAGCTAACCTTGGAGGTGAGGTCCCGGTGGAATATGCCTTTGGAGTGCAAGTAAGCCAGGCCGCTGGCGATGTCGCAGGCCAGCTTCACCCTCATGGGCCAACTCAGATGCTTGTTTCCGTCTAGAAGCTGCTCCAGGTTTCCACCATTTATGTACTGGAGAAAGACAAATAGAAACACACAGATACATGAGTAGGTAAATATTAACAAAACATTGACACAGAATAAAACACAATTGATTACAATGTAATGTATGAAACACAAGTCTTTAATATTAAAGAGGGCACATTCTGCTCATGTTCAGGTGTATATCAGTACGTAGTGTCTCTCCTATGACATGTCTCCATGCTTTAATGTTCAAAAAGCTCTTTATTTTCCTCATACTGCCTGTGCTGCAGCACCTCTTTTCACCCTCTGTCTGAAACCAGAGCCCAGTCTGCTCCGATTGGTTAGCTGGCCGGCTCTGTTTTTGGAGCGCTAGCCAATAGAAGCGCGAGTGTTACATAGTGAAGTCACTATGAAGTACAGCAGTAAACAAAGAAACAAAGGAGTCCAATGGAGGGGTTTCAGGCGGGTGGAGAGAAGTGTGGGAAACCCCAAAAGCATAAAAGGGCCTCTGTGCTGGTGCTGTGCCATTAAATGGATCAAAAAAATAAATTGAATACGACCAATGTGCTTCAGAATCGATGGATTGAAAAAAAAATAACAAAATCTTTAGCAAAACATTAATAGATTGACAGCATTTCTGCATTTGTGTATCATATTGTTTAGCTCTGTAGGTGTGAAACCATATTTCACAGAAACTCAATTTGAGATATGGCTAATGTAGCGTGAATACTCTAACTATAGCAGCGGTACAGTCTCTGTTACCACTGACAGAAACAGCAGACTGGTTAGATGGCTTGAAAAATCATTGGTCAACTGGTGACACACTTATCTACAGAGCGGTCATTACCAACGGCGTTACATAAACCAACCTCTCTAGCTCACAGAGTGGAGCGTTGTTTGGGTTACAGGCGGGCGGGTGGCCTGAGGGCTGGCTGGTGTATCGAGCAGATTATTAAACTGGCCGGTAGTTTCATACGTGCGTCTGATCAGGCTGCAGATTGATTGGGCTGCCAAGACGACAAATCCGGGGTCTTTCACTGCGTCTGTCAGCTGTGATCCAGAATAACTCGTCTGACCTTGCTTGTTGCATGCAAACACACAGACACACTAATCTCACGTCCACATATCACCAAAACAGTGGTTAACTAGATAGAGCTGAGACAGGATAAAGGGATGGTCTGGGTTAGCTGTGGTTAGCGGTATGACTGACTGAGAATTAGGACAGGCTGAGTGCGAGGGGAGGATGTCTCCACTTCTTCACCCGATTGAATTAACTGAACCCAGAGTAATACACATTTCAAGATAACCTTAGCATATTTTTTTTATAGTTACTCTGTATGGATGGTAAAGGTGTTAGATGACCAAGATATATCAACTAGATGCAAGGCCTTTCTACAAAAACCATCATTATCTCTCCTAAGCTCTGCGTGCATTTTACAGCTCAAAGCTAACGTACGTCCTTTGTCACACCATCTCTGAAGACCACTCGAATCCTAAGTACTGTGATGATTCGGCCTCTCAAGAGCACAGACGATGTGTTCAATCAATGCTGTCTTCAAGAAGGGATCCCTCCATATAATACTTGGGAGTTAATTAAAAACAAAATCTGAAAAAAATAACTAGCTTGATGCCGTTTACATTCCCTTTGGATCAGAGCCCAGGATTATCTAATATGGAAAACATGCTTCGCCAACACTCTTTGTGACAGTCAGAGATCTGATGTCACATAATGTCAGGTTTCTGACATAAGAAGTCTGATCAACTACTGTCTTACATGTGCTGTGCTGAAGCAAATAATGCAAAACTAAGTACTATTTAAATGCATTGTTTGTCATTAGACCCCACAGTGAAACATTAAATATAAATATTCTACAAGAGACTAACAATCTGTATGCCAAATGCACTAATCTGTATTTTATTTTACATGCTAATTAAGATTTCAGACAAAATTGTCTTTTCATGTTATTTGATTATTTTGGTTTTATTATAATTGTATTGTTTTTTTTGACCCATTTTTAAACTACACAAACATACCAGATAACAAATGATAAACAGTGCAGGCAACAATGCAAAAAACCCACTGGGCTTATTTGCTGCCTCCACTTAAATACTGAAAAACAAAGAAAGAAAGGAACATTTAAATATGAAAAGGGAATATCACACAGTGCATATATTTAAGCGATCCATAGAGGTACAGTATTTCGTTATTTAAGAAACACAATTCCAGATTTCTTTCCTCATAACGATTTGTATTGTCATTATTTTAAAATGGCGAAAAGGTAAGAGTACTCATACAATTATTTTTAAAAAGCAATACGTCGACACATCCTAAATGTTGATTTCCCTGCAGTTTTATACCATCAATTACACACACACACACACACACACACACACACACACACACACACACACACACACACACACACACACACACACACACACACACACACACACACACACACACACACACACACACACACACACACACACACACACACACACACACACACACACACACACACACACACACACACACACACACACACACACACACACACACACACACACACACACACACACACACACACACACACACACACACACACACACACACACACACACACACACACACACACACACACACACACACACACACACACACAGAAGAGATCAGAGGATTAGAGTATTTGTCAAACACATTCCTCAGTAGCCACAGAATTCAACATCTGTTGTCTGCCTGGTGGAGATGGAAAAACCCCTCTGGAGACAATTAAAACTAATCCGACATCATTCCTTTATCATCTCATTTAAGATCTCGAGAGCACCCGTTGTTTTCTCACACTGACAGAATATGCAGAAGTGCAAAGGGTGCCTGCTCCAATATGCAAATCACATAGTTAAGCGGACGAGTGCGTCTGCTGTGTCAACTAAAAGCAACTCCATTTGAGTAGTCACATTTTAAAAGAGCCTTTTGAAAAGATATGGTATGTTTCCCCAGATTGATGCTATTTGTGTAGCTCCTGATACACCAGGACAATCACACAACATAGCACATACTTGAGTGCTACATCCGTGACTCGCAATGATCATGTATTATCCTAGATTGCTAAGGAAATGAGAAACATATGCTTGCGGAAATTGCCCTTCACTGTCTCTGTTTCAGGTTAAAAACCCTGGAAAGACTCAAACAAAAGGATCCCTGTTTGGTTCCAGGAACCGCTTCAAACGGCGGAGTAATCCTCGCATGGGTCATGAAAAACCATTAGCACAGATTAGAATCGTAGGAACATTTCCTATAACGTGAACGATATCGAGAGTCAGACAAAAAAAGGCTTTGGGTCTAGATGAGGAAGTCCCAAGGGGGGAAAGTGTGCAGCAAAACGTATCAAAGCATTGGTGCTTAAATGTGCGTTATATTTGTTTCATACCATTAACACAACAACCGGAAAACTCCATAAGCTCGTGATATATGTTTTCTAACGGGTCAAAACGGGAAATTGTAAAATCACTGTTTTGAGTCTGTGTGCAGTTAAGCTGAAGACACCATACAGTATAAAAAGAGTTGGTCAGAGCAGGTGATGTAATGATAGCAGTTGGTAAACAGCGCTCAAAGAAATGCTGAGACACCTCAGCGCTCAACACAGTCTGAGGAGACTGAATCTGAGCTGACCAATCAAACACTGCTCGGATGACTGCCTCATGGTTTTGGCTTCTTCAAAAAGACATGCAGCATTGTCCAAAAGCTGTGGGAGTGCACACTCTTGGCTTTCCTTAAAGCTAACACAAACACAAAAGTCATGAGTAGATCAATCAGATTTATTTTGGGTTGCCTGCCTCCATGCGTCTGTGTGTGAGAGACGGAGAGTTTCTGGAGGTAGCTCAGGGCCAAGCAGTATCGTAATTCTCCATTTCCTCTGAGCGCGGCCGCATAGTGGGGGTCAGGTAACAAAACAGCATGAGCCTGCTGCAGGGTCAGAGCCTTCAGTTCGGTCCTGACACGACACGACAGGATCTGTTTACCCCACAGCGGGAAAACAAGACCTACCGCAGCGTGAAGTCGTGTGTGTGTGTTATACAATGCATGGATTGACTTTGCAATCACAGTATAGGAAGAAACGTGTGTGTGTGTGTGTGTGTGTGTGTGTGTGTGTGTGTGTGTGTGTGTGTGTGTGTGTGTGTGGCCTAGCATTACTATACTTGTGGGGACCTAAATCTGTTTACACAGTCACGTGTGGGGACTCGCTTCCCTTATGGGGAAAAATTGGAGGTCCCCATGAGGGGAATCATTAATTTAAGGGGGAAGACTTGGTTAGGTTTAGGATTAGGGTTAGGTTAAGGGTAAGGCATGTGTTGGTTAGGATAAGTCTCCAGGAAATGCATGTAAGTCAATGTAATGTCCCCTGAAGTGATGTATACATGGTGTGTGTGTGTGTGTGTGTGTGTGTGTGTGTGTGTGTGTGTGTGTGTGTGTGTGTGTGTGTGTGTGTGTGTGTGTGTGTGTGTGTGTGTGTGTGTGTGTGTGTGTGTGTGTGTGTGTGTGTGTGTGTGTGTGTGTGTGTGTGTGTGTGTGTGTGTGTGTGTGTGTGTGTGTGTGTGTGTGTGTGTGTGTGTGTGTGTGTGTGTGTGTGTGTGTGTGTGTGTGTGTGTGTGTGTGTGTGTGTGTGTCTTTGGCATAAGTGGTGTCTCTTATGCAACTGCAGAAAGTTGATGTTTGTCTTTGTCTGTGGAGGCTACAATAAGCACATTCATCGAGCAATACAACAGTGTAATCACATACGTGTGTGTGCGCCTGGAAGCCGCTTTAACAGTGTGTGCTTTCTTCATGGAGGATGAATTGTGTGTTTTGTTGCACATTTACATGCATTGCCACACTAAAGTGTTTACAGAGATACTTCCTGAGACCCTGGGTCAACTGTTGAATGTTTGAAGGTGTGGGCATTTCCTATGAATGTGTTATTGTGCAGTTTGAGTGTGAATATACAATCCGACCACAGCTCCGGGCCTCTAATCAAAACATGAATTTAACCATAAATGAATAGTTGATTTTCTGCATTGCCATCAGGGGGGAAAGCAAGAAACTAGAGCTGCAGCTTACAACATTATAATTGTTCACAGAGTCCAATGTGAAGCACTTATGGTCTTGTGTGTTTTTGTTTAGCAGTCAAAAAAATAAAAGTAACAATTAATTTAACAAATATGAATAGCAGCAGTTCTCATTAATACATTTTCTGTGGTCAACTCAACAACTAATTGTCTAATTATATTCGTAAAATTCTCTACTTATTCCACACACACACACACACACACACACACACACACACACACACACACACACACACACACACACACACACACACACACACACACACACACACACACACACACACACACACACACACACACACACACACACACACACACACACACACACACACACACACACACACACACACACACACACACACACACACACACACACACACACACACACACACACACACTAAATATAGGCAGTGTGCAGCCTGAAAGCCCCTCTCACTGTAACCCTAATGGTGTTTGTCCTAACATTAAGTATCTCTAGAGAATGTTATTAGCTCTCTATATCAAATTACCCCTCCCTTCTCCCAACATCAAAATAAATACACAACCTAAGTGTTTTATATATACCTAAGAACATTCAGTTCTTTTGGTTTCCACAATTACAGACCAGCGCGTGTCTGTGTTGTGTTCACTGATGACGTGATGTCCACCTGAACATGGTAGGAACATTTACTAACACATGGGTGCATGAGTTCACATGAAGTGCCAGATCATAGTCACACCGGTGCTCTACCTTTCATTAGTGGAGACACTTTGATCTCAGAAGCTTTAATGTGAAAGGATGTGTTTCCTACCTCTGTCAGAGCGTGGAGCTGGCCCTCATGGACGCACACACCCTTGAATCTGCAAAACCACACAACACAAGTCAACATTTAAGAGTGTAATAAGAAGAGCAACTTACTAAACAAATTACAAGGAACTGGCTTCAAGATAATAACCTTATCAGCTCACAGTGGATGAATCTAGTAAATGAAATGTGTGGGATGGAAAATGAACCATAACAGTTTGAGTATTAATGTTATATCCGTTATGTGTTAGTTATATCTAACAGCAGTGGTTCTCAAATGGGGGTACGTTGGAGTACTGCAGGGGGTACGTGAGATTTATTTTATGTCAATGAAAAAAAACAACATGAGTAATGCATTTAAACAAACTACTAATAGTAGATGAACTACTTTATTCAAAGGATTACAGTAATTCTGGGTAATAAAAAGTGAAGAGTAAACGGGGTGCTCTCTTATCCTCTCCCTCTCCTGACAGCCGGTCAGTCTCGTGCAGCTCGCTGAACCTGTAATGAGTGACCCGAATAAATATATGTATAACTAGTTTAGCTAGTTCCAGAGTAGATTTACTAGCTAAGTGTGTTCGGTCTAACTCTTAAGTGTATTTTGCTCCACTCAACGGTCCGTCACAGCGGGGGAGCTTTGATAATGCAGAGCTTCGTGTTCTCCGTCAGCAGCAGCTGATCTGATCTCTCTCTCGCGTCCGGTTAGACTTCACTCGCGTTTATGTCCATATCGATCAGATCTAGCTAATGATATGACTGCCTGCTTATCAAAAGGACCTAAACAATAAGTGTTGCTTGGCAACGGCATGTGGGCGCAAAGTATAGCGCAGCATTATGCATATGCATATGTTTATATGAGGGGGGTCAAAATCCAATGCTCATAAAATGCTCATATTTGTTTCTCTTCATTCTCCACGCCCCAAAACAAATAAATAAATAAACACATTTTAGGAAAAGTAACGAAGTTTGAGCAATGTGGGTTTTATATGAACAGAGTTACACATATTTCAAAACGCGAAGTGTAATGACTGCAGTTTGCCTCGCTGTCAGAACGACAAAGGTCCTCAGAGAAGCTCAAGCCCATGGTTCTACTTCCACTAAATTGTACAACTTATTAAAAAGATCAGTTCAATGCAACTAATGTTGTCTCAGTGTTATTGCATGATGTTAAAATTGGTTTGCCATGAATTTAGTGATGGATTGTAAACATTTGAAATGTAGCATTTAAGTGTTTCTCAGTTACTTGTTTTAATAACTCAGACACTGATGGTGCAGCGCTGTACTGTACCTCTTTATAGAGGCATGTTGTCCCTAACACATAGTTTCTGCTCTGATCAGGGGGTGCTTGGCGGACATTGTTTTTTCAAAGGGGGTACATTATTGAAAAACCTTTGAGAAGCACTGTCTTACAGTATAAGTTATTGTCAATCCTTTTTTCCACATTTATGGATTGTTTTGAGTTATCTCATGTGTTTAAGCGTTCCCTTTGTTATGTATGCCTTTTAACCAAATCATTTCTTAAAATGAAAATAGGAAAAAGACATGACTTAATATTTGAGATAGCACAAGAACATTTGTTAAAAATGTAATGTAATCAGATGATTGAGGTTGAGACTCAGATAACATATACAACCTTTTAGTTTTCGCTACAGTATTTCATTTGTACATTTTGTCTTGTCTTTTTATCCTACTTAGATGTTCATACTGCTCTTATATCTGCAAACTATTTGAAAAAAAATGTTCTGTCTTATACTTGTATGTTAAGTAGGGCTTGAGAGTTAAGATGTGCATTGCCAAAATTAAGCTATTGTGCAAATGAAAAAAAACGCCTTTAATAATTTGAGCTTATTTCAAGCACTTACACGTCTAAAGGGTTATATAGAGTATAATAATGTTGAAACATCGAAAACAAAAAACTTGCTTGACCTTCTCTGTGTGAGTAAACAGGGAAAGCAGGAAGAATAGCGAACAAACGATTAAGATTCCTGCAGCAAGACCAGACAAGTGCTAAGTGTCTGTTAGCAGGAGTATAATAACAGCTCAGTTACTTCACCTGCATTCCTTCCATTCTGCCTCTACCTGGCCTATCACTGTCTACAATAAAAACACAAGCAGGAGCTTTGACTTGCCTTAGCTTCATAAAATGCATTTCCTGTTAACAAATTGCATTTTTAAAGGTCGGAAAATATCCAGAAAAGGCCATGAACAGCCTCGGCCCAAACAAAACAAAGTGCGCAGAGCAACGTATAAACCAACTTTGTTCAAGAGTTGCGTTAAGGGCCTCGTAATTCTGAAGGTCAACTTTGTGGGTCCTTGTTGGGTTTGAGCTAACAATGAGCCCCTCAGTGTCTGCTTGTTAACGAACACACACACACAATCCTCTGGGTTTAACAAAGATGGCATTGTGAAAGATGCTGCGTGTGTGTATGCACAAGTACACACACACACACATTTTGATGCATGTATGTGCATGTTCGTAAACATACACTCTCCCACCCTGGAGCGCATGGCTGAATGTGGACTTGACAGAAAATGTGTTTACTACAAAAAAAAAAAACCACTCTTCTGGGGATCATTTGTGTTCTCATTTCTATACCGTTTTATTTAGTGCAGGCTTTTCCTTTTCCTGTCATAAAACTCAAGGCAAGGCATGTTCGTTACCTTTAAATACAGAGGCTGTGTAAAGGGCTTTGACGTAACGAGGGAGTGCTTCAGAGCAGCACTTAAGGACACAAATGAAAATACATTCAAATAATCCTTTTATAAAAAGGCCATCAAATAAAAAGTGGTGCTTTTAAGGTTATTAGAAGGTTGTGAGCAGCATCAAAGCTAAAAGCAGCTTCACTGGGTTTGGTTCTGCTTGATACGAGCCGAGTGCTTCCTAAAGAGACCTTCTGGGTTTATATTTATTAAAAGTACCAGAATATGTTTTGGTACAAGGCTTTTAACAGATTAAACTATTCTATGAACTTGAAAAAAAGGCATATAGCTTCAGTTAAAAGCAATAACATAACAGCCAAACAATGACACAAAGAACTGTTTTGTCCCTGCTTGTGAATAATATTTTGCATTATGCAATAAACACTGTTTTCACTGCATTTAAAGCTCACAGTTTCAGTATCTCAATTACCTAACGACAAGTTGTGTCCGGAATAAATACATAATGTTGCAACTTCCACAACATTTCATCATATTTTGACTGTCTGTGCTTTTGGTATTGAGGTTTAAAAGCTCATACAAATATTCAGTTAAATGATGCAGCGCCTCTTAAAATTGTTGCTGTTGAGGGCTCCGCCTTAAGTCTCAGACACGTACGAAGGGAGACAAAACAGACACCAAAAAGTGCCAGGAGTAAGGGGCTTACAATGAATCGTGCTTTTGACCAATGATTGACTGCAAATCTCTAAAATATTAACCTGATTGTTCATAGCCTTGAAAGGGTCCTCGTCACTCTTTGCCTTCAGGCAGCTGCTGCAGCAGCTCTAACAGGAGCTGGCAGCTTAAAACCCATTGTTAATAGGCTGAGGGTTTGACACAGTTTCAACCCCAAAGGAAACGGGTCACAACCACAGACTCAGCGAGTGAGAGTGGAGAGAGGCAGACTTTAATAGAATACATATTTAATAACCGAAAGTGGCAGGTGTCATAGGACATGACTAATATGACATGTTGGGAAACAAACTCTTAATTTACTGCGAGTAGTCATTGAGTGGCCTAAACTCTAAAGCCTTAAATAAGCTTGTTGTGAATTTATCAAAACACACTCTTTCCAAAATATGATTGAAAACTTGTTCTGGTAAAGTGACAACAGGCGATTAGGATCACGTGCAAAGACAGTTACTGCCAATAATCAGTTTCTCACACGAGGGCCAATCGTGTAGCTGAGGTAGTGATGCAATAATCAAGTAGAACAAAAGGAATAACATCACACAGTTATTTAGTTTTATAAGATATATTGAAATGGTCCCAGATGAGTTTTGGTGGTTCTTTACTGTAGAATGTCGTCGAAATGAACATTGTATATTTTCTGAATCAATTCGATTTTGTTCTGTAAACCCCTTTGATAAAGTACACGTGTTACCCACCTGAGTATGTTGGGATGGCAGAGCCGGTTCATGAGTTGGACTTCTCTCAACATGTTGGCTCTGTTGCTGCTGATTTTGTTCATCTTCATGGCCATAACCTGGTCTGTGGCTCGATGACGAACCTGCAAAACAGTCACGTCATTTTAACATGTTGCGGATACAGTCGACTAAAGAAAGGCTAAATCCTTATAACTAATGAACTGTATTATGGTGGCTGCAAATAAACACATTTAACTTGGGTCAGTATGAAAAGAGCTTGAACAAGTTCTTTCATGGAAACTTGTAAATAATAATATGAATAACATGGCTCATGCTGCAAGAAACAGAGGAAGTGGAAAAGGAAGGCAGCTAATAAAAGAGAAGTGAAATGAGGTCATCGACCGGCCATCACAGAGCAGACGTGTCGATCCGGAGCTGAACAATCAATCTTTATTATGGTGCATTGGGATTTCAGTTTCCATCCAGTCGTTACGTGGTGGTGGTATAACAATGGATGCATGTATCCATGGTTGGCTGGAGGCATCCCAGCATGCTTTGTGTGGGAGGCACAAATACTGTAGACAGGTCACGACATGAAGACAACACTGAAGCTCTTCCTGCTGATGTTTAACACAGCTCACATGTGGCTACAACAAGAGAAGGGAGGCGGGTCTGTTTCTCAACTGTTTGCAGGGTCATAACATTGCTCTATTACTGTATAATGGAGATTACAAAATATAATGAATAAGCCAAATGATAGACGTAAACATTGACTGATTACAGTTAATGTCACGTGTTGTTAGGCTAGGTTTAAAAAAAGTCTTCAAAGTAGTGTGAAGTGGTGGTATGGCAAAAATAAACTCCTAACATGCTTTTTGTATTCATTTTGACTGATAGAGAAAGCTGTGTAATGTTTTAAAAAGTTACATTACATTTAAAGATTCAATTGAAGTATTAACTCATAAACAATATGTTCCCAAATGAACTCAAATTCATTTAATAAAGCCTTTGTAAAAGCCCTTAACAGAGTTCTTCTCTCTAATGCAGCATATAAAGAGTTGGTTGTAAATTCTCTTCATATCCCATATCACTTCACAGTCTCTGTAATTGTAAAGTGACCTGAGGTCTTCCCACCGCGGGTCTTTGTGACTGCGTGACTCATCAAATACCAAGAATTTAGGTTTCTTTTTGATACGTTGATATGCATGCAAATAGGATATATCAACCAGCAAACCACGGAAGGCAGCATGTGAGAAGACGGAGCTGCAGCAAACACTTGCTCGCTCACTTCCTGAGAGCAGACACAGAAACACACCGTGATGCAGCTTCAACGCAGCCGTGTGAGAAGGCTAAAGTGAACCCACTGTGCCTTCAGCAACAAAGAGCATATTCAAACGTTATCAGAAGCTCAGGAAATCTTTCGGAAGCATCATACCGTACATGCGTGATGGAAAACAGAGCATGAAGGATATATCTATCTAGCACTTTGAACATTAACACCTTGTTTACTTTGAACCTCAGCAGACGTGATGTAAATAATGAAAGGGGACCGTGCTGCTAATGTGGCCTTGTGACACACTATGTTTTGTTGTGGAAAATAGAAATAATAACATATGATTAGATTAATGATGTATCGCTTAACAATAAGTGGCGTTACATAATTTGGATACCCCATATTTTCCTAAGGTAAACATTGTAAACAGCTCTGTTAGCAGTTCAGGCTAAAGAAAGCCTGAAAACCATTTTGGAAATGTTCAGATACTTTACTTTCTTAAAAGAACTAGTCAGATACAAATACAAGTTAACATGTTATTATAGATTAACAGGCTGGTGACCTTAATAAAGTAGTTCCATCAGCACGGTGTTCTCAAAGTGTCAAAAGAATAATTAAATGTTACCTGTAAGTGTTTTACTATTATACATATATATTATATTGTGCATGTTGCATTTAACCCCTGTGGTTATTAAGGTTGTGCTAATTTAAAATGTTTCACTTTCAGGGTATATGCAGGAATCCTGAAGTCAAATGTAAAACCTTTTAAGACCTTTTTTAAGACCCTTCCCATACATCTTAAGACCTCATCGCCACTTTGAGTTTTAACCGGTTACCTTGGCGACACACTTTACCTCACATTGACTATATACAGTATTGATTGTCCTTCCTCCTTATCTTCCAACCATTTGGACGCAGACTTGCATTTCCCCATAACGATGTTGCTTAGCAACAGGCGTAAACGGCCCTTCGCGCGCCATCAAGCAGTGAGCGTGCGATGTCCTGTTCAGATGACGTCAGATCCAACGGGATGCCATAAATAAACTATACAGAATCACACTACACACCTACGCAATGATTACATTCAGGCAGACTGTAGAATACAACCTCTTTGGACCATTTATATACTTATTGAAAACAAGCTACAAAATGTAATACCTTGGAAAATACTTTTGAATAGCCTTCATTTTGGCTAAATTGATTTATCAACTTTTAATACTTTTTAAGACCCAGCGGACACCCTGACTTTAGTTTATCAGGTGTTTTACTTAAAATCGCCGCATTTGGAGATACAGGTGGCAGGAAGGGTTTGAATTACTGTGATATGAAAAGTAACAAGTCACTAAAGCCATCAGATGAATGTCCTGGAGTAAAACGTTTGTTATTTCCCTCTGAAGTGTAGTGGAGTGAAGTTATATTTAATGGGAATAATGTATTAATGGACGAGTATTTCCAAGTAGTTCTTGCACGAATATACTTTGTTGAGTTCCACTGAAGGCTGCGAGTCAGTGCAACAGTGGGCAGCTTTACATCATCTTCTAACAATGGCTCTCTTCCATCATCAGAGCCACAGTACACGGAGTACGGCACAATGGACGGGCCGTATCACTTTCAGCACGAAGGGGATGGGAGAAGGTCAACGAGGGTTATATATGAGGCGTTAACAGTGACAGGTGATGGAGAAAACTGTTGCTATACTGCAATATCAGTATTTGGAGAGCTTTGAGGTTGAAAGGTTAGCGAATTGTCAATATTAAATAGAAAAATCATTTTTAATTCAGATTAAGGCTGATATCAGATTTTCTTATTACATGATTATCACAGCAAAATATATTTCCCAGAGCAATGTTATGGAGATATATCTTTGTAAAACGTAAAAAATATGTAAAAATACAAAAATAAAATAATAATGTCATCAGTCAGATTCATCTTAAACGTTGTCCCTTTTATGGCACAATTATTATACTGGAAATTAAAATACAGGTTTAGGGATGTAGAGCAAAGACAAATAGTGAGATTAAAAGGGCGCTGGATTATTTCCCCTATACATCTGTATTATTAACGTGAGCTCAACAGTTCATTTTTCACAGTTTCTGTCAAAACCTCTAAATCCCTATTTCAGATTTGAAGAGTTGTGTTTCTTCTCTCTCAGTGTTTCCGTCTCGTATACAGACACAGACATCGCTCTGTTCAAGTTCAAAGGAAGGGGCTGGCTATAGGAGCCGACAGTCTCCACCACAGGACAGCCGAAACAACAGATGGCCACTCCTCTGAAGGCCTCCTCCCCCACATCCGTCTATCCTCCTCCGACCCCCCATTCCTCACTCCTCACATCCCCCCATCTGCATGTAGTCCTGATCCCCCTCTTTCCCCTCCACCCTGCGGCCTCCAACAATCCCTCGTTCTTAATCCTCATCTCCCCCAGTAGTAAACCCCAAATTCGTCTTTTTACCTCATTGACCCCTGCCTTCTTGCACCCTCACTTCTTTAGGTAAGGTACGTTTATGTAAATAGCACATTTTCAGACACAGAGGCAATTCAAAGTGCTTTACATCATCATGAACACTTAATAAGAAGACAAAAGAAAGGAACACAATGAATAACATTAAACATCTCCTCTTTACCAAACTGCTCATTTCTGGAAAATATATCTTTGTCTTCCAAACCATTTCTCCCTTTTCTCCTCCTCCCCGAACCCAAGCTCTAGAAAACCTCTTAATGGCGCATTTCCATTGCAGGGCCTCGCAGGGCTTAGCACGGTATAGTTAGGCCAGGCTCACTTTATGCTGCGTTTCTATTACAGTTTATGAACTGGGGCAGTAACTATAGTAACGCAGTGTAGGCGGAGCCGTGACGCCATCTTCAATGACAACCACAAAACCAACATCAGCCGTTAGCTGTTAGCGCTCAGAGCTCACAGCTCCTCATATCTGTTCAGAAACTAGACAAAAGTTAAACAAGTACAAACCACAGACTGTCTGTGTCATGGCGAATACAGTCGCTGGTTTATTTATGACTGTACAGGCCGTTGTTGTGAGTGTGGACGGTCGGAGCATTTACTGCGTTAGCTTAGCCGAACTCCATTTAGACAACACGCATTTGAAACGGTTTCTCGCCTGCCGTCTGTCTGCAGACTTGTCAAAGCATTAATTCATGGTTTTTACTAACCGGTATCAGTATGTTGTTATTTCGGCATCATTTTGAAACGTTAATTAAATCACGGTCAAATATGTTATCTCTCACTAGTTTAGCATACTCAGCCCGGTTGTTGACCCGGAAAGAACCTCGAGAAAGTACCCGCTAGCCGGAACTATGCCTAGTGGAAACGCAACCGAAACGCAACCAAAACGGCACACTTAAACCGCGCTGTAGTGGAAATGCGCCATAAATCATTCTTCTCCAGAATTGTATTCCAAAATACTAATCCCTATTTGTTATCCTTTTCATCACCACATCTCCTCAGCATCAGAAGCGTTTTCCCCCTCCGATTCCTCCTCCTCTTAACCTCAACCTCTGTCACCATTAATTTCACCGCCTTTTTGTTCCCGTCTCCGTCTGTCATCCTCATTGACTTTAAGCTTTTCATCATTCTGCTCCATTTCCTCTTCTCTCTCTGTTTACCTATACATTCCTCTCTCTCGCAGAATAAAAAGGTATTAACAGATATTTCCATTACCCAACTACAGGCAGAGGTTATTATTACAAACTGCACACGGGAAGCACGGCCCACAAAAGCTTGATTATGTGTGTTGGAAATGTAAACCTTTCTCCAAACATTTACAAGAGCCTCATTTGGATAAGCTGGTCAAAACATTGGACTCAAATGGTCCATCCAAGATGTAGATAAGTTGGAGACGAGCTGCTTCTATTACAGAGTTTTCACACCGATCTGAATCAAATAAACTCACAACGATCCGCTGCAGTCATTATCAAAACATATAGTAAATAGCACATAGTTTAAAACACGCCTAGCCATATGCTGCCCAATTTATAACAACAACTTTACTCTCCTTGTAAAAAACGGTTGTAATGTTTTTCTACAGTTTAATAACGTGTCTTGAATAGTGTGTGACCGACAGTGTTTATAATGGCATAGAGTCATGGTTTAGTCTACAAGTGTTGTTCTCTTGTAATAACATCTATGGAGAAGTCAGTTTTTATCTGATATGGCAGAAAGTTCTGGACACGACAGCTACTCCTCACCTGAGCACAAACAAAACACTAAAGTTGAAAAGCATTTTTTAAAACAGCAGCTAAACAAAACAGTTTAATCTCAAATGGCCATACTTGTTTTACTCACTGATACATGCTGTAAATGTTTCATTAAACAAAGACTACAATATCAATGTTGTGCGAAAACACTTATGTGCAATATGTACCTAGATAGGATTGTTATTACTAGCTGCCTTCTTAGTTAGACAATTTAATGATTGTGCTGTTATGTCACTCACTTGCAGTAATGTGCGTTCTGATAAGCTCCAGTTTTTACATCCTGTTGCCTCCTAGAGCACAATAGCTTTACATAAACAGTTATTTTGAATATGCTTTATACAAATCTTTAGAAGACACCACGTTTTTCTTAAATACAGATCTTTCAGATTAGCCTGGGCAATCCCAACAGCTGTCAGAAACAATCATCATTATCATCCATCAGCCCAACCCTTAGATGTGTAGCGTGAGAGAGGAACACAATGGATTCTCAATTTCAAAGAACTTCTCCATACATTAAACATTCACTGTAACAGTAGAAGGCTTATTATTCTGCGCTCAGACCATAGAACAATTCCAGCACACAAAGGGTAACAATAAACATAGAAACCGTTGTTAATTAAACTGCAATTTGATATAAAAAAAAGGAAAAAGAAGTGAGACTGAGCCTGGCTTAATGTCGTCCATCTAGGCCATTATTTCAATTAATCTGATTATTTCCCTTCTTGTACAGAGGGGCCGCAACCCTTCCCCCATACTTGTGAAGTTTATTCTGTGTGTTAAACATTTACATAACACAGGGTCAGTCTTGCATAGTGGTGCGCATCCAGAAGTCACAACAAACCAACTTAAAATCAGAGCCTATCAGTCCATCAACGTCATTATGGATACGTTGAGCTATTTCCTAGATGAGTGGTCTTTTCACACTGCTATATACACTAGGGGATGCATGTCGTTGACTTTTTTACGATACCGATACCACTGAACGATACCGATACTCAACCGATACATATTGTGATACTTTGAAAATGTATCATCCCACAATTACTCTCATGAAGCGCTTTATGATATAGTTAACATGTCAAATGAATATTACATTCAATTGTGGGACTTCTTGGACCTTTTAGTAATGAACAAACAATGAAAAATACATAACAAATATGAAGAAAACCGATTATGGAATATCTCTTATAACACCCGCCATCAGGTGTGCCGCGTGAATAGCACATCTTGTCAATGCAAACAGACCGTTATAGCACCGTTATAATTAATGTTAAACCTGAGATTCGACTAGAGAACAAATAAATAATAGAATAAAGGTCATGAGATCTCGGCATTGCACAAACAAATCTCATCTTTAAAATCAACATTTGCCTTCACTGGTGAGAGAAAACAAATCCCATCACAGTTCATTTGTGAGACTTTTACCTTTCTAGTATTGAAGAAACAATGAAAAATACATAAAATATGAAGAAAAACGATTATGCAATCTAATTTATAACACAACCGCAATCACGGACTCACTCCGCCATCACGGACTCACTTTTAAAATAAAATTAAAAAATATATATTTTTTGAAAAAAATACATTTTTTTAAAAGTATCGAAACCGGATCTGATTTCGGTACGGTATACCGTAGCCACCAGTAACCGGTATTTTGGTAATACCGGATACCGGTATGCATCCCTAATATACACTAAACTAAAGTCATAGTGCTCTTGTTAAAAAGACTAAATAAGAGAAATAAAATGTATCTGCTGATTCTTGATTGAAGAGTGGCTTCACCTAACCTAACCAACCAGACTAATAACACCAAACATGCATGTGTGACTTCCACTCACATGCCTGGAGGGAGAAGACAACAGGGTTAACAACTCCATGTGCAAGTGATGTCTTTGAAGTGATCGCAGTCTAACTTGACCTAAAAATGTCCAGAAAAAACTGGTGAGTGAAGACCAAGATAGCCCAGAAACAATCAGCCGTTGACCCGCCAAGCATATCAACTTGACACGATCAAATGAAATGGAAAAATGACTTTAGTAGTAGTTCAAACCAATAGAAATTCTTCCTGTGGAGGGCCATGCACAACAAGTTCCCCTTTTTATTTCTATGACTACTAATCTTGACCATTGCATAAAAGGCACATGGCTTTTGTCACGTAGCAGGGGGAAAACCAAATCGATCATGAGGTCAAATGATTATGTGTTATCTAATGTCTGTCTAGTCTATTATAAAACACCATGGATGGAAAGTGAGGCATGAATACAAAAAATGGATCTAAAAACAAAACGAAGGGACAGAAAAAGGTCAGAAAGTCAAGGACAGCCTGAGGAATCCCTGGAAAGAAAAAATAAGTTACTGTCATCTCCACCCACTTTGAAGACATCAGAGAAGAATCCAGAGCCGATCCACTCACAGGTGAAGTCATCAAGGCGTGTGAGACAGGAGAAGGCACTGATGAGGGCTCTGTAGGACGAGGGCCACACCCGGCCCACCTGGAGAACACAGGAACTGACTCGTTTCAACACGTTAACATCATATCTCAAGGAAACCACACAAACCTTGCGGAAAAAAACATGGACTCTAGCGTGTACTTATACTAAAATATTTATAGGTTTTATTGTCATTTGCACAATGGCTTCAGCTCAGCGTTGGCAATAAACATGTTTCCAGGAACTAACATTGCAACAGATAGTTTACTTAAAGGGGCCCTATAAGGCTCATTTGAGTATGGAGTGTCTCTACTGTGACATGTCTCCATGCTTTCATGTTCAAAAAGCTCTTTATTTTTCTCATACTGCAGAACCTCTTTTCACCCTCTGTCTGAAACCAGAGCCCAGTCTGCTCTGATTGGTTAGCTGGCCGGCTTTGTTGTGATTGGTCAACAGCTTAGAGATGTCCAGCCCCTATGGCTTCAGCGTTGGCAATGAACATGTTTCCAGGAACTAACATTGCAACATATAGTTTACTTAAAGGGGCCCTATAAGGCTCAATTTAGTATCTAGTGTCTCTACTGTGACATGTTTCCAAGCTTTCATGTTCAAAAAGCTCTTTATTTTTCTCATACTGCAGCACCTCTTTTCACCCTCTGTCTGAAACCAGAGCCCAGTCTGCTCTGATTGGTTAGCTGGCTGGCTTTGTTGTGATTGGTCAACAGCTTAGAGATGTCCAGTCCCTTAGCCTATCACGTACAATGTGTTGGAGCGCTAGCCAATAGAAGTGTTACATAGTACAGGGACGGGAAAACTCAAATAAGCCTAATAGGGCCCCTTAAAGACATAAAAATAAAAGGACATGAAATAGTGATAAACTCAATATTTGAGCTTAATCAATCCACAGTGCTCTTTGTTGCTCAACTACGAAACCATTTGTACAAAATAGCTTGGGAAACATTGAAAAATATGTGTGAAATTGTTGAAGGACAGGCATGGATGTTTTATCGCATTATATTAATCTCATGAGCACACATTGTTCCATTGATGGCACGTTGTTTAATAGTGATAGACAAACAACAACAATCTTTATCAGAACGTTTGGCAACAACAATATTAATCCTCAAACCTCTCGTAATGTATGACTGATTTTCCCTCCTCACTGTGGACAACAACCGACCCGGACTTTAACCGACTTGGTCCAACTTGGCTTTGGACCAAATGCATCAACTCTAACAGCCCAGAGACATGATTGTTTCGATTGTGTCAGAGCTCTACATTGTGCTTGTTTTGTTTATTTATCCAGAGCTTTCAGGAAAGTGGAAATTACATAATTAATTATTTAAAGACTTTTTGAACCTTCAATATGTCTGCACTGAAACCTTGTAAACTGTTACAGTATGTCAGCTCTGCTCTATGGCTAGAATATATATGTAGATATTATATTAACATCGTTTTCCTGCGTTACAGTGAAGTGGTGTTGTTTTTACTGAACTTACCGGACTGTTCAGGCTGTTAATATATTTTTTTTTACTAATTATAATGCAATAATTAACACATAATGATGGCTATTTATCGAAAATGTAATTGTGTTAATATTTTTGTAGAAAGCACAATTTGTCCGCACAACAATATTGACGCATTATATCGACATCAGGGTCCATATCGCCGAGCCTTGCTCTGCACCTGTGAAATGTATCTACATGTTAATATAAATATGAAGAATAAACAGCGACTGACCTGTGGAGGCGGGCCCATCTCAAAGCCCATCTCAAAGCCCCCTACGCCTCCGACACCATCTCTGTCCTCGTCGATGCGTTCGGATCGCGTCGGGATCCCAGCGATGGAATTGCGTTTATTCCGGTCCATGGCGTAAAAGATGATGCGGGTAATATGGGGTTTTTTCTGCGATGTACCCACATGACATGAGGACAGGATTGTTTGAGTGGCGCAGGGACTTTACGAAGTTTGTTTCCTGGGAGAAAATATGTCACGCACGTAGACTTCAGTTGAAACTGGTGTGTTTAGGGAGCGCCTGGTGACACAGTGGCTGGATCCAAGATGTCTCCTACTTGTTCCTCGCTGCTTGTAACTGGGGAGTCCACCAGGAGGACTGGGTTTTCACATGTTTGAAAGATGTATAGAAAACCCTTGGATACCTAAAGAAATAAAAAACAATAATTAATAATCCTAAATGATAATAAAGGTTTATTAGCAGCTGCAGACTGGCCTAGGATGGAGGAGACAAGCCACTATTGCTCAACAGGCCCAAATGTAATGGCTGTAATAGGGGCCGATTGTCCAATTATGGGAGATTAGCCAAGGAATAGCTCAGGTCTCGGACCTTTCTGCCATCCAAAACAAAATCAGCAGGGTACAAAGGGTAACAGGAAAGGATGTCCATGACTAAAGGGCTTTACCCTCAAACAATGCAGCATTCATATCTAACTTTATTCCAGGGAAAAATCTATTCGGTTGATAAGACATGTTGAGTCACGTCGTGAATATATTTTCTACAATGGAAGTAAAGTTGAGTAAAACTCGACTTTGGTGAGTTACACGAGTTGGAAACATAACTTCAGTTTAATCAGAAGCAAACTCCAAACAGCCCCTGTAATGGATAAGCAGACTAATAGGTCAATAATAATAGATGGGTGTTTTTCATCCACTTCAGTTGTGTTTCAGAAAGCTGACGTAGAGTAACACTTGTGTCAAAATGTAACTTTAACTGCTTTTAAATAATGGAAGTTAAACAATGACTAACTTTTCCTTTGATGTTGAACTATCCCCTAGTACTAGTGCCTCGCAGTGAGCAAATGTGCATCATAAAACAGTCATGGTCAATTCACACTATTGGTTTTTAATACTACAAAGCCTGCCATCCCGCACCCTGAGATGGATGTACTCACATGCAACACAATGCTGTTATATGACGTAGGTTGTCAGAAATGTTAAGTGTACAAAAGACAACAATTTTAGTAAACATGTTCCAGTAAATGGGGAGTAGTTGCAGCCAAATGAAAGGAAACACACTGAAACGGCCTATAATAAACTAACGCAGAAACACAAGAGTGAATCCTAGGCCAAGGAGAGGTCTCATGAGATCAGATACTAAAAACAGCTTTGATGTGAGACAGCCGGATTCTGCTGTGTACCGTTAGCATTACATCACAGACACTAGAGTAGAGAGTAGCTGTAGGTCTACTGGACGACTCCTGACATCATTCTCTGTCCCAGTAACATCCTTAAAAGGCTTTTCACCCTCCACTATCCTTGTTCTCTGCAATAACACTTCATTTTCTTCCTTGTTGAATTGGTACGACAGAAATAAAAAGCACCAGTGCCAATAAAAATGCAAGCCACAAGTACCAGGGCCGAGGCTTTGCTTTTTCATTTCAGCAGCTTTCCCATCCAGACCCACAGCGGGATCAGAGACACACTGTAGCTCTCTCGTTGTATCTGAGACCAGAATAGGTCAGCAATGAAAGATATAAAAATCCCCCTTGGTTCGAAACAGCCAGCAGAGAAGAGCTTCTGTACCCACACACCCACATCAGTGGTCAGCCGATTCCAGCTAACACAACCTTCCTACGCTAACTAGAATTTCAGTGATGCAAATGACGCAAACAAATAAGAACGCACAATTCTGTGTTACTCTATAAGTCACAGCGGGTGGGGGGGAACCATCCTGTTGATGTTTCCAGCCTAAAGCAGTGAACTGACAACCAAAATATGTTTTTACACCCACTTCTGCAGTAAACACACATCACGAAGCATCAGCCGGTAAACAAACATCCCAAACTACAGGGAAGACGAGCTAAGACACGACATAGTTTACAAATAGAAATAGGATCATATCACACCTGTAATGTTGAGCAATAGGAGCTAAATTAGTTATGCTGAGGAATATCATCGTGATGCTAAAAAAGGCAGAATAGGCAAGCCACCAGTTTACATAACTATATTTGTTTCTAAACCAAACCCTGTTGCCTACATATCCAAAAGACATGCATTTAAGACACCACAGCAAAGGCCCTCTTCATGGAAAAGGGTGGAATTTTTAAAGCCGGTCTATAAAATGTGGCTTGTTGCTACTCCAAAACAGATGGGACATCTCCGAAGCCGCCTCAGGCCATATGTTTTAACAGTAGTGTTGGGGACTGAACACTATCCAGCTGCGTCCCGCTGGATTACAGACTAATAGAAACCGTCAGCTATAAAAAATCAAAAAGTTAAGTGATGTTATAATGATAGGGTGCAGCCAGGGTTGGAGTGTCTCTGAAGGGCAAGAGGTATTACACGGGCGTGTGTGAATGTGTGTGAGGGACAGTTACTTGTTATAGAGAAATACTGTGTACGTGCATCTCGAATGAAGTTTAAAAAAAAATCACACTCATTTAAACGGGAGAATATCTACTGATCCTTTCAGGGGTCTATTAATAAAATAATCTGTGTTTTAGTAATCTGTTGACCTTTTCTCATGTGAGTGAAATAGTTGAGGGACCTCCATTCACTAAAAGAGCAATTATACCAAGTATTTGAGCAAGGTCACATTCAACAAAAGTGAATAGAAGCCTCTTATCTGACCACAATCTATTGTGTTGAACTGCAAAGATATGTGAGCCGCTGCATACCTGTCATTCCTCAAGGGTTTAAAGTAATGAACAAGTCCATGCGGCAGAGAAAAAACCTGCTCATTATCTGGATACCAGAGACAGTTAATGAGTTAATGCTGCCAAGACAGCTTGATAAGTCATATTAACCCATTCCTGACCTGAAACTGACTATTTTGGTATAGTTTGTGGGGTGGCAGAAATCTTAATAATGTTTAAGATTGGTCAAACATTTTCATTGAGTTATCCTTGTGCCATTTAGTATTTTGACTAAATGTCATTATATTTTAGTAGAAGTCTATAGCATTAAATTGCTGTTTCTTAAAAACGACAAGTAGCTAAATCAATGATTTGTCATCTATGTGCCTGATAACAGGTTGAATACCAAAGACATGCACGCATAGGTCTACGCAGTGTAAAAAAATACTTCATACAAAGGATTTTTAAATAAAGTTTTTTTTCAAGAATCCCGATGTATACTATTGCTAAAAATGAGATTATACATGTGATCTAAAATGTCACGGTTATTCTGTTAGATGCTTGCCCGAAGAGTGTGATACCAGTTTTGCTTGAATAGCAATTAATACAGGTCTTTTACGAGTATTCCTACGGTATTTCTACTTTCACTACTTACTTACTTTGGTACTTCTTCCACCGCTGTGTAAACAAACCAAAGCAGTCAGTATCATGTTGAACTCGTTGTAAAAATGTAAAACTGACTTACCTGTTATCATGTCATGGAGATGTTTGCATGAACTCAAGCGGGGTCCCCACATGCCTTTCCCAACTTTACAGCACTTGTCAAAACAACGACCACGACCCCCTGAAGCTGGAAACGCAGCTGCTCAGAAACTAGCAAGGAATGCTAGTTTGTCAACAAAACTCGAGCTAAGCGAAGAGCTAGGAAACATTAGCCTGAGAGCCACCAACAAACACCAAACAGGAAGTTTTTCGTCGCCAACCGTTTAAAAGTCAAGATTTCCTTTGGGTTAATGCTAAAGGCGAACTCGAAGACTGCTCCTGTCGTCCTTGTTTCCACAAAAGAGCAAAGTACGATGTTTGTTGTACCGCCCGGGATAATATTTCAGGCGATTGTTGCTGTTTGACAGCTCCGTCGTCTCTTCGCTCTCACCCAAGTAAACTCCCACTGGCCCCGCCCACGTCTGATTGACAGGTGGATTAACCAGTCAATGGCCAGAGACTGTGTCTATAAATGTTAAACCCCTTGAACGGTTAATAATAATAATAATAATAATAATAATAATAATAATAATAATAATAATAATAATAATAATAATAATAATGATGATGATGATAATTAATTATAATATTAATTACAACAACAACAACAACAATAATAATAATAATAAAATAATAATGATGAGGATTAGGATAATAATAATAATAATAATAATAATATACCTTAAGTATTTAAAAATATAAATAACATTTGATAAATATTTCAAATAGGAGGTTTTTCTAAGTTTACTTAAAAATAAGATTCAAACGAAAGAATCATCAACATCACAATTTGCACATTTCAGTTGTCCATCACTTATATTAGATGCTGTTAACAGTGCTTTAAAAGTGTAACAATAGGCATACAGCAACATAACATGTAACACAAATTTCATATTTTTAAATGTTGTCACTAAAAAGTACTTTTTGACAGATGACTTTAGCTTAAACCACTTCAAACACTTGGTGCAAACATTTTCTGTCGAAGTTGACAGTTTTAGCTCCCGAATGCAACCTCATTGGCAACTGCTTTTGTTAGTTTCAATATGTATTGTGTCTCACCAAAGCTCTGTGATCTGCAACAAATTGGAGAACTTAAAGGGAAATGTTTTTATTTTATTGTAAGGATTATTTTAACAGATGGCCACTGGTTGAATGCGTTGCACAGTTTGAGACTGACCGAAATACAATAAAGTATCTGGGTTTTTTATTGGCCAATAAATACATTAATGGCATGAGAATTGGCCAATGCTTTAATGTGTTTCTTTTGAGAGAAGGTGACTTGACCTCAGCTGTTGTGTTCTCATGGAAATAGAGCCTCATCTAGTGGACAACATCAGGAAGCACGGCTGCACACATCAAACTCAACCTACAGCAAGCTGGTCCGACAAACAGTGTTTTGCCCATAGTTTTGCCACAAGCTTGATTACCGTTTTTCTCCCCTGCATACACACACAAAACAACATTATAGGTTGTTATAAAGCAAGTATTTACTGTGTTTAGGAGGATTTTTGTATGGTTTGTATGGATGCCCATTTCCTCTAGTGACTTAGCATAAAACATAAAACTTTCAATATTTTTGAATTAGTTATCTCCTTTCTTTAATTTAGTATATAATTACTTCTGACTTAATAGCATCTTAAGATTTTTACATAAGAGCCATTCACCATGATACAACATCGTTTCTCAATATTTTGACATTTCACATAATTTTAAACATTGGATCTTATTACCTTGGATTTAATGTTTTTGACTTAGCATCTTTATCATTAAAATGTGTTATGAACCGTTTATTTGTTGTGTTAAGGAAGTGCATTTAGTCAAGCATTGTGATTAAGATAATAGAAAGGTTTTACTTGTACTTTAATTGAGTATGTTCACATTATGCTACTTAATACTTTTACTCCATTACAGTTTGTTGGCAAATGTTGTATTTTTTTACTCCACTGCATTTATTTTACAGATGAATTTACTAGCTACATTGCAGATAATTAATACAACATATAGATCAATGTATACATTATGATATATTATCATATGTTAAGCTACCCAATGGTATACATTAATTCAAATAAACCGCACATTTACCAAGTGCAACATTAAAGTGATGAACACGCTCATACATCGATAATTATAATACAATAACAAATATATTGTGCATAGATGTTGCTTAAATGGGTCTATTCTGAAAAAAGGAGTGCGGAGGAGCCTGAATGTGCGGTTTGTTTTTAGCCTTCGATTTCCTGCTAAGGCCTTTTTGTTCCTCCGCCCACGCCGTAGATCCTCAATCACATGACCAGTTTCCATTTCCTGTTACTATTGAATCGATTGTATCACACTTCCATGTTTTTCGTCTCAAACAGCAAGCGTTATGTAAATCACAGACGCTGTCACTGTCGTGTGATTTGTCGCACATATAAAGTTACTGAACACGTCCCGTCACCGCAGAGGGAAACAACATGGCGACCAACTGTGTGGTTTTCCAGAGCAAGTTAACCTCCATCATGGAGATCTTCGCTAAAGCTGCTGTGGTGGAGATCAGTAAACTGTGGGAGGACGGGTTCAACCTTGTTCAGGTGGAGCTGCGCCGCAGAGAGAGCGAGATTGAAGCGCTGAACAGAAAGCTGCTGATGATGGAAAAAGAGCGGTGTCACACTACAAGTCTGTCTTCATCATCATCATCATCATCTTCCTCACCATCTTCATCCAAAAGAGAGCAACAGAACGTGCTGCTGCCGCCCAACGGTGATGGTAAGGATGACGATCAGAGGTGGAAAAAGTACTCCGATCTTGTACAAAGTAAAAGTATTAGAGTGTAGGAATACTCTGTTACAAGTTAAAGGCATGCAGTCGAAATGCAACTACAGTGGGTGAATATAGTTGTAAAAGAGGAAGGGGAGAAGAACCTTTTCCAATCAAGTGACTCAGAATCCATCACAAGCAGAATACTTTATTTATCTCAGGGGAGAATGAGGTTTTGTGCACCATTTTTAGAAAATGAATAAATATTTCTATACACATCAGAAGTTGATGTAAAAATGTGCAACAGGGACTTGGGGTCTGTGCAGTGGTGGGAGAAGTACTCTGATTCTTTACTGAAGGAAAAGTAGCAGTACCTATTTTTACATGTACTTTGTTACAAGTAAGTCCTGCTTTCAAAAATATTAAGTAAAATTACAAAAGTATCAGCATCAACAGTACCAAAAGTAAAAATACTCATTCTGCAGATTGGTCCATTTCAGAATAATATATATATGTTTTATAATGATTGATCATTAAAGTGTCATCAAAGCTGGTAAAGGCAGCTAGTTTGAATGACTTTGTATACTGCAGGGTAGCTTGTGAATTTACTCCAGGTGGAACTAAAGTCTGATTTAAGAGTTGATTATATTTCACATCATTCATCAAAATATGGATAGTAACTAAAGGTATTACATAAATGTAGTGGAGAAAAAGTACACAATTGACCTCTGACTTGTAGTAGAAGTACACAGTAGTACAACATTGAAATACTAAATTAAGTCCCTCAGAATTGTACTTGAGTAGTACTGGAGTAAATCTACTAAGTTACTTTACACCACTGCTAACGATAAATAGTAGAAATACCAGAGTGTAGGAATACTCTGGTACAAATAAAAGTCCTGCATTCAAAATGTTACTAGTGCAAACGTGTTTTTACATGAGGCAATACACATGAGGTGTGCAACTTAACAGATATGTTCTAGTTGAAACAAAACGTCATTGTGTCCATCATCAAATGTTATTTATCAGGTAAACATTGAGGTCATGGTGATTTTCTCATGGATTTTCTCTGTGATATTATGAAACCGTACTGAGACTACCCGTTTTACACTTTTACAATTGTTTATAGTTATAGTAGTCTACCTGCTACCACTATGTGTAGTACATGTTTACTGTGCAGGGTTCTTACGGTCATTAAAAACCTGGAAAAGTCATGGGAATTCCAAATGCAAATTCCAGGCCCTGGAAAAGTTATGGAAAACAATATTTTTCCCAAAGTTTTGGAAAAGTCCTGGAAATATAACTAAAGTTGCATCAAATATAATTTACGTTTGATCTAATTGCCGAAATAGTAATACAATAATGATAATAAATACTGTATCGTATAGTAATGAAACGTAAAATGGCATTTAACTGACGAGGTGTTTTGCTGGTGAGAGATTTGAGTTGCTTTAGTCTGTAGAAGCTAGTAAGCCTATTTGTTTTGTTTTAGATGCAGACCTTATTTTCCTGTTCCATGTTAAAATAAACCATTTTCCGTGGTACCGCTGAGAGAGTAATTGTTTTGGTCATGGAAAATTAGGTAAAGGTCCTGGAGAAGTCATTGAAAATCATTTTTGAAAAAGTGTATGAAACCTGACTGTTTGTTATGTCTCAGCCACAGACACCACAAGTCTGGCAGAAACACTTGTTGGCCCTTTTGTTCCTAAACTGGTTGATCTGAAAGCTTTGAAACCTCACTTGAAGTTTAAATAGTTTCACCTTCGCACATACTACCAGAATCATCCTAATTTAACAGCTCACTTGTGTACCAGTCTTTGTAAACTAACTACAGTTGAATTTACCAAAATTGGCACATCTGTCACATAGAAAAAAATATCTTCACAACAATATTTTGCAATGGAGCTGTCCGATTAAATGCCTGTTTTAAAATGCACCTGCTTTGTCATTTCAGGGCCGATTATAGATTCAGTGCAGACATTGTGTTCTGATCCGAGCGTCAGAGAGAAGGCGGACACTTCAGCGAATCACCAAACGTCGCCATCCCAGACAGAAGAGATACAATGTGAGCAGCTCAAGTCGGACCTCTGTTATAGTGACGATGATGACGATGAAGACCTAATAGTGAAACTCGAGGACGAGGACGACGTTCAGATCGTGGAGCAGACTGTGGAAACGGATCACGGCGTTAACGATGGTCCCCTTGAGCTGGAGGTGGACCTCCAACCTGTCGAGGCGATGGAGGAACAAGAGAGCCAGCAGTGGTCGTCTGTTTCCGTGGGAGACAGCGACACTGCGGACGACTCGGACTGCTTCTTTGAGCCGAAGCAGCTGGCACAACATCTGGACTCAGAAATCCTGCTCATTCAGAACGCTTTGGACATTTTTGAAAGTTCCTCCGAGGCAGCGTACTCGGACAGGTTTATGAGGGATGATGGACAAGGTGCATCGAGTAAATCAACCATGACTTTAAGCCAAGCTCAGCCGAGTCAAACTACAGAAGCGATACACCCAGAGAGAGGAGTGTCCATCAGGTTCTGCCCAGATAAACAATCTCCAACTAAAGACTTATCAGCTTTTAACCCGGACAGCCGATTCTTTCTTTTTAACGACCCCGAGTTGCATAAAACGATAGCGAGTGGCCGCATTAAGGAGAAGTGGTACATCTGCCCGTTCTGCGGTAAAAGCTTCGATCGCGTCAGCCATCTGGAGATTCATCAGAGGATTCACACGGGAGAGAAGCCGTACACATGCGAGACGTGTGGAAAGTGCTTCTCTCAGAGGAGCAACCTGCGCACTCACCAGCGGACTCACAGAGAGGCTCTTTCCCAAAACGCAGTTTGAAGATTGTTGTGAGAAAATATGTGTGTCGAGATGAACTAACCAATTCCCTTTTTATAACACTAAAGAGTCATGTAGCGGACTGATTTTACTGTGCATTTGGTCTTTATTTTAAAATATATTTTAACTTTGACATAGGTTGGAGTGTAAAGACTCATTTTTGGACTTGTGTAGTTCGTTAACCCAGCCAGTTAAGAAATTCATAGAGAAAAACATGTGGGGACATCCCGCACCTCTCGCAAGATGGTAAACCTTGCAAATCTACACATGAACATTATTTCAGTTATCAGAAATCATGAGGATGTTAACTTGTAAAGCAGGAAATCTAATATAGTTTCAAAAATGTTGCGTTTCTGCAGCAGCTGTGATCTATGATCCCGCTATCTTCATGTTTGATGTAACACAAACTAAATAGTTTGACATTTTTAATAAAGAACAACGACTCATACGCTGTACTTTTACAAATAAACCTTTTAACATTTATATGTCTCTTTTTCAATTTCATAGAAAAACACTGAGTAAATAAACAAAAAATGTACATTTCGACACAACCGGGACGCTGATACAGATCGTTGCTCTGCTGTTTGGGTCTGGATACCAGTTAGCTGTTTGGGTCTGGATACCAGTTAGCTGTTTGGGTCTGGATACCAGTTAGCTGTTTGGGTCTGGATACCAGTTAGCTGTTTGGGTCTGGATACCAGTTAGCTGTTTGGGTCTGGATACCAGTTAGCTGTTTGGGTCTGGATACCAGTTAGCTGTTTGGGTCTGGATACCAGTTAGCTGCTTGGGTCTGGATACCAGTTAGCTGTTTGGGTCTGGATACCAGTTAGCTGTTTGGGTCTGGATACCAGTTAGCTGTTTGGGTCTGGATACCAGTTAGCTGCTTGGGTCTGGATACCAGTTAGCTGTTTGGGTCTGGATACCAGTTAGCTGCTTGGGTCTGGATACCAGTTAGCTGCTTGGGTCTGGATACCAGTTAGCTGTTTGGGTCTGGATACCAGTTAGCTGTTTGGGTCTGGATACCAGTTAGCTGTTTGGGTCTGGATACCAGTTAGCTGTTTGGGTCTGGATACCAGTTAGCTGTTTGGGTCTGGATACCAGTTAGCTGTTTGGGTCTGGATACCAGTTAGCTGTTTGGGTCTGGATACCAGTTAGCTGCTTGGGTCTGGATACCAGTTAGCTGCTTGGGTCTGGATACCAGTTAGCTGCTTGTATCCATAAAGTAACCGTCTGTTCAGGTCTGCACCCTTTTTGACATTCTTGTAGTTGAACTTTAATGACTTACATTTATACAGTATCTCCTTATAGCTCTTCCTTATTTACATACATATGTTACACACACATCAGCTTCATCTGGGCTGAAAATACCAAAGCTTTGAGGACAGTTGACTCTTGACATGACCAGACATTCGAGCTCAGAAACGGTGTCCCTGTCTTTATGCTCCTCCCTGAAGGATTGTAAACTAGGCACCTCATGTTGGCAGTCAGGATAAATTGGGACTCTCCCTTTTGTGGATTTACATATGTACACGTCACCAGAGCAGAGGTTGGGTGATTTCGACCCCCTGCAGTTAAAACAGTAAACATTCTTGTAACAGGAACCTTCTTCCTTACACGTTCAAGGAGAACATGATTTCTAATTTACATGCTATTGTGGTTAAAGCCAAAAAATGCCGTCAACCAAATTAATTAGGATAGAAACATTTCTGAATATTGGGCACCCTGGTGGTCATTCATACCACCTCTAGGTCTTGTCTGGTAAGGAACCTTACCCTTATTTCCTATTATCTCTCCACTGTCTAATAAAGCCATCAGATGCCCCCAAATATTATTTAAAGGTCCCCTATTGTACTGTTGTTCATCGATATATTATAGGTCTCAGATATATACAAACATGTCTCTGAAGTGTTTGGCTCCAAACACCAAACAGATCATTGCAGCATTACCCATAATCCCCTCTGTTTCAGCCCTGTTTCCAAAGTGCTGATTCTCTGTCTGTTACTTTAGATGAAAATAAGGAGCCCCTCCCCACGCCCCTCTGAGAGAGATTTGGTTAGAAAGAACACAATGGTGGCCTAGGAGGAGATTCAGGTGATAAGGTGGGGGGGGTTACCTTGGTTGGTGATTGGCTAATGGTTACACAAGCCAACACATCGTTATGACATCATAAAGTGGCCAAAATCTGATCAGCTCATTTTCAGACAGGTTTTTATAAAAATGGATCAGGAAAAAAAGAGAGAGAATCTTTTTTTCCTGAAACTTTCAGAGTCTCTTTCCACAGAGGGGACACATGTTGATGTAGAAGAGACATGAACAAGTGGATTTTGCATAATAGGTGACCTTTAAGCGCTCAAATTGGACGACCCATAGCCGGCTGGTTGGGATAAATAACTCTTTGGCTAAAACGCCCTGATCAGAGATTTCCCAGATCAGTTTGATTCCCAGCTGGCCAACAGTTTGCTGCATATCGTTCCCCTTCTCTTTCCCCCCCCCCACAGTCGTTTTCACGACCAAATAAAAAAGGTATAAAATGCCCGCCCGCCTGCCCGCCCGCCCGCCCGCCCCCCCCCAAAAAAAAGTCCCAATTAATGTCATGAGGATAAAGGATAAACAATTTACAAGACAGAGGCAAAATATTCAAGTTTGGATCTATCCTGGGGGAAATTACCCCGTGCAGTCAATGTATACAAAACAAACATCCCGTTTGAAAAAGAAAAAGGTCCTTTTAGATGCAGGGATGCCGGCTCCTTTCATGTTCTGTGTTTGGATGATCTGTTCTAGATGATCTGTCCTCGGGGGTGCAGCAGGATGGCGTTGGAGTGCGGCTTCGGCCTGAGGATCCCGTTGCTGTAGTAGAAGTGGTTGTTGAGGGCCTCTGAGATGTGGTAGGAGCTGCTGCCCACCTCCTCCTCGTGCCCCTCCACCACCGGGGGAGGGGGCCAGTCCTCTCCCACCCCCTGTGGAGAGTCTCCCTCTCTGGGGGGGGCCGGGTCCGGCTGTGTGGGCCCATCGCCTTCGTCCTGCTGGGCCTTCAGGGGAACCAGGGAAGAGGGCAGACCTGAGTCCTGGTTTAGACAGCATAAAAACACATTACTGTTTCTCTGATGATAAAAGGTCTGGGTGTAGAAACAATTTACGCCTATGCCTTTTCATAAATTAAAATGGTACAAAAGTCCTTCGTTAAATGTAACTGACAATATACAATGATCTGAAAACACTGGGGGTGAAATGTATTCAGATACTTAACTTAAAAAACCACAAACACACAAAGAAAAAACCGCATTAAACCTTTACTGTGTTCAAGGTAGCAATAAAGACTAAATACGGTTATGATGCGTTCACTGGAATCAGTCCAAAAGTTTAGACCGCATGTATACTTGTACATAAATCAAAGAAAAGGTGATGATTTGAAAACAGACAGAGCTAACCAGACAAAGAACTTGTACTAAAAAAAATCCCAGCTGCTGAATATGGAGTTTGTCTGCAGTGTGTTCCTAAGAATATCTCTGACAGTGATGATGCCAATTTGGCAGTAAGTAAAACACGATACTGTGTGACACATCAGCAGCGAAACTGGCTGCTTCATGGAGTAACCCCTCAGGTGCTGACACATACCAGCGACATGTTGCTGCTCTTCAGGTACGACTCCACCCTCCTCCTGCGCTCCTCCTTCTCCTCCAGCTCTGCTCCTCTCAGGCTCTCCCTGCCGTTTTGCCAGACAACGGGACGTCCCAGTTCGTCCACCTCCACCACCCCCGAGGGCCCCCACTTCCCCCCCAGAGTGGACTGGCTGCCTCGGTAGATGGGCTGTTCCTAAAAGGGAGCAGACCCAAACAGTCACAACACTTAGAACAGCTGTTTGAACCTCAACCTGAGCTTTTGAAAGAACACGCATAACATTCATCTGTCTGCAACTCATATATATCAATATTCCAATTATCATAGACTATTCTGCACTGTTTCTATTATATTCAGTTTCTATTATATTCTGTTTCTATTATATTCTGTTTCTATTATATTCTGTTTCTATTATAGAGGGTTCATACACTTTTTCACCAATGATCCATGACCTTTACCTAATTTTCCATTACCAAATAAATTACTCTTTCTCAGCGTACCACTGAAAATGGTTTATTTTAACATGGTAAGCTAGAAAATAAGGTCTGCATATGAAACATGTTGTGCCGATCTAAAACAAATCAAATAGTAGGCTTACTAGCTTCTACAGACTAAAGCAATTCAAATCTCTCACCAGCAAAACACCTCGTCAGTTAAATGCCATTTTACGTTTCATTACTCTACAATACAGTATTTATTATCATTATAGTATAACTATTTCCGCGATTAGCTAAAATATAAATTATATTTGATGCAACTTTAGTTATATTTCCATGACTTTTCCAAAAATTTGGGGAAAATATTGTTTTCTAAAACTTTTCCAGGGCCTGGAATTTGCATTTTGAATTTCCATGACTTTTCCAGGTTTTTAATGACCGTAAGAACCCGGATTATATTCTGTTTCTATTATATTTTATTTACTTATACTCTTTTATTGTGTTGCACTGTTGGAGGAGCCTGTGACCTAAGATTTTCAATCATAACTACACTGTAGCTATGCACACATGACAATAAAAGCCTTGAAACTTGAAACTTTGACTCGTCTCAACAATGCCAATTGAGCAACTGTAAATATTTATCATTGGTTGCTTTTGAAATTAATCATTTCAATAAAAATAAAAACTAACCGTGTGTTATCTTGGAGGAAAGAAAGCAAGCGAAACCACATTTTTGGTACAGATTTGACAGTTTTCATTCAAAATGTGGAAAATCGATCTTCAAGACCAGATGTTTCTTACTTTCACAGTGAAAAACACTTTAAAGACAATTCTGTCTTTCAAGGGGACGTGATGTTTCCATTCAATCCAGAATACTGAATGAAGAATATTGAGTAACAGGACTTCTGGTAAATCAGTATGGACAGTATGTTTGACAGCAGATGGATAATCTTTCATTTATGCAAAGTTTGGAAAGAACAGTATGTTGTTTGGATCAAATCAAAATGAATAACTGGATGGTCAGGGTTTCCGGCAAATGATTGCTTGCTCTACCAGATCAATTTGAGGAGAGGTCTGCCTTCCATAGTGTTTTCAATAGGTAAGAGGGAGGCCTTTTGCAAGATGGGGTGTAATGTCATGAAATGTTCAGAGACTACTAAATGTCATAGAGTGTTGGACTCACCAGAGAGTTTTCGCTGTTTTTCATTCGGCTGTCTACTCTGAGCAGGCCGTAATCTTCAGACTGGGAACAAAAAGAGAGTTAATCAAAGTTAGTGATAAATAGAATCCACACAGAACGAGATATTACAGTTTTTCTCAATTGCTAAACCCACTATTTAGAATCAAAATTCATTTCTTCAAAACAAGAACATAGCCATCTAAACAGAAACACACTTGCCATAACTCTGAATATCTTTTGCAAAATGCACTTACATGACCAAAACTGAAAATACTGGTCACAAAAAAGAATAAGTCGATCGAAACAGAACAAATTGTCCTCTAATGAGACAAATGTGTTTTCATAACTGAAACTCCGGTCACCATAACAACACATTCTACCATAACAATATACATTTCTTGCAAAGTGCTCTAAGGCACTCAAAACTAAAAATACCCCTTCCAAAACCAGATACCTTCTCCAAAAACAAACATTTGTCAGCTCATTAGAAGACTATTTGAACAGTCATTATTAAGTGGCACACTAAATACTGACTACAATCATCAATACACAAACCTCAAGCTATCGATATTGGAAACTGAACGGAAAACTGACAAGTTGGGAGAAACAAACGTACATATAGGAAAAACAGTGTGTTACTGTAACTATGTCATTGTTTTTATGTCTCATTTTCAGTAGAGCACCGTAACAGAAACAAAAGATGAATAGCAATACACTGGAAAAAAATGATGTAAATCAGCAGTAAAGCAGAGAATGAGATCTATATAGCTTTACTGATCTGCTCTTTGGCGTCTGTCTGGCCACATAGCCTCATCTACGTCACAGCGTATGTCTTCCCTTGCAAGGCAGCGTAGGAAATATCTCCTTGCGTGTCGACACCACCCTTGACAAACATCTTACTGAAGTGAGGGAGGTCTTTTATAGGATTCTCACTAATTACAATTACTATAGGAAATTCATTGATGTCAGCTGTGAGCAATTCATTTACATGGAAGTGAAGTACTCAATTCACCCCAATGCAAAAAAAAACATTTCTCAATGTGCAAAAAGGAAAAGACCACAATTACTGACTGTAAAAATGTTGTATCAGCTATAGCTAATCCTCCCCATATGAACATCTCAAAGAGCTATGTAAGTCATATCAACACTATTATAGCTTTACCGGCACCATTTAAAAAAATATTTTAAGTACAGTCATGCAAATTCTATCATGTAAATGTTTTCAATGTAACATCATTACTGTAAGGTATACAGTACATTCCATGCAGTTACCTTTTTCAATGGGGTGATTGACTGATAACAAGTGTTAATATTTTGCACATCAAGTGTCAATTAGTGTAGCTATGGTCTAAGTTTATGAGGAAGTGTTATCCACTGTGAGAAGATTATTTTTGTTTTGTAGACATGAGTTACACAAAAGATTTTTGATGTTTGTGTAGAGAATTGTAACTTCAGTTAGAGAATTGTGTGATCTGTTTTGCAAAACACTGCTTAGCATCTGCATTTTGTGTGATATCAATGATAAATGGTATACTGTTGTAGAGAAATGGTTTTCTGTTTCGATGGCTGTGCTGTTGGTTTGATGAAAGGAATTTTGATTCTAAATACTGGGTTTAGCGATTGAGAAAAACTGTAATAATGCATGTCTATGAACTCTGTGCGTGCGTGCGTGCGTGCGTGCGTGCGTGCGTACCTGCACTCTGGGGTCTGTGCTGACTGAGTTGAGTCTCCTAAAGGAGGCTTGTCTGGAGAAGCTTTGAATTTCCTCCCTGGCGAAATGAAAGGAAATAAAGGAAATAAATACAAGTATATTTCAGTTCCTGGAAAGAACATAGTTTGTGGGTCAGCTTACGTTTTCTCGCTGAGCTCCATCTCCAGCTTCTTGTTTTTGTGTCGATGGTAGCGGTTGACCAGCAGGACGACCAGGACCAGCGCCACGACCAACGCCCCGGCCGACGCCCCGATGATGATCAGAAGCAGGTTTCCGACGGGGGTCTCACCCTGTCGTCTGGTCTCTGAAAGAAGGATAAGGACAGGGAGACATGAGGACATTTTCTTACATAAAACACAGCAACACAAACTACAGTGATGTCGTGTTATACAGAATCTCTGATCCTGACTGATCTCTTCATGCCTTCTATCCACCACTAGAGGGCAGCCATTGTGCATAATTACTACAAATCCAAAAGGAGAAGTTTCTTTGTATATTTTGTTTTACTTTTGCTATCTGGATATGACAACGACTTTCACAGTTTATTACTTACATTAAGTGAAGTTATCTATCTTAACTATTTTATAGTTAAATATTCTTTTTTTAAATGCCCTTAAAAGATATACAACGTAAAAATCTTAACATTTGATGGTGAATTGCATTAAAATAAACACCTTATTGTGTATTTGGAAGAAAAAAATGTATCTGGAAGAAGGGATGTTATAGAAGCAAAATAGCCCAAACTCAATTGTACTTATAGATCCATGTATTGGTCCTCTCATGTCCCTATTCTACAATACCAGCAAAGCATACAGTCGCCGGAGAGTTTCCCCTTTAAAACCTTTGTGATTTGTAGCAAAGCTGAAGTGCACTTACCTGTGACTGTTACTGTAAACTCTGCTGCTCCTGCTCCCACCTCGTTCCTGACCACACACTCGTAGACCCCGCTGTCATTCATTCGCAGGGCCCGCCCAAAAACTAGTTTTTCTCCAACCATGGACACCAAATCCGGCAAAGCCCCTCCTTTCCTGTGAATAATCAGAGCAAAATGTCACGATTACTTGGCAATGATGATGCACATGACATGGACTCATCAATCAAAAACAGACAGAAACCTGTGACTCAACGCCCGAAACAAAAGCTGTGCAATCTTGCATTCCAGTTTAAAATATTTGTGTTGAGAAGAACACACACATATCTATGAAAGAGGATTAGGGCCACAAGAGAAAAAATGTGTGGGATGTGACAAGAAGAGTGGCCCTCAACCGCTTCCGTACAAACCAAAACAGCAGCATTATGTGTGCAAAAAACTGGCATGCATGACGGAAATGTTTCTGCAGAAATAAATGCTACACAGGATCAGGTTCACCAAAGAGTGTAACCACCAATTCACCTGCAGCTGAACCAAAACCGGCTGGGCTTACAAACTGGCGCCCATTGATGTGAATACACCCAATAAATACTGGGTTTGAGGGATTTAAGCAGGTCCGGCAAGCCCCTCTGAAGACATCACAGGCCACATGAAGGAGAGCCAGTTTCTGATCAGGTCCACTGAGGGGGTCATGTTGCATCGGTTTCACCGTGCCGCAGCAGCATCCCCCCAAACTGGAGCCAGCTCAGATTTCTTTTCTCAAAACCCCACCTAGCTTCTCTAACCAGCGCTTTGTAAAAGAGTGAAAGGTGGAGATTGCATCCGACACAGAGGAGAAGGTGGAAAATGATACAGATACAGTGAGAAATCCACTTTTAGCAGCCAAAAAGATTCTTATCTGTTTTGTGCTGCCTCACAATCTTTGTAAGGGAGTTATCAAAGCATCAAACAGTGAGATGCAGGTTGGTGTTTTTTGTTACATGTATGCAGAGCAAGGCTATCACTTTCCCCTTGTTTCCAGTCTTCATGCTAAGCTAAGATAAATATATGAAAGTTAAAAGCTTCATATTTACTGTAGAGACACAAGAGTGGGACTGCTCTTCCTTTCTAAAGCCCCAAAATAAAGTTAACAAGTGCATTTCCTAATATATTGACGTATTAAGAGTTGAAAACGAACGTCTCTGGGCTTAAACACAGGATGAGTTCTTACTGATGATCGCGCCAATGGGTCTGCGCGGTTGAAAAGATTTAATCCAGAATAATCTTAATATTTCAAGATTGCTTCATGGCTGAAATATGTCTCACTCAGCACACACAACATTTGATCATTGTGTATTCAGTCGGAGCTGTAATGGCTGGTACAGTGTCTCTAATTTAAGTACAGACCCTGTGTTTTACCAGGCATTAAAGTGATATTTAAAGCATGGCACTATGATTAAGTGCTTAGCATTCGTCTCCTGCTCTTCCTTGTGTCGCGCTCTCCCCTCCCTCGTGTGAAAATATCTCCCTGGCTCTTTTTCTGACTTCAAATTGCGCAACACGACACCGCCGCTTTTATTCTGAGATGAATTGAGGCAGGATAGAAAGGCGCCCTCCTTCAGATTGAAGCACACTTCATTGTTGTTAATGGGGGGTGTAGACCGTGTGTATGCGTGGTAGCGGTGGCTTATATATGCTTGGAGACACATTCCAGTGCCATGTAAAGAGCAGGCTAGCAGCATCGCAGTGGGGTGAATTAACATGTAATTGGCAGACAGCCAGACAGCCTTAATGTGTGTGTGTGTGTGTGTGTGTGTGTGTGTGTGTGGCCTAGCATTACTATACTTGTGGGGACCTAAATCTGTTTAAACAGTCACGTGTGGGGACTCGCCTCCCTTATGGGGACAAAATGGAGGTCCCCATGAGGGGAATCATTCATTTTAGGGTGAAGACTTGGTTAGGGCTGGGGTAAGGGTAAGGTTAAGGTTAAAGGTTAGGGTTAGGCATGTGTTGGTTGGTATGGTTAAGGTTAAGGTAAAGGCCCAGATACACCGGCCCGAAATCGGCAGTAAATGGGAGTCGGGCCGAACATGAGCGTAGGCACGCCCTATTCGGAGTGGTGTGCGCCGCACCGTCGGGTCTTTTCTGCCGACCTGACGCCTTTTCTTGCCGATTCCCGGAAGTCGGACAAAGGGATAACACTGATTGGCTGTTCAGCTAGCGAATCAGTGCATGAGAAGCGTTAACAGAAGTGAGGGAGGTAAACAAATGATTTTAAATGGAAGATGGAACACACACGGACGGCTATTTCACCTCATCGGTTTATAGAGCTCCTGTTCGTTCATGTTTTCAATGGACGAGAGTGAAAATGGAAAGAAAAACGCTAATTGTTGTTTGTTTATATCACGGAGTCTGTTCTTCTTCTCTGTCTTCCGGTTGTTGCCTCTTTTGAATGATGAATACACATTACCGCCGCCTGCTGGTAAAGAGAGTTATTGCCACTCACGCATACGCAGTTCATATGTGCTCGGCTCGGATTTGCGGTGTGTTCCAGTGCGCGAAGTCGGCAAATACGCAGGAGAGTCCGGCGACGCAACAGTCGGTGTCGGCGACTTCTCAGGTGACTGGCCGGTGTATCTGGGCCTTTAGGGTTAGGGTTAGGTTAGGGTAGGGTTAGGGTTAGGAGGTCCCCATGAGGGGAATCATTAATTTTAGGGTGAAAACTTGGTTAGGTTCAGGGTTAGGGTTAGGGTTAGGCATGTGTTGGTTATGGTTAAGGTTAGGATAAGTCTCCAGGAAATGCATGTAAGTCAATGTAATGTCCCCTGAAGTGATGTACACATGGTGTGTGTGTGTGTGTGTGTGTGTGTGTGTGTGTGTGTGTGTGTGTGTGTGAGACAGTACCTCGTCCAGGTGATGTTCTGAGGTTTGGGGTATCCTCTGCCGCTGCAGATCATCTCAGCATTCTCCATACCCACATACCAGTCCTCTGTAGCGGAGGAGATGGTGGCATCTGGGGGGTCTGATATAGAAACAAAGACATAAGCATGCAGTCACACAACATGTGTACACAATTGCTGCATGGTAGAGCAAAGAGGATTTGTATCAGGTCATTTAACGGGGCCCTATTCTGCTTATTTTCAGGTTCATATCAGTATGTAGTGTCTCCACTGGGACATGTCTCCATGCTCAAAAAGCTTTTTATTTCTCTCATACTGCCTGTGCTGCAGCACCTCTTTTCACCCTCTGTCTGAAACCAGAGCCCAGTCTGCTCTGATTGGTTAGCTGGCCGACTCTGTTGTGATTGGTCAACCGTTTAGAGATGTCCCGCCCCTTAGCCTATCACGGGCTATGTATTGGGGCGCTAGCCAATAGAAGCGCAAATGTTATGTAGTGATGTCACTATGTTACGTAAAATCTGACAATCGATGTGTACACAAACCTAAATAACACACTACAGGAAAAGGAAAATTCCAAAAAGCAAAATAGGGCCGCTTTAAAGAAAGCTTTCAAACCATAAAACCTACTCAAATGTTTGTCTTTATTTATCCAAAGATCAAGTTGCCTCAGATTTAAAGCTGTTATTTCAGCATTACTTCATGTCCTCATTCTGACGACACTTGCAGAAGTGGGACAAAGTCAATGGTTTGCAAGTCTCAAAAAAGTCCTACGGCTTGGAATGAATTCTAGAGTTGAGTTAAAGTTGGGTTTGAAGTCGTTATGCATCACATTTCTGACAGTTTGAACAGTAAAAGAATGTGTGTTCTTAAAGTATGTCCTTTCAGTGACAATTTAATTTCTGAGGTAAATGTTTTGCATTTTTCTGACGACCTTAGAGTCTTTACGTGTAGATGTGACAATCGTAGGTATTATGGGAAGTCCGTCTGCTTGTTTGCACGGCCAGACGGATCTTTTCCTCATGCTCAGGACATGTGATTGGCTGTCAGACGTATTCAAGTAATGTACATCCATTGTTAGGAAAAATACAAAATAATTAAAATATAGAGCTTTTTAATATTTGGGATCAAGTCATTCCAAGAGAAAAATGTGGATGTGTAAAGAAGTCGTTGCAAGTCAGATTTGGATCAAGTCAAGTCTAAAGTCATCAGATACATGACTCCACTCTTCTGTACACCATTGAGCTGGACAAAGAGCGATTGTGCCCTGAAGGAACTAAAGTTTTAGTGCTTCTCTCCGACTGCACTGAGAGTAATCGTGGAGGAAGAAGCATTACTCATACACTTTCCCAGCAACCTGCCAATATTATCTAATGTTTAGTCGACTGCCAACTATTTATTTTCTCCACAGAAAGGATAAGCTATACAAATATCTCTGGCGGGGAAACTAAAAGGGACAAATGTCATTGGTGAAACTAGCCATTAGCAGGGGGAGCTAAAATAACTGGTCGATAGCCCAGCCGAGAAGGCTGAGCTAAGTCCTGAATTAATACTATATACTTATTTAGAGCAGATTCACACCATGCATTGTTCCCAATTGAGACGTTAGGAATACCCAAACAGTTCAGAGATGTGCTCTATTTTACAAAATGTTGTGTAGAAAAGAAGTGAAGCTGCATCTGCAAAAAAGTTAGATAAATCGTGGTGGTTGGAAAAAACGACACCGGAAAGATCTCAGAAAATTTAAAAATGATATTTAAATATTTGGAAAACTACTTGAAAACAGTAAACCATGAGGATTTCTTTGTTTGTAGTGTGGATTTAGAGCATAGCCATGCTGACTTAGTCATTAGGTTAGAAAGTGTCCTAGTTGTCTATTCAAGTTCAAACAAGATCGAAGTTGGCTCATCTTGGAAATCCTGCAAACTGCTAACCTTATTAAGTCATGACGAACAACATCACAGTCTTTTTTTTTTTTTTTGACTGTAATAGATACTCCACACTGCTGACATGTTGACATGTTATTGCAGGTAAAGCACAGCTGGAGCTGAAAATAAGGAATGAATAACTGCTGCATTTCATCAAAGTGTTCCCACGGCTCTGCTGTGACTTCCTTATGGACACGCCTTCATTTAATAATAGTTTTATCGGATTGATTGATCCTTTAGCCAAGAAGGTCCCAATGGGATCAAATATGCCTACCTCCAGGGAGAACTGGTCAAGTGGGCAGCTTTCACATGAAATACTTCAACATGTTGAAACACATGGAATACAGATTGAAGCAAATAGTATAAGAGGTGAGAGGGACATATTGACCGGAGAACACATTCAATCCTAGTCAACAAAATGAGGATTTATCTAATTAGTTACACTTGTTGTTGCAAGAGTTTCCTTTATTTCCTTAGAAGATTCCAAAGCAAAGCCCATGCTATGACCTGCCAAAGACATCCTCTGCACATTTGGACAGGGACGGGTGGCGCAGTGGTCTGTGCGTTTGATCATCAGACCAAGGGGGCGTTGGGGAACTCCAGTTCAAAACCCACTGCGTCAGGCCGTTGTGTCCTTGGGCAAGACACTTCACCCGAATTTGCTCCTGTGGGTATTGTCCACAGTACATGACCATTACATGTATGTATGATCTGTATGTGTAATGTGTATTTGTAAAGCGCTTTGAGAGTCATTGATAAAGCGCTATAATAAATATAAGG